>NC_044981.1:101011385-101335692 GCF_008728515.1 Papio anubis | reverse complement strand
ATAAAACAGAGTATTTTCTCAACAAGTCTTTCTCAAGACTATAAGAAGATGGGTAGTCTTTGACTATTTGCTGATATTTTAGGGGAATGTTTTGTCTGGTTTTTTTTGAGACGGAGTCTCACCCTGTCGCCCAGACTGGAGTGCAGTGATCTCGGCTCATTGCAACCTCCGCCTCCTGGGTTCAAGTGATTCTCCTGCCTCAGCCTCCTGAGTAGCTGGGATTACAGGCGACCCACACCACACCTTGCTATTTTTTGTATTTGTAGTAGAGACGGGGTTTCACCATGTTGGTCAGGCTGGTCTTGAACTCCTGACCTCGTGATCCATCTGCCTCGGCCTCCCAAAGTGCTGGGATTACAGGTGTGAGCTACTGTGCCCGGCCCTGTGGAATGTTATCCAAAAAAAAAAAAAAAAAAAAAAAAACAAATCATGCTGCAATTTTAGAACAAGCTCTAATTATCAGTATAAATCTGTTTCATTTAGGGTTAGTGCCTGCTAACATTTTATTCATGAGGTTTTCTAAGGGACAAAGTATTAAACTAGAAAAAAAATTATGGAAATAGCCCATTTTGGAGCTCATAGCAAGTATTTTATTCTTAGGCTGAATCACACATTGACTTGACAGCAGCCTAACCTGCACAGTTAGTGGCTCACCCAGAGTTTTGACTTTGCTCCTGTGCCCAACCATGGGACTTAGTTAAACCTTGCCTGGACTAAGCGGCTCATGAAGGTCTCATTCTTCTTACTTGTGAATGGCTTCAGGATGGGTCACAATCAAGTTCTGGACAAGGAGATGAGATCAAGCATTTTAGTTTTTAAAAAGACACATAAACCCCTGGACATTGGGTTTGAGGATGTGATGCTGTCACTGTCTTGTGATTATGATCTAGCTGACACCCTGATGATGAAGTGGGAAGACGGAAAGACCCTGGGTCCATGACCATGTTGCTGAGCCACTGAATTAATCAGCTCTGGAACTGACCTTCCCCTGGACTTTTGTTATGTAAGAAAATAAATTCCCTTAGAGCATAGACCATCTTTAGTTGGGTCTTCAGTTGCTCACTTCCAAAGACATTCTAATGAAAACAAAGACTTCCTTGTAGCTGTCTGGAGCTTCTTTCTTACTTGTATTTGAGTACTTAACAGGAGATGGACTTAGAAACTACCATACTTAACTTACCCCTCACTCTACAAGTAGACTCCTATAGACACATAAAGATGTATTCTTTACTATGACACATGTAGGACCATGTGGAGGATTAAGTACAATAATCACTCTCACTACCTCCATTCTACTACTTACTTTGCCAAAAACGTCTTTTTCTACCTTATACTTTTTATTTTTATAATTTTTAATTATGGGTACATCATAAGTATACATATTATTTATGGGGCACATGAGATATTTTGATACAGGCATAAAATAATAACACATCAGGGAAAATGGGGTGTCCATCACTTCCAGCATTTATCATTTCTTTGTGTTATGAGCATTCCAATTATGCTCTTTAAGTTATTTTAAAACATACAATACATTGTTGTTGACTTATACTTTAAAAAATGATTTCACAAGTCTGTTTCATAACCCTAATTTGATAAAAGTTGCATGGGAGAAAAGTACTCAATTTATTCAGACATTTTCTGTCTCTCTCTTTTTAGATAGAGTCCCTCTCTATTACCCAGACTGGAGTGAAGTGGTGTGATCTTGGCTCCCTGCAACCTTGACCCAGGCTCAAGGGACCCTCTTGCCTCAGCCCCCAGCAAATAGCTGGGACTACAAGCACACACCACCACACCCGGCTGATTTATTCTATTTTTTGTAGAGATGGGGTTTTGTCATGTTGCCCAGGCTGGTCTCATCTCAAACTCCTGGGCTCAAACAATCCTCCTGCCTCAGCCTCCAAAAGTGCTGGGATTACAGGACTGAGGCACTGCATCCAGCCTCTCTCTCTCTTTTAAGAGGAAGAGCAATGAAGGATGAATTGTTTCTCCTCATCAGTCCTAAAGTTAGGGGAAGAGTGTTCGTTTTCGCAGGATGACGTAATCTTACTGAAAAAGGTGATAGAGTTGGTGTCATTCAGCCTATCTTGTTGTGCTTTGGTTTTCTTCAAGTACCAAACTTTCAGCATCTTGCAACATTGAAGAAGTAGCAATTTGCTTATATATGAGGCTGAGTTACCAAAATCACGTAGTCTCTTCACTGCTGTCTGTGTTGATGTCGACGACCCTGGTTGTTGGCATCCTCTTGACAGGGATGTTCAATTTAGCCTTGCCATATGAAAGCCTCTTAGAATGTTACAGAGTCGGCTAGGTCCATTTCTCCTTGGGACAAGCAAACGAGTGGATTTTTTTTTTTTTTTTGAGACGGAGTCTCGCTCTGTCACCCAAGCTGGAGTACAGTGGCACGATCTCGGCTCACTGCAAGCTCCGCCACCCGGGTTCACGCCATTCTCCTGCCTCAGCCTCCTGAGTAGCTGGGACTACAGGCGCCTGCCACCACGCCCGGCTGATTTTTTGTATTTTTAGTAGAGACAGGGTTTCACCGTGTTAGCCAGGATGGTCTTGATCTCCTGACCTCGTGATCCGCCCGCCTCAGCCTCCCAAAGTGCTGGGAATACAGGCGTGAGCCACCGTGCCCGGCCTGAGTTGGATTTTTATTCATGGCGTATTGCCTATGTCAGGTACTTTTCAGTTGTAAAAACTAAAAGAACTTTCTGCCGGGCGCGGTGGCTCAAGCCTGTAATCCCAGCACTTTGGGAGGCCGAGATGGGCGGATCACGAGGTCAGGAGATCCAGACCATCCTGGCTACATGGTGAAACCCCGTCTCTACTAAAAAATACAAAAAACTAGCCAGGCGAGGTGGCGGGCGCCTGTAGTCCCAGCTACTCGGGAGGCTGAGGCAGGAGAATGGCGCAAACCCGGGAGGCGGAGCTTGCAGTGAGCTGAGATCCGGCCACTGCACCCCAGCCTGGGCGACAGAGCGAGACTCCGTCTCAAAAAAAAAAAAAAAAAAAAAAAAGAACTTTCTTTTTCTCAAGCCTTGTCTGTTCCAGTGTTGATGAAATCCTAATAAAGGGGAATCCCCTGGTGGAGTACTAGATTGACTTATTGTTTTCAAATAATGTTTTGTATTTGACGTCAAGAAAGTGAATTTCCTTAATTTCAAAAATTAGGCAGTTACCGTCTTTGTGGGTCCTTGGCAAGGAGGGATTTTATGGTCTCTTGATCAGTTCATTTCTGATTATGGAGGAGACAGTGTCCTTAAAAGGAAAGAAGGAAGGTCAGCAGAGGAGGTGGGAGGCAATTGTATTCTGGCATGGACAACTTTTCTTTCCTCGGCATAAAGCAGTCACTGTCCATCCAAACCTCCAAGGGAAGCAGGAGGGAGTGAGGTGGTTAGAGTAGGGAGCAGTTTAGGGTCAATTTCTCTGACTCTTAAGACTCTTTCTGGTGTAACAGGTCAGGGTTGGATCAACAGAAGCTGAACCATGAGATATAGTATAGAATAAGGGCTTGATTATAGGGATTTGGTTTAAACAGTTCACATAAGGTCTGTTGGCTTCTGGTGCTGGAGCTTAAAGTCAGAAGATCAAGTGGTCAAATGGTCAGGAAAGAATGATGAATGTGAAGTGGGGAAGAGTAGGGACAAGCTGGAACCCACAAGGATGGCCCAGAGCCTGCATGGGTCTCTCACTACCTCCAAGCTTTTGGTTTTGATGATGGGAGTAACCTGCAGAAAAAGCTGATGCCATTTGTTAGGGAGCTGCATTTGCACCTGGCCCAGAAGGCCGAGAGGCTGAAGGAGATCTGCAGGGGCTGGTGGAACTGCAGGCCTGGCTGCTGATTCAAGCTCCCTCCCAAACCTTGGGCAAAATAACCCTTGAGGCACTTGCTAATTCAGATAAACACCAGGAGGGAATTCTGAGAAACATAGTTCCAGTTTAGCTAAGTTAACAAGGTACAAATGCACCACACTGTTGCACAGGTGCACAACAAGATAGAGGAGGAGGATCTTTGCAGCACTGTAATTGTGAACAATAGGAAACATCCTGGCCAGGTGAGGTGGCTCACACCTGTAATCCCAGCACTTTGGGAGGCCAAGGTGGGAGGATTGCTTGAGTCCAGGAGTTCAAGGCCAGCCTGGGCAACATAGTGAGCCCCCATCTCTAGAAAAAAATAAAATAACAAAGTTAGCCAGAGGTGTGGTGGCACATACCTGTAGTTCCAGGTACTCAGGAAGCTGAGGCGGGTGGATTGCTTGATCCTAGGAGGTGGAGGCTACAGTAAGCCATGATTGCACTGCGGCCCTCCAGCCTGGGCAACAGAGCTCCTGTCTCAAATAAAAGCTCCTCATGTGATTCCCTTGCATAACATCCTCATTATGAGAACACTGTTATACCCTACTCTTTTCAGAAGGGTAAAGAATTTCAGAAGGGCACAGAGGCAGGCAAGATTTTGGAGGTAGGGGTTAGAATATTCTGTACCCCCAAACCACCAGAATGGCTCCCGGCATATTATGAAAGTGCCAGGAGTGAAAGCTAAACATTACGTCATCGTCACTAATATTAAGACTTTACGTATTACAGCCAATAATGTTGAGTTTTTTATTTGTTATATTATTTATTTTTTCAGGTGCGAAACTAGGTGGAATGAAAACAGTTCCTTTGTATAAACGAGGCGAAGCATAAGGAATGAGAGGGTGAATTGTCCCACAATACGCTGCAGTATCAGCCACCCACTTTGCTTCTGTTGATTGTTCTTGATTTGAAAACTTGCCTAGAAATCCCATTGGTGGGATTTTTGTGTGTGCTATTATATTTATCTTAGGGACATCCTGATAGATCAGGATTTCTTTCCTCAGCCAACCAGCAATCACACAGGAGAAAGCAAAGATACTGTCATCAGGTAAAATCTCTTTCTAAAAGCCAAGTGAGCCAAGTGCGATGGCTCATGCCTGTAATCCCAACACTTTGGGAGACTGAGGTGGGAGGATTGCTTAAGCCCAGGAGTTTGAGACCAGCCTGGACAACATAGGGAGACCCCAACTCTACAAAATGTGTTTATTTTTATTTTTTATTTTTATTAACAGCGTGTGGTTGCCCGCATCTGTGGTCCCAGCCACTCAGGAGGTTGAGGTGGGAGGATCACTTGAGCCCAGGAGTTAGAGGCTACAGTTAGCCATCGGGGGCATTTTGAGGTTCAAGAAATCTGCTTGTTTTCTTACATATGGAACTTGTTCAGATCACCTCAGCCAGAAATGACGTCTCCTTTTTCTGAACTCTTAGTGGCATGTTTCTATCTCTCTTGTGACACTTATTACTTGAATTACAGTTCTTTGCATACATACCTCTCCCTGTCACAAGTTTATAACTCCCTGCATTCTGCAATGTGTCTTTTTATCATCACTTTACCCATGGCACAGCCGTGTTGTGAACTCTTCACGTGGCAAATTCATGCCTTCGTGTTTAACACATGCTAAGTAAAAATATTTGTACAGTACAAAGAATGAAAGAATCGGGAGATTGATTCTGATCTTTAAAAAGAATGTTTCAGAGACTTTTGTTGACCTTATTTGAGCTAGTGAGGGAAGCAACTAAAAGGCAACAAACTGAGAATGACGAGCACTTGAAATGAGCGTGTGCTGGGAGCATCCATGAAGACGCTGTGTCGTGTCAGACGTTCATCAACATTAAAACTAAAATCAATTCATACCTTTTTAGAAGTGAGGTTATGTTCACACGGTTTCCTTTGCAATAATGATACTACTTTGTAAAACTGTATCATGGTCTCCTCATCTCCATATCTGTTTCTTCTAGTTTAACTTCTATTTGCTCACTTCCTAAACTGTTACAATAAAAATAATCAGGATTTTTATTGCCTACAGACCTGTTTTCTTCCAAAAAGGATGTAGGCATCCTTCTCTCTTCAGCATTTCATTGCTGCATACCTTCATTCCAGGCAACAAGGATCTTCACATTTTTCACATTTTTCCTCCATACCTTTTTTTTTTTTTTTTCTTCTGAGATGGAGTTTTGCTCTTGTTGCTCAAGTTGCAGTGCAATGGTAAGATCTCAGCTCACTGCAACCTCCACCTCCTGGGTTCAAGCAATTCTCCTGCCTCAGCCTCCCACGTAGCCACCACGCCTGGCTAATTTTTTGTATTTTTAGTAGAAACGGTGTTTCACCATGTTAGCCAGGCTGGTCTCAAACTCCTGACCTCAGGTGATCCGCCTGCCTCGACCTCCCAAAGTGCTGGGATTACAGGTGTGAGCCACCATGCCCAGCCCTGTTGTTCGTTTTTGACCAGGGCAATAAACCTTAACTTGTGCTCAGTTAAGATTTTGCCTCCGACAGCAACCTGCTTTAAGAGGCTGTCTCTTGACAAATATTTATATTCCACAAAGTGAGGTTTGTGGTCTTTCTTTCCCTCCCTCCCTCCCTCCCTCCTTTCCTTCCTTCCTACCTTCCTTCTCCCTCTTTCTCTCTCTTCTTCTCTCCCTCCTACCCTCTTTTTCTTTCCCTGCTTAAAAAAAAAATCCTGTCATTATAAATATTTCTAAAAGCCATGACTCAAGACAATATTAGGCTATCACTCAGTGTCTTCATCTGGTCAGGCTTACCTTCTTTTTTTTTTTTTTTTTTTGAGACGGAGTCTTGCTCTGTCACCCAGGCTAATTTTTTTGTATTTTTAGTAGAGATGGGGTTTCACTATATTGGCCAGGCTGGTCTCAAACTCCCGACCTTGTGATCTGCCTGCCTTGGCCTCTCAAAGTGCTGGGATTACAGGCATGAGCCACCGTACCTGGCCCAGATTTACCTCTATCATTCCCAAACTGATTAAGTCCAGGTTGGTTTAAAATATGTTATGAAGCTTCAAATATGTGTGAAGTGGTCTGTTATGTCAAATACAAAGACAAATAAGAGCAAATCCATGCCTTCAAGAAGAAAATAATTATCCCTCTAAATGTATCTTGCATGGTTATCTAAGACTGGAAAATTTTCTGTAGAAATTTAAGCAGAGCGAAGGTTGTCAAATAATTCTACTCTTGTACCACCTAAAAAGAATAAAAGAAAATAAAAACTATGGACCTCTGCACGTTTTAAAGTTTGCATCTAATTTTTTTTTTTTTTTTTTTGAAATGGAGTCTTGCTCTGTCACCCAGGCTGGAGTGTGGTGGGGTGATCTCAGCTCACTGCAACCTCCACCTCCCAGGTTCAAGCAATTCTCCTGCCTCAGCCTCCCAAGTAGCTGGGATTACAGGTGCCCGCCACCGTACCCAGCTTCTTCTTCTTCTTTTTTTTTTTTTTGAGACGGAGTATCGCTCTGTCGCCTAGGCTGGAATACAGTGGTGGAATCTCAGCTCACTGCAAGTTCCACCTCCAGGTTCACGCCATTCTCCTGCCTCAGCCTCCCGAGTAGCTGGGACTACAGGTGTCCGCCACCATGCCCGGCTAATATTTTTGTATTTTTAGTACAGATAGAGTTTCACCATGTTGGCCAGGCTGGTCTTGAACTCCTAACCTCATGATCCACCCGCATTGGTCTCCCAAAGTGCTGGGATTACAAGCATGAGCCACCACACCTGGCCGCATCTAATTTTTTTTTTTTTTATCATAAGGTTAAGTCATTGCAAAGACATAATTTTAGATATGTGTCAGTGGACACCAGCCGTGGCTTCCCTTGAGAGGTTCTACCCTGGGCAGAATAGTCCCCAGTCCTGAGAAGGAGTGTGCTTCCTCTTGGTCACTGCTGGAATTTTCTTCTATCTAGGTTCTGCATACATGTTTGCTCAAAAGAATTCTTTGTTGTCAGGGTCAGATGGGAAGGAAACTTAGACTTAAGTATCTACAGGTGTCCTCATTTATAGGGGCCCTCAGTTTCATCATCTTTAGGATGGGAATAAAAGTACCTAATTTAAAGAATTGTGAAGATTTAATAAAATAGTGTGTATAAAGTGTTCAGCATGATGTCTGGCACCTGGTAAGCACTGAATTATAAGCAGTGGCCCAGTCCTCTGTAACTCACGCGGTCTACCATGTGGTCTCTCATATCCTCTTATCTTCATGGCCTCTTGCCCATCATTATAGATTATTTTCTGGTTATCCACCATGAATCTTTCATGATGTAAATGGTTCATTCCGTATAAAATCTAACCTCCTGAGTTATGAGGTTTGAGTTTTTCATGATCTGGCTCCAGGCTCCATTTCTTATTTCATTTTCCATCTCATCACTCCCACTTGCCCTGGTACCAGCTAACTGTGATCATGTTCATTGATGGACACAGGCAGACCCCATTTACTCAGTGAGATGTTGTCAAATATCAGTTACATACCTGATGTGGTTTTATGTGCTATGAATGAAAAGATGAAAACAATGACAGTTCCAAATATTTAGGAGTTAGCATTTTAGCTGGGAAGAGACATCCGTAAAGAAATAACCTTAAGGCCGGGCGCGGTGGCTCAAGCCTGTAATCCCAGCACTTTGGGAGGCCGAGGCGGGTGGATCACGAGGTCAGGAGATCGAGACTATCCTGGCTAACATGGTGAAACCCCGTCTCTACTAAAAATACAAAAAACTAGCCGGGCGTGGTGGCGGGCGCCTGTAGTCCCAGCTACTCGGAGGCTGAGGCAGGAGAATGGCGTGAACCTGGGAGGCGAAGCTTGCAGTGAGCCGAGATCACGCCACTACACTCCAGCCTGGGTGACACAGCGCGAGACTCCGTCTCAAAAAAAAAAAAAAAAAAAAGAAATAACCTTAATACATACGGTAGGTGCTATGGGGGCCCTGGGATGGTGTCAGAGGCCTGCGGGGAGGTCATCAAAGAGGAGATAATTTGCATTATGCCATGCGTTTACCGTTTTCTTTCTAGACTCCATTTCTTGCTCATGCTGTTTCTTCACTTGGAGTACTCTTTCTCCTTCCTGTTTCTGCCTGTTACTCAGTTATAAGAGCTAGCTCAAAAATCCATTCAACCGTGAACATGCCCTGAAGCTTCTGGTGCTGCTATAGTTCTGCTACATATGATTTTCACCCTTTGTATGCTAATAATACTTGTTTTAATCTTCTTGCAAGTAGAAAATGCATCTTAGTGGGAACTTTGCCCATAAGTTCTCCATGCATTTTTTTTTTCCCATCAGTAGTAGGCATCCCTTACCACCTAACTCCTACACATCCAATACGCTTTTCTCTGGGAGGCAGTGAGAGAAAAATTAACCTCAGTTACTGTTATATAAACCAGGTATATTGGAGAGAGATACTGGTGCAGCCACTGCTGACTCTCAGCCAGCGATAAGGGAGACTAGAGGGAAAACAAGCAGGCTCAGGCACCTGCCGTAGGCCAAAAAATCTGCCTCTTAGGGGTTTAGTTTCTCGTTTGTTTATAGAAGGTCATTTCTCTTTCTTTCTTTTTTTTTTTTTTTTTGAGACGGAGTCTCGCTCTGTCGCCCAGGCTGGAGTGCAGTGGCCGGATCTCAGCTCACTGCAAGCTCCGCCTCCTGGGTTCACGCCATTCTCCCGCCTCAGCCTCCAGAGTAGCTGGGACCACAGGCGCCCGCCACCTCGCCCGGCTAATTTTTTGTATTTTTTAGTAGAGACGGGGTTTCACCGTATTAGCCAGCATGGTCTCGATCTCCTGACCTCGTGATCCGCCCATCTCGGCCTCCCAAAGTGCTGGGATTACAGGCGTGAGCCACCGCGCCCGGCCGGTCATTTCTCTTTCATGTAGAATCTCAATGAGAGCTTCAAGTAAAGTTTTTATAGGCAACATCTGTGTCTTTAAGGATTCAATCAGAAGGTACCTAAAAATACATATGTATTTATGTATTTCCTATATCCTGTACAACATACACAAACAAATACAAATAAATTAACTGTTGCATTTCCATAGTGTGATATAGACCAACTAGCCACACTAAAAAAGGAAAATCATTTCCAATTTTGGACTCATTTATGCATCTAAATGTAAAACGACATTCAACTTATTCTTCCATTTCCCTTGCATTACATTATGTTTTATCTATGCATAAAATAAATCAATATATTTATATCCACCTGAAGTTTTCTGTTACTTTGAGGATTGGGAGGGGCTAGGAATAGGAATCCATTGACAGTTTGTTCACAGCTACAGATGACATATTTTCTGAGATCATCAGTTCAGATTGGTTACGATTGTCATGGTGACAATGGGTTAGACTATTTGGGTTCGGGACATGGTGGTGCTTTCCTTGTGGCTGCTGGCCTGGGCATTGTCTCCTGTTCCTGTGCCATGTGTCTCCTCTCCAGGAGTGCTCTGTCCCCCTTGGTTGAACAGTCATCTCCCCCATTGTCCAGTCCAGTCCTAGGGCATCAGTTTAGGTTACCTTGTGCTCTCCTTCCATGCACTTTCTGCCATCAAACAATAAGTTCTTCTTCTTTTTTTTTGAAACGGACTCTTCCTCTGTTGCCCAGGCTGAGATGCAGTGGCACGATCTTGGCTCACTGCAACTTCCACCTCCTGGGTTCAACTGATTCTCCTGCCTCAGCCTCCCGAGTAGCTGGGATTACAGGCGCCCACCACCATGCCCTGCTAATTTTTTTTTTTTTTTTTTGTATTTTTAGTAGAGATGGGGTTTCCCCATGTTGGCCGGCCTGGTCTCAAACTCCTGACCTCAGGTGATCTGCCCGCCTCGGCTTCCCAAAGTGCTGGGATTACAGGTGTGAGCCAATGTGCTCGACCCAAACAATAATTTCTTTTAGGCTGGGCGCAGTGGCTCACGCCTGTAATCCCAGCACTTTGGGAGGCTGAGGCGGGCAGGTCATGAGGTTAGGAGATTGAGACCATCCTGGCTAACGTGGTGAAACCCTGTCTCTACTAAAATACAAAAAATTAGCCAGGCGTGTTGGCATTTGCCTGTAATCCCAGCTACTCAGGAGGCTGAGGCAGGAGAATTGTTTGAACCCGGGAGGTGGAGGTTGCAGTGAGCCGAGATTGCACCACTGCACTCTAGCCTGGGTGACAGAGCAAGATTCCGTCTCAAAAAACAAACAAACAAAAAACTATTTTAATCATCCTCGTAGTCCCTGTTTTTGTTCTGTCTTTGTTCAGGTCCTTACCATTTGTTGGATTGGATTTCTGCAATAGCTTCAAAGTCTTGTCCATTTCTTTCTTAACTCTTCTTCTTCCAAATTCTTAACTCTTCCTCTTCCCAATGTATCATTTCTTCTACTGCGAGAATGGTTTTCCTGAGAAGCATATCTGATAATGTCCCTCTGTCACTTGTGATCCTCCAGTAGTGCTTGGCCTGACTTTCACTAGGATAAAGACCTTCATTGTCTGGCCCTTGTCTGCTCCTCTAAGGTCACCGCCCAGCACTCCCTCACATACAGCTTTGCCCTGCCATTCCGGGTTAATTTGAGTCCCCCTGGGGCGCTCTCTCATCCTCTGTGCCCTTGTGCACCCTGTTCCCTTTTTTGGATGGTCCCTTCTCTGCTGTATCTGTCTAAAGCTCTTTCTTCAAGATCAACTCCAAGAGTCACTTAGATTTGCCCTGAAATAAATGACTTCATGAATGTGAAATGTTTGAATAAATTAAAGGAAAATATCTTCATAACTTGAAAAAACATTCCTTTTAGAATCCTCCCTGAACAGTCCATTTCCTTTAATCCAGCATAATGACTAGCCTCTCACTCCCAGGTTTAATTAGGTATCACTTAGGGCTTCCATGGCAGATGGTGTACGAGCACAGTGAGGTAAAAATTTTGGTAGACGCATCTGTCTCATCCATTGGCCTATGCGTTCTTTAAGGGTGAGGGTTTGTATTATGTTAACCTCTGTGTCCTAACTACTCAGTAAAATGAGAGGGAATTTCGTATTCTTTAACAGACTATGGAATGAGTGAGTGAGCACTGAGGTTAAATGAAGCAGTTAATACATGAATGGAGTATTCATGATTAGACCCTGTGTTCATCTTTCTCCCTTCCTCCTACTACTTGCAGAGTGAGGTATGAAGAAGTTCTCCTTATATTTTGAATTTTGCCCTCCCTCTCATCACAGCACAAGATAGAGGGGACTCTGTTCATTTTCATTTGCAAATAACCAAAACCTCTACTTTGACTGGCTTTAAAGATTAGTAATTTTTGGCCAGGCGCGGTGGCTCACGCCTGCAATCCCAGCACTTTGGGAGGCTGAGGTGTGTGGATCACGAGGTCAGGAAATCGAGACCATCCTGGCTAACATGGTGAAACCCTATCTCTGCTAAAAATACAAAAAAATTAGCCGGGCACGGTGGCGGGCGCCTGTAGTCCCAGCTACTCTGGAGGCTGAGGCAGGAGAATGGCGTGAACCCTGGAGGCGGAGCTTGCAGTGAGCTGAGATCGTGCCACTGCACTCCAGCCTGGACAGAATGAGGCTCCATCTCAAAAACAGATGAGTAATTTTAAATTTTATGTTACAGAAAGTTCAGAAATAGGGCAGTTTCGAGGTTGGTTAATTTGGTGGCTCAGTAGTGTCACCAGAGATCCAGATTTCATGTCTCAGTTGCACCGTCTTCATCCAGGTGGCCTACCTTCTCTAGTAGTGGCAAGATGACTGCCTCAGTTTCACAAACCCTTTGAGGGACAATAAGAAGTAGGGGCAGAAAATGAGATTCCATTGACCAGACCTGGGTCACATACCCCTTCCTAATATCATCATTCATTGCTAGGAGTGCCATACACTAACCAAATTCACCTCTTGGATCTGGACCCAGCCTTTCTCAAGTTTTTGAAAGGAGTATGGACACCTAAAGAGAATCATGGTTCATCTGCGATTCTGGATCACAGGAAGAAAGAGCAACAGTCAGTGGGGAGGGCGTTCCAAATTGTTTTATTGTTTCCACTATATAACAACAAAAAAAATTGCTTTCAATTGAGAAGCTAGGTGAAAAGCTGCCTTAATTAAGTATATGGTTTTCAGCTTGTACCTCTTAGCAGTGAAAAAATAGCAAGAGGAAACTGAAACCAATAGTGAATGTGGAGGAAAGAAAACAAATGTTACTCCCTGGAAGGAAAGTTTTTGATCTTACAAACTAGCGGCTTTTATTCTTTAGCTTCCAAAGTCCATAAAAATGCTTCTAAGCAAAATTAACTTCCAAGTCCATAAAAATGTGATTTATCATTTACAACATGACATTTATAGTATCCTTTTTCGGTCCTGGCAAGGGAAACTGAGAGAAAGGTGTGAAGACCTCCTAGTCTTTGAAGATGACTAACAATGCAGTATATTGTTACTTATATACCTGAAATCAAAGTATGCCATTGTATTCATTCAAATCTAACGAGCAAAGGAATTTATACACACTTTTAAAACATAATTTATATAATAAAAATATTTAAATATGCTGCCTTCTGTAATTCAGTGGAACACATGATCAAACAGGAACTAAAGCTTGAATTTTGTTCTACAATTGATTCGCAATTGTGCCTAGCATAGTAGGAGTCATTAAATGTGTTCTGCAATTAAATATGCTTATAAAAGCAGAGATGTGGGTTTTGCATTTCGGTATACCATCTTACACACTTTTTTCCAATAAGTGGCTATCAATAAGTATAATAATAAATGTGGTTCTATTTCCAAATCATGTGCACGCACATGTCCAAGTATTGTGAAATTTTTTTTGGTTAAAAACTAATACGGCTACAGACTCTATGTATACAGTGGAAAGAATTTCAATTAAAAACAAAGCAAATATTAATGTTTATTAGAAAGCCTGCTAATTTGTCTCTAATCCATAAAAATTTACATGGTTTCATCTTTGTTTGTATCCTGCAAAAAAGAAAGATCAGATTTTAAAAGAAAACAATAAGTAACCTATAGTATGGTTGATATGTTTTGGGACAATATAATACATACAATAAATTGAAAGTCCATGCTCACATGGAGAAATATTGGTTATACTGGTTCTGTGTTTTACCAAGCTCTGTGCTAACTTTGACTACTTCTAAACAAAATACTTTATACAGAGGGCTGAACTACTAACTAGCAACTACACGTGGATTCATGTTGGGAGTACCCAGACTACTGATTTTGCAAGTTTTATTATGGGAGGAAAATGAAAGCTGGTGAGAGTGATTGACTTTTTGCTTTAACTTCCTAGATAATTACCTCAACTCTCAATTACACATTACTTATATTGATACAGGCTTTATCTACTGGCGAAAGAGTAAAAGCCAGTCAATGGATGTTGATCCAACAGAAAGTCTGTGAGTGTTCAAGGTTGTACCAGGCACTCAGGGTGGTGGTAGGTACTAGGTATTTTGCTGAGTTTTATAATTCCTATCAAGTAGTTTACATGGGGTAGATAAGCATGTTTCCCACGGAATAATTAGGGCACAATGTAAAACAATGAAAAATCTCACGTAGCAGTGCATGTAAGTCTCATGGGCCTGAGCTAGGTTGTAATAGTAAGTAGTAAGAATAGGGAAGAGTAGCTGGGATTGAAATTTTATATTTTTTATATATATATGCATATATGTGTAAATTTATATAATATAAATTTTAATGTTTCTAGTATATTATGACCATAACTATATTATGTTAATATTAATACAAATATGTTACTGTTACATAACTATTAATTATAGTTACAATATTATGCTAGGAACATAAAAATACAAAAAAAAAGAGAAAAGTAAATCTATGTACTTAAAGTATTGAACACGTTTTTTACAAAACGATTGGCCAGAGAAAGTAGGTCGTTTGGTAGATTATCAAGAAATTCAAGTAAGTGTTGAAGGCTTATAGGAATGAGGTCCAAAAAGCTCTTTGAAAAGGCCATATATTACCACCATGCACAGCAATCAGAGAAAGTCATGGAAAATGTTGATCCCTTTTTTTAAAAGATAGAAAGCTGCTAAGGAATGACATGAAAAAGGCAGTGTCATGGCATGTAGATATATTCCTTAGAAAAGAATTCTTCCACTCCTAACAGGAAATTCAGTAGAAAGAGGAACCAAAATGAAGACGGTCACTGCCTTTCGAATGATTAAATAAATTGATCTTGGCTACCCTGTATAAAATACCAGCACTCTGTAGTGTACTGACTGAGATAGCAATATCACTGATTATCCTTAAGAAAATGCATATAATAGAAAAGGTCTCTAAAATTTAGAAAATGAATGACTCTTAAAAGGGCGCCACTAGGGAACAAAGGAGCCACGGATTTAATCTGCTAACAGTTTGAAGAAGTCCTGGGTAGTGACAGCCTGGTCTTAAATTCGGTCAGACTATCTTATCTCTTACTGTGATAGGGTAAAGGGATTGGTAGGAAAAAGGAAATGACAGATTTTATCTACATTGATTTTAGCAAGAATTTTGGTATTGTCTTTCCATAATGAAATTGAGAAGCACAGTTTGACTCTGGCTTTTTGCATCTGTGGGTTAATTGTTCAGGGCAAACGACACAATGGACCACCTTCTTTTTGCAATCATTAACAACTGCTTATAAAAATCTGAATATAGGCAGTTAGAGCTGCAAAGTGAGATAAAACACAGTGCTTGCCCTCCGGGGCACTATGGAGACAGACATAAACAAGTAACAATACGCATAACATACAGTGAGCTTCATTTGTGTGATAAATAGTAAATGGCACCTTAAAGAAAAGACTTTTTTAAAGGATTGAAATAAATACTATCATCCTTTAACTCTAAAAACCATGTATTTTTACTATTTTTTAGAGATAAATTACGAATTTATGCCAGAAATGTGGTTGTAAGAAAAAAAAAATCAACAGTAAAAGAGATCAAAACAGCAGGACCTCAGAGTAGATTGGGAATGAGGGTAGCACTCTTGTTTTCTGCTTCTCTGAAACAGTGCTTCTCAGACTTTAATATGCAAGGAGTCACCTAGGATCTTGTTAAAGCACAAATTCCGATTCAGTAGTTGAGTTGGCCTGAGAATCTGCATTTCTGACAAGCTCTCAGATGATGCTGGTGCTGCTGGTGCTAACCCACACTTTGAGTAGTGGCAAGGGGCTAGACCATACTGGATTGAGAAACACAGGACACAGAAATCAGGCTAACCTGCTGTGGAAATCCATGTTGGTTAGACTCTTGAATCTTTGGACCAAAGGATTTAGGAAGCTTTGACCCAGAGATACAATTAAGAGAAAATTAAATTTGCCAGAAAGGATGAAAAAAGTTACTATCATGCAGCATTTTATTTTATTTATTTTTGTGATGGAGTCTCGCTTTGTTGCCCAGGCTGGAGTGCAGTGGCACAATCTCAGCTCACTGCAACCTCTGCCTCCCGGGTTCAAACGATTCTCCCACCTCAGCCTCCCAAGTAGCTAGGATTACAGGCACGTGCCACCATGCCCTGCTAATTTTTTGGTATTTTTAGTAGAGATGGGGTTTCACCATGTTGACCAGGCTGGTTTCGAACTCCTGACCTCAAGTGATCCGCCCACCTCAGCCTCACAAAGTGCTAGGATTACAGACATGAGCCACTGTGCCCAGCCTCATGTAGCATTTTAAAAAAGGAACTACAAGGTGCTGTAATAATGTGTATCAAAAATATAGACTGTTACACAGAGTTTGACGGCTTTATTAAGTCTGCATGTAATGGTGTGAAAGGAAAATGTCTTGGGCCCTTTCAAGCTGGGAACTGCTTAGGGCAAATCTGCTTCCCATTCTATTCAAAGTCATTGCTCTGCTTTGCCAGGGCTGAGTTAGCTGCAGAATAGAATTATGCCTCAGTGAAGATATCGACCCCTAAATGGGGCATTTGGATTTCCTTTTTTTTCTCCATGGGACTTTAAAATAAGATGGTCACTCAGCAGGGTTGGCTTAAATGAGATCTGTAAATGTTAAGAGATGTTCTCAGCATTCCTTGCAAGCCTCTAAAGGTAACATTGAACCAGAGTGCCACTTATGGCTTCTGAAGAGAGATGGTTCAGAGTCACAGCAGTAGGGGTGATTACACAGGCTGAGTTCATTGTAAATCAGTACATTAAATTGTCGTGCCATTTATCTTGTTCCTGAATCCATCACATCTTACCTGTCTGTAGACCACCAATTATATAAGTCCTTATATTTTTTTATTTTTGTAGAGACAGGGTCTTGCTATGTTGACCAGTCTGGTCTCCTGGTCCCAAGCTATCCTCCTGCCTCAGCCTCCATTAGTGTTCAGATTACAGGCATAAACCACTGCACCTGGCCTTAGTCCTTATTTCTTAAAGAGAAATGATTTGAATGTCAGTTAAATGCACCACCCCAATGGTTTTACATAGCTCTAAAACTACAAGGGACCTAGGTGGTTCAGGGAAGGAGATTTTTTTCTTTTCTTTTCTTTTTTTTTTCTGTTTTTCCTACTGATAGAATTCTTGACTCTGTTTAGGAAATCATTAATAATGAAAGTTTTATTTTCCTGCTGTCTGGCTAATATTAAGCTTTATAGAGTTAAAGCTGATATTAAATAAGATTCAGTTAAGCTTTATCAGCTGACCATATGCTCATGTTTTTTGTTTACTTTTTCCACAAACTTCAAAATAGTTCACAATCCTTTGGGAATTTTTAATTTTTGTATGTTTCCTTCTATAGGAAAATATCCAGTAAAACTATATAGGAGTCATAATTTTAGTTTTAAATGCGAAAGATCTCAATATATGTCTCTCTGTGTATACCTTGTCCTGAGGATACAGCAGTAAACAAAACAAAGTGCCTGTCCTCATGGAATTTACATTCTAGCTGCCGAGATACAGATTATAAACAAATAAGCAATTAAATCTGTAAATATTTCAGATGGTGCAAAGCACAGCAAATGTACAGCGGAAAAACAGGCATGGGGAAATGGAGCTCTGTGGTGGGAGATAGGGGGTTGCTATCTTAAATGAGACGCTTGAGGAAGTCCTCTCTAAGATGACATCTGAGCCATGAGAAAGTGCCATTTGGATTTCTGGAAGAAGAGTGTTCTAGGCAGAAGAAAGAGTAAGTTTATATTGGACACCTATTGGGCACCACTTCAAATCCTCTTTCTATGACTCCAGCCATTGCTACAGGGATCAGTCCCATAGGCTTCACTCAGCTTCACAGAAGTGTAAGCTGATAGCAGCTCCATTGCAGCCTGTGTTACCTACATTCACACGCTTTTGATTCCCGACCTAGGATTTCTACTTCTTCTTCTTTTTTTTTTGTTTTTTAAAGAGACAGGGTCTTGCTATGTTGCCTAGGCTGGTCTCGAAGTCCTGGAGTCAAGTGAACATCTGACCTAGGCCTTTTTTGTTGCTACATCATGGGGGTCCCAGCAGAAACCCATTTACCACTCATGCTCGCACAACCCAGAAATGCCAGGGAGTTCTTGCTGATGGGGCCGACTCTTGACCAATAGGAAACTGGAACTTATAGATAAATTCCACCCCCTTTGAAATAAGACACTGCAGAATTTGCAAAGGAGATCCTGAGAGAAAAAAGTTTCCTCCACTTCCCTTTTAGGGAAGATTTATTTTCTTAAGGTGTGCAATAGCTTTGTAAGAACTGCAGATTTTGTAGTAATAATGGTAAAAGCATCAGCAAACTTGAAAAAGAGGAATAAGTATTGGTAGCAACAACTCTATTGCCAATACCTTTGTTTTTAATCGGTGATTTTAGGGTACAAAGAGTAATTCAAACAACACTATCAGGTTCTTATGATCACAAAGCTAATGGCAAGCCTTTGATTTTCCAAAGTTGTTTCCTTTTAAAAGGTTTCTATTCTCAGCATGGTGGGTCACAGCTGTAATCCCTGCACTTTGGGAGGCCGAGGCAGGAGGATTGCTTGAGCTGAATTCAAAATCAGCCTGAACAACATAGTGAGACTTCAATTCTACTAAAAATTAAAAAAAAAAGAATTAGCCTAACATGGTGGCATGTGTCTGTAGTCCTAGCTACCTAGGAGGCTGAGGTGGGAGGATCCCTTGAGCTCAGGAGATGAGGCTGCAGTGAGCTTTATCATGCCACTGCACTCCAGCCTGGGTGACAGAGTGAAACTTTGTTTAAAAAAAAAGTTTCTATTTTCCCTGACTTTATAAACTGAGGTAAGGATAGATCCACAGATTCGCTAATTTTACTGGCTAGACAGGAAGACTTGAATAGAGAGTGAGGATGGCTAATCTATCATTCTTATTTCTAGGTTCAGATATTGAATTCCTTGTTTAGAATTACCTACTCCACAATAGGAATAAACTGGGCCCAGTCTTAACAGATATCCTTTGCAGTTCCATCGTAGACTGAGGATTTTTTCTACCAACCCGTAGGTTTATTTTTGAAAGATATGAATTCCTAACGACTTGCTAACAATGAGGCCCCACACGGTCATTATCTGAATCTCATTTTGTTTCAGACAGGTCATTGAAAGAGAAATGTATTGAACCATATCATCTTAGAATAGAAAGAGATTTTAAAAACATTTAAGGGCCAGGCGCAGTGGCTCACACCTGTAATCCCAGCACTTTGGGAGGCCGAGGTGGGTGGTTCACTAGGTCAGGAGATCGAGACCATCCTAGCTAACACAGTGAAACCCCATCTTTAGTAAAAATATAAAAAATTAGTGGTGGTGGGCGCCTGTAGTCCCAGCTACTCAGGAGGCTGAGGCAGGAGAATGGCTTGAACGCAGGAGGTGGAGCTTGCAGTGAGCCGAGATCACGCCACTGCACTCCAGCCTGGGCGACAGAGTGGGACTCCATCTCAATAAATAAATAAATAAATAAAATGAAAACATTTAAGACCAACTTTCCAAACAAAGTAATCATGTACCATCACATTTTCTGATCTTGGTGACGTATCTTTTTTAGTGGATTTTTAACATTTCATTATCTTTGGGGTCAACTAGACGCCCATATCTGTTTCCAGATTCAGTTGCCATTAACATTAGGTAGATTCTCTTCAATCTAAAATCCTTTAACAGATTTTTCAACTATTTACCTCAGTTTAACTAATTAACACATTTAATCAGAATTATTTTATTTATTTATTTATTTATTTATTTTTAATTTTTTTTTGAGATGGAGTTTCTCTCTTGTTGCCCAAACTGGAATGCAATGGCATGATCTTGGCCCATTGCAACTTCTGCCTCCTGGGTTCAAGCGATTCTCCTATCTCAGCCTCCTAAGTAACTGGGATTATAGGCACCTGCCACCATGCCCAGCTAATTTTTGTATTTTTGGTAGAGATGGGGTTTCACCATGTTGGCCAGGCTTGTCTTGAACTCCTGACCTCAGGCGATCCACCCGCCTCGACCTCCCAAAGTGTTGGGATTACAGGTGTGAACCACTGCGCCTGGCCTTAATCAGAATTATCTTTTGAGTGTTTATGATGTGGCAGGCACTGTGCTGTACTTTAAGGATACAAGTCTGACAGGGCATGTATTATGTACCCCTCAGGGAGCTAACAGTATTGCAGGAGCTATGGTGTACATCAACACACAATTACAAGCCAGTAGAACACAACATTTGATGGGACTGCTCAAGAGACCCAACTGACCCAACTAACCCATCTCAGAGGATGCATTAGGAAAGGTGTCCCAAAAGAACTGCTGTCTGAGATGGGACTATGCCCTCTTATGCTTCAGAGGCAGAATGGAAAGGTTATGTGCGAGGATTTAGAGGGTGCAAAGACTCAGACGCTGAAGGAGAGAGTATGGAGATCCCAGGACCTGGAACTGGTTTAGTATGTGTGCTATCAAGTGTGTGGCAGAGAGAGGAGAGATAGGGTGGGGTGGTTGAAAGACAAACTGGGCCTAGATCTTGAAGGGTCTAGAAAATTGTACTGAAGAGTTTGAGTTTTATCCTCAAAGCCATAGTACATCATTGAAGTGTTTTGAGAATGGCAGTCCTGATCAGATTGGCCTTTAGAAAGGTAACTGTGGGTGATTCTCTTTCTATCTATTCAGGAGATACTGAATGTTTTCCTCCATCTGTAGTCAAAGAACCAACCTCTCCAGCCCCCATCCCTGTTGCTCCTAATTCCCATCTACAGCATGAACATACGTTGAACTCTAATTCCTCAAACACGGTCCAGTGACTGCTGTCATCCACCCTGCAAGTACCGCTCCAAGTTTGCAATCTCTTCTGGACACACTTCCGCCCTTCTCCTGTGTCTGACTGTTATCTGGATGCTTTCATTTTCTCACATGCTTGTCCCTCAGAGTTTAGAGGTGAAGGACAGGGATCTCCCTTGTTTTCTATTGCTGCTTCCAGATCACTCTGTGTCATCCTCATCTTCAAGCTCTTGCTCCACAGGGGTACATGGTGCTCCAGTGGCACATGTCATTGGTCCTCCTTGCTGCTGTCATCCGTGACCCCCCAGCTCCGCCTCCTTCATCAGGGATGTGGACAGCAGGCTCATAGTCTTTCCCCACACTCTGCCTTCTACTTTCAGTCTCCAGAGTTCTTGTGGATGATACATCTCATACCCTGGCTTGGAGTATGCCCTCCTCACCTCTGGGGTCCCTTATTTCTCCCACTGCAACAGCCGATTGCCACATGCCCTGGACACTGTCTTTCCCCCGACACTGACGTTATTCCAAAATTACTAATTTGAAATTGCTAATTCAACTGCTCCAAAATTGCTCATTAAAATTACTAATTCAGAATGCTCACTCTCTGTTCATGATTCCCGTCTTTCCAGTTTGCTTATGAAACTACTTCCATGCCTAGAAAACACATGGTCTGAAGGAACAGTGAATTTATGCTTGCTACCGTCTGCCAGGCTCACAAAAAGAGGAGATGGGCATGAGAAGAGTATGCTCATTTCCTCCCTTCAAACGCACTAGTCCTGGGGAGAAAGCCCAAGAGTGTCACTCCCTAGAGTTTTTTTTCCCATGAAAATATGTGGCATCCTCACACATCTGCCCAATTTCCTGGCTTAGCCGTTTTGGATTTATTATTAAGCCTTCAAACATCCAGGGACTGAACTTGAAGCAGGGTGGTTCCCCTAAACCTACCAGGGACTGCTGGTATGCAATATAAATTTTTCCCCGGGCACCTTTTAAGTGGGTTAAAGTGGACAATGAGCAAAATAACTTAAGGTTGAACATTTACTTTATACTCTATTTCCCATCCAAATTATGTCCATGTACATCTATGCAATTTAGAGACTCTACAGTAGGAGTAAATATCCACATAAGAATACTCCAGTAATAAAGTATAATAAAGATGCCCCAATTTGAATAAAAATCCCCTTTATTATCAATCTTTTAGGAAGAAATCCAAGACCAAAGATGAAATTCTCTAATAAGTTAGAGTTCAAAGAAGTGCAAAAGAATTGAATCCAAAATTCATCCTCTCCAATTTCTTTTCTCTGCTCAGTTTTAACTCAAGGGTTTCTTTCCTTCAGAAGCCAAAGTCTTCAAGGTCTCAGAGGTTGTATTAATTCACCACTAAGGCTCTCATGTGTCACCTTTTTAAAAATAAAAAATCCAAATAATTAATAGGATATACAAGATTGTCACAGCAATAGCTAATGCCCACAAAATGTAGAAAACAAGGAAATCCTCAGCCCTAGGGCAGCTATTTCAAGCAAAATGATGTTCCCAGAATTCAGGACCCAGACTTACCAAAAGCCATGGGAGAGGCTCAGTGGAAATTCTTCTTGTCTTCAGTCTTGCCAAGATCCCTGTTCTTTGATGCCAGCTATTATTTTATGACCCGTGAAATAAGCTTGATTGAGATAATACTTCTGTCAAGAAGTAAATTGATTGATTTTCATATATTGAACCAGCTTCGCATTCCTTGTGTAAATCCTATTCGGTCATGGGCCATAATCATTTCTACATGTTGCTGGATTTCACTGCTAGTATTTTGTGGAGGATTTTCCCAGCTATGATCACAAGGCATTTGGTCTGTAGTTTCCTTTTCTTGTGATGTATTTTTCTAGTTTTGGTATCAAGTAATACTAGCCTCATAGAATGATTTGTGAAGTGGTCTCTCCTCTTCTATTTTTGGGAAGAGTTTGTGACACAATGGTGCTAATTATTTTCTAAACATTTGATAGAATTCACTGCTGATGCCATATGGTACCAGGCTTTTCTTTGTGGGAAGTTTTTTAGTTACTAGTTCAATCAAAATATATACCATATTAATGGAGTAAAAGACAAAAACAACATGATCATCTCAATGGATGCAGAAAAATCATTTGATAAAATCCAACAGCCTTTTATGATGAAAACACTTGATAAACTATGGTGGAAGGGAAGGGGAAGGGAACTTTATCAGTCTTCAAAAAACCCACATCTAACATCAGATATAATAGTGACAGACCAAAATCTTTTCTCCTAAGATCAGAAACAAAAATCAAGATCGGAAACAAGAAAAGAATATCTTCTTTTGCCACTGCGATGCAACCTTGTACTGGAGGTTGTATTCAGGGCTATTAGACAAGAAAAGGAAATAAAAGAAATTCAGGTTTAAAAGAAAGAAGTAAAATCAATCTCTACTTGTAGATGACATCATCCTAAGGATGCAGAGAAAACCACAAGAAAATCTATTAACTATTAGAGCTCCTAAATGAGTTCAGCAAGGTTGTAGGATACAAGTTCAACATAAAAAAACTAATTCTGTTTCTGTGCACTAGCCATGAACAATAAAGAAATGAAATTAAAAAACAAATCCATTTATAATAACATTAATAAAACTTCAAAATAAATTTAACCACAAAAGTGATACTGACAATTTAGAATTTTCTTATTGCTTTTGTGGAGGAGAGAATTTTTGGAGACCCTTATTCCACTATTTTCTTTCTTTAATTTTTTTTTTTTTTGGTAGGGGGACAGGGTCTTGCTCTGTTGCCCAGGCTGGAGTGCAGTGGCGTGATCATGGCTCACTGCAGACTCAAACTCCTGTGCTCGAGCCTCTCCCACATCAGCCTCCCAAGTAGCTGGGACTACAGGCATGCACCGCCACAACCAGCTAGATTTTTAATTTTTTATTTTTGCAGAGATGAGGTCTCACTATGTTGCCCACACTGGTCTTGAACTTCTGGCCTCAGGAAAAGCCTCCTACCTCGATCTTCCAAAATGCTGGGATTACAGGTCCCAGCCACCGCATCTGGCCCACCATTTTTATTAAGATCTTCTTGAATCTGCTTTTTAATTTGGCTGCTTTTCTTCTCTAACACTGTGGATACTGGAATTATGTACCTTCTTTCCTTTTACTTTTTCAATGCTTTCGGGATCAGATTTTTATTTTTTTGGTTTTGTTTTTAGGAATTCCTTTATAATGTAGGTTATTTCTTATGATCTTTTCCATAGTAAGAGATGTAAAATCAGTCAGTTTTAAGTCTGTCAAAATCATTCTTTTTCAAACACATTTTGTCTACCTTACCTTTCTGGGTTGGATGATTCCACCCATCACTAACATTGAATTTAGGCCTGGATGCAATCTATTTCGTTTCTCTTGGGTTTCATTAATATGTCCCAACTTTGCTATGCCTGCCCTTAGCATCCTAGTCTTGCAAATTTCTTGGGTATGTTTTCTTAAGACTTAGACAATATTTATAATATGTATCCATCTGTAATAACTGTATTATCCTGAAAGTTACTCAATTATCTTTAGAATTTTTAATTTATTTGCTAGCAGTAAATGTGAAGATAGATCTGGAGAGTCTTACAGAAGTGATAATCCTCAGACAAAATGTGATAGAAATTTTTTAATAGAAAACAGTATTTAAGGATTTCTTTGAACATCAAGATCTAGCTTAAATTCCAATTTATAAATAAAAATATCTTCTTGATCTCCTTTAAAATTATACAATAAAGAGAAATGTAAAAGATCTTGGCTCAATTGTGTCTCCACTTACCCATGTGATCTTGGGAAAAATCAACTCATCATTTTGTTGCTTAGCTTCTTTATAGAGAGAGGAGGCATCTGGCTGGACTGTAATGTCTCTAAGTTTTCAGAAGGCTCATCTTAGTAAATCAAAAGACTTTGAAGCAGGTATTTTACCATATGGTTGGTACAGCTTTCTGTGATATCTCTTTGGACCCAATCAATGTTACAAACGCGGTTTAGGAGGTGGAACTTTCATTTCAGTACGCAGATTGCTCTTGTTCAGTACCCATCTAGAAAACTAGCTGGCAGTTTGAAACTGAGGGGAAATGAGACGAAGAGAAAAGTCCCAAATATTCTCTTAATTCTTTAAGCAAGAAAACACTGTAAGGGAGAAATGTGGGAATACATACGGTTCTGAACAAGCAATAACAGTAATGTGGCTTTCACCCTCCCTCTCCTTTTACTCACTAGCCCTACACATAATTTAGTCATCTATGTTGGAAATGAGAACCTACGTCTCTTGATAGAACTTATAGTACCAGTTCCCATGGTATAAGAATGACATCATTCATTTTTTTGTGGTTCGGTTAAAAAAAAAAATGAAATTTCTCACCTCAAATTTCAGAAAGCAAAAGGAGTTGTTCCCAAGAAGAACTTGTCATTTCCTTGGAGTGATTATGAAACCTGTCTGTGGTTATGGAGAATTTTCCTTCTCCGAATTTCTGAAAACTCAAAATTTTCCAGGCTTTAGAAATAATCGTAGATAAATAAAAATATTGAGCATCTTAGTTTCATTGGTTCAGGTTTGGATGTGATTCAAATTTTGTACATGTGCCTGTGGTGGGGGTAGATGGGTGAAGGAAAGAGAAAACAACCTGAGCGAGACATTTTGAGTACAAGATGGATGGTGCCAATGCACTGCACATGGCTGTTTTTTGGTTTTTGTGCAGGTGGAACTGTGGACGGGAGGATTAAACAACCCATTCATCTGAGGTGTGCATATGTCAGCACCTTTCAGATGCTTAGAAATGGAATGCTTTATTTTAGTGATTAGTGTGTGAACGAAAAACCTGAAGAAAATGTACTAGAAAGAAGCCTACATTGAATGCCTTGGAAGGGCAGTGAAATTCTTTCAGCCAGCCCCAGGTTAAAGAAGCCTCACATTTCAGCTCTAGGGCAGCTTGGAGCACTGGAAGAAGGACCTGTTGAAGGACCCCATTAGCGTGAATGATGGCTTCCTTTTACACATTAGTCAATTTTCAGGCAAGGCTTTTCACACTGTAAAGAGATTAAAACAAAAAACAAAAAACAAAAAAACCCAAACTCTTTTTGAAAATGTCCTGAAGGTGACTTTACAGAGGCAGCAGCAGATCCTAGATTAGTCAAAGAAGCTGTTTGTTTACATTGTTCAGTTATTTTGAAAACTGTTAACCTATTGTTTCCAAGATGACAAATAAGTGGATCCTAGGGTCACTTAGAATCAAATGTTAATCTTCCTAATGTCAACACTAGGACAATTTGGGAAAGAAAAGGGATCTCTCCCTTTCCTCACACACATATTTTGTTACTCTATAAATTGTATTTCAAAAAGAAACATGGTTTTCTTTCTTGAAACCTGGTTCAGAATGGCCAGGAGAAATCCTTCGTGTTCTGTCTTCCTGCCCTGAATAGTTGCTTATTTTAGGAATAAATATAATAACTTTATTAACAGCACATCGGCAAATTAGTCTTAAAAATGGTTTAGACTAATTTTAATCTGTCAAAAACTATTTTTTCATTAGGTTAAAATGTTTCATTGTTGGTACAATTTATTTTGCCTTCCTTCAACTTCAATCAGTTGTCTATGCATGTGTCTGTCTGTGAGTAGAATTAGGAAGCAGTCAGTGTGGGAAAGATTAACATAATTTTAATTTTATTTTATTTCATTTTTAAATTTTTATTTATTTATTTATTTATTTTGAGATGGAGTTTCACTCTTGTTGCCCAGGCTGGAGTGCAGTGGCACGATCTCCAGCTCACCGCAACCTCCCCCTGCTGGGTTCAAGCAATTCTCCTACCTCAGCCTCCCGAGCAGCTGGGATTACAGGCATGCGCCACCACACCCGGCTAATTTTGTATTTTTAGTAGAGACGGGGTTTCTCCATGTTGGTCAGGCTGGTCTTGAACTCCCAACCTCAGGTGATCTGCCCGCCTCGGCCTTCCAAAGTGCTGGGATTACAGGCATGAGCCACCGCGCCCGGCAAAATAATTTAAAAAACAATTTTAAACTCAGTTATTTCGTGTTTAAACAGTTTATTGAGTCGGAGCCTTGGAACTTAAAATTTGGAGGATCAGGAGGAGCTTCCAAAAGCAGTCTCCTCAAATACCCATGGATCCAGTGGTGAGTCTGCGGGGATCAGTCTAGGTGCCTCCTCCCTTATGGTGAGCTCCCATTTGGGGCCAGTTGAGACTGTAACAGGCCATCAAAGGAGTACTCATGATTTTGAACCTCAAAGGGAAGAGATTGGGGCCTGGATTATTTTTCCCCAAGAGACTTCTCACTTTTTATGCATATCTAGATTCCCCTTGTCATCAAATTATGACAAGATTATACTTTTTTTTTTTTTTTTTGAGACAGGGTCTTACTCTGTCACCCAGGCTGGAAA
Organism: Papio anubis; assembly: GCF_008728515.1. Lineage (NCBI taxonomy): Eukaryota > Metazoa > Chordata > Mammalia > Primates > Cercopithecidae > Papio > Papio anubis. The sequence goes on along the minus strand of NC_044981.1, from coordinate 101,308,289 downwards.
GCAGTGAGTGGTGCCATCATATCTCACTGCAGCCTTGAACTCTTGGGCACCACACGGCTAGCAAATTTTTCTGTCTTTCTGTAGAGACGGCTCTGCTTCTCTTTCCTTTCATTTCTCAGAGGTGTTGCCCCCAAATAAACCGCTTGTGTTGCTTACACTGTTTCAGCATCTGCTTCCTGGGAGACCTAACTGACACATACGCTTGTTAGTTTACTAGTTCATTTTAACCTCTCAATAATCTTTGGGTGCTGACTGAATAGGAATTATCTCTCTTTGAAGTCTTGAAAACCTGAAGCACAAAGCAGTCAGTTATTTGGATTGTCTGCATCTAGAAACAGTCTAATGCTCCAGTTGCGCACAGCTCCCGCTACATGCCTCTAGGGGCTTCAGAGAAACGCCTCTGGTTTCCTTAAACAGAGAGGTCAACAGGAAGTTCACCAAATTGAGGAATGTTGGAGAATCATGCTCTGAAAAGAAGGGTACTAGGGCATTCCTGGGGTTCTTGGAAGTGGGAATGAATCCATGGTTTTGTGAGTGAATGTACAAGTACTTCATGCTCCGCACCCCCACAATCCCTTTGTATCACTGCTAAAATTCAAGCCTCTAGAGAAGGTCTGATGGGCTCGGGTCACATGACCAACCATTCCTTCTCTCAGGGAAGAAGGCTGAGGACCGTTAATAAGAATCCCCCCAAACCTATAAATAATGGGGGAGGAAGAATTCCTCATAAGAAAATGAAAATGGATGTGCTATTACCAAAAAGAAGGAATGGATGCTGAGAAAAAGTAAACGTCTCTCACGGTCCCTAAAGCCACTGTCTCCAAGTCTCAGTAATGTCCCATGTCCTGACTGAAGACAGGAGGTGAAGTGTATGTCCTTTCAAGGTGCTTTCCAAATTCACTTTCCATGTGGTTGCCGTTTCATTATTCTTTGAGAGTGGAAACTAGTCCTCTTCTTCTGAGATGGTGGCTAACACAAGCAGGCATTTAGTAGATACTGAAGGAACTTTTTTAAAGAAACCCAGAGGGACCAGCTATGAGCGTTTTCTGTGCTCTCATTTGAGTCTGGTCTGGTTGTATGTGCAAAAGTGCCCTCCTCCCTCCCCTCCCTACAGCTCTGGACACTAACTCCCCAAGGATGCTTGTCCTGGTCTGGTGGAGACCTGCTATTAAGAATAAATGAACAAAGAATAAAGAACAAAATGGCAGGAAATATTTTGTTCCCACATTCTTTGAATGAGTTGAGAAAGCTTTGCAGCCTATCTACTCATTCGTTTATTCCATAAATGTTTATTAAGAACCTACCATGGACCAAGCACTGGGGATGTGACGGTGAACAAGGCAGACCAAGTCCCTGCCCTCATATACCTCACAGCCCTTATATCTTCTTGGCATGAGAGGCCAATAATAAACAAAGAAATCAGACCTTTTCAGATTGTTGTAAGCTCCACTAAGAAACTACAACAAGATTATGGCATGGAGGGTGGCTGGGATTGTCAGGGTTGTCAAGGAAGGCCTCTCTGGAGAGGTGGAGACCTCTCCAGAGACCAGAGTGACTTGCAAAGATCTGAGGAAGAGCATCCCAAGTCAACAGAACTCTAGGGCTCAGGCTCTAGGATAGGAATATGCTGGACATGATAGAGGGCATGAAGCAGGGCTGAGCAGGCTGGAATGGAGTGGAGGGCAGGGTGGTGGGAGATATGGCTGGCGAGGTAGGGGTGGTCAGATGATGGATATCTGCTCTGATGAGCAGGACTGACTTGTCTGCTAGGCACAGCAGGAGCAGGGGCTAGAGTCCACATGACTTTTAGGGACCATTAAAATGTTTCAATTTCTTTAAACATCATAAGGAAAAAGATAGTATAGTAATAATAGTAAATATATACAAGTTGAATATTCTTAATCCAAAAATTCAAAGTACGAAATGTTCCCATATCTAAAACTTTTTGAGTGCCAACATGATGCTCAAAGGGATGCTGAACTGGTAAGTGTATAGTGCAAATATTCAAAAATCCAAAAATATCTGAAATCTGAAACCCTTCTGGTGTCAAGCATTTGAATAAGGGATACTCAACTTCTAATAATGAATCCTGCATGGATTATATTCATTTTTATACCAATGTAATCATAAAATATGATTTCGATTTTTTCTTTAATGGAGGAAGTACCCATAAAGGCAAAAGAGCCTAGGGTTCACAAAAATCACAAAGCGGCCCCAGTGGTGATGATGTGCTTTCTAAGGCGACCAAGCCTGGTCTGAACTGTGCACATTTTCATCCAAGTTATACAGTTCTCAAGATGTCCAGCCACTAAGATTTTCAACTGCTAAGTTTCCTCAGCAGTTGAATATCTCGAAGCACATCTTCTGATAACACAACACTGGCAGCCATCACAGCATCTATGCTTCATTCTAACAAAGACTTTTTAGGGACCGGGATGTCGTAGAGAAGTAGAGCAGCATGTAGCAACAAGTCCTGTAAGCCTCCGCTCCTGAGAAGCCCTTACTTGCTTTGATGTTGAGAAGGAACCTGGAATGCTGCCTGTGATAAGTCCGGTATTTTTGTTTTTGTTTTTAAAAGATACTGTTAGCAACGTTATCTTCAAATATAAATAGTTTATTTTGAAAACAACCCTTATGTTACTCACCTGAGGGAGGTAGGCAGGGTAGGTATTATTATGATATGCATCCTACAATGAAGAAACTGAAGTGAAAACTCACAGAGCTATGAATTGGTGGAACTGGGACCATGTCCAGATTCCCTGCCTCCAAAATGCATGCCCTTGACATTATTGGAATTATTATTAATGGAGCTAAAGATAGTATCTGGCTTCTAGTAGATGACCAGTAAAGCTACACAGAAAACTAATAGAATATACTATTTAATTGTCTCTGAGAAAATAAGTTTCAGGTTTGTGTCATTCAACAGAAATAAGAAGGAAAATGTAGTGAGATGAAAAGCATTCAATAACACTAACATTCATAACACTAACACTTATTGAATTGTGAAAGAATTTATGGATTAAATACTACTGTATTCCTGGCCATGTTGAGGAAAGAAACAAACTATCTATGGAATGTGAGTTTCTTGAGGTTTGTAGAATGTGAGATTTTAGGTTTAATGTGCCTTTATATCCATAGATCCCAGCTTAGGGTTTGGGACGTATAGGTATGCTCCAAGCATATTTGTTGAATCTATCTTCATTAAAGACAAGCCCTTGAAATCTGGTGATAAATCTAAGTTCTAAACACTCAAAATAAAAGTTTGCAGAATACTGCCCCCATTCATTGCTTAAGTTTCTATCACCTCCCTTATGTGCTTAAGCACCTAAGTCATGAACCCAGCCCTCTGTGATTTTTCTCTTATCCAGGGAATCCCTTCATGCATCTGTGGAGAAATAGCCATTAACGTCTAGAGAAGGGGCAGGTTTGGAGTGAACCACAGCTGTGTGTAAAGGAATAATAGAGCTGAACCAATACTGAATTTGGTAAATTAATCTTAATGTTTCACTACTGTAGATGGCCCAGCTATAATGACATCCTAAACAAGGCCCTCTGTGATGAGGCCACCTTAGCCCAGTGATCACATTCACAAGACAGTTTCTTAGTTTGTAAGTTAAGAAGTAATTTCGACCGGGCATGGTGGCTCACGCCAGTAATCCCAGCAACTTGGGAGGCCGAGGTGGGCGGATCACTTAACCTCAGGAGTTCAAGACCGGCCTCACCAACATGGCAAAACCATGTCTCTACTAAAAATACAAAAAATTAGTCAGACGTTGTGGCTCGTGCCTGTAGTCCCAGCTACTCATGAGGCTGAGGCAGGAGAATCACTTGAACCTGGGAAGCAGAGGTTGCAGTGAGCCGAGATCGCGCCACTGCACTTGCCTAGGTGACAGAGCAAGGCTCCGTCTCAAACAAACAAACAAACAACAAACCCCAAAACAAAAACAAGCAAACAACAAAAAAGAAGTAATTGTTTCTCTGAAGACTTTCTGGGGCTTCCTGGATGGTATACTATTGACAAATACTCAATTTGATGTTGTGTCATGGAATTTCCTGTTTTAGAAACAGAGTCTGATTCTTATTTCACTTCCGAAGATAGCACTGTTATTAGTTAATTTAGAATGGCCTTTTTTGTGTGTGTGGCAAAAGTCTCTCTGTTATTTTCCTGAGTTAGAAGTGATAAAAATACTTAATCATTTGTCAACAGGCATAATTTGATAATAAGACCATGCCATGAAATCAGACTAACAAGCAGATTTTGTAGGTTCTGTTGGATTGATGTATCCAGTTTATTCACCATTCCTGATGGGGCTTTTTCCACCTCCTCCTGCCCAGGAGCACTGCTGCTCCCCAGATCTGTGTCCCAGGTGCCCTTGGCAGGACTCCTGCCATCTGGGCCTCCCCAGTCCCTTTTTCTTTACACCCTCCTCATCTCACACCCACTCAACTTGCCTACCCCTGCCTCTGGCTTGTCGTCCCCTCTCAGGTGGTATCCTGAACGTGGGTAGTGTGTATTGTATGCAGGTCCTCTTTTCAGAGCAAATTTATATGAATTTGTGTAAATAAAAACTTCCTCATCTCAGTGGACTCATTGGTGGCATGAACTAGGAAGAGGAACGAGGGAAAAGGATCTGGGAAGGGTGAGTGAAGCATTTGGGTTGATGAGCATACCGACACTTTCATTTTGCGGTGTTCTCCAAATTTCACTGTATGGATGTAGCAATGATCTACAACTAGGCGGGGGAGAGAATCCCAACCAGGATGATTGATAAATTTCGTACATCACTGGTACACAGATGAACACTCAATCTCATACTGTGTCATGGAATTTCCCATTTCAGAAATAGCAAATGATTATTATTTCACTTCCAAAGATAACGCTGTTATTAGTATGGCCTTTTGTATGGAAAACATTTCTCTGTTACTTTTTTTCATTATAAAAGTCATTCTTCATGACTATTATTATTATTTTCCTTTTTTTTGAGATGGAGTCTCATCTGTCACCCAGGCTGGAGTGCAGTGGTGTGATCTTGGTTTACTGCAACCTCCACCTCCTGAGTTCAAGCGATTCTCCTGCCTCAGTCTCCTGAGTAGCTAGGATTACAGGTGTGTGTCAACAAGCCGGACTAATTTTTTATTATTTTTAGTAGAGACAGGGTTTCACCATGTTGGCCAGGCTGGTCTCAAACTCCTGAGCTGAACTGATCTGCCCGCCTCAGCCTCTCAAGGTGCTGGGATTACAGGCATGTGCCACCGTGCCAGGCCTCATGGCTATTATTAAAAAGTCAAAAAATAACAAATGCTGGTAAGGTTGTGGAGAGAAAGGAATGCTTACATGTTGCTGATGGGAATAGTGAATTCGTTTTCCATTGTGGAAAGCAGTTTGGCGATTTCTCAAAGAACTTAGCATTTAACCCCATGGTTAAATGGCTATTTAACCTCAATCATCTCATTATTGGGTATATACTCAAAGGAATACAAATCATGCTGCCATAAATACACATGCGCATATATGTCCAATGCAGCACTCTTCACCATAGCAAAGACTTGGAGTCAACCTAAATGCCCATCAATGGTAGACTGGAGAAAGAAAATGTGATACATATACACCATGGAATACTAAGCAGCCATAAAAAATAATGAGATCATATCCTTTGCAGCAACATGCATGGAGCGGGAGATCATTATCCTAAGTGAACTAATGCAGAAACAGAAAATCAAATACCACATGTTCTCATGTGTAAGTGGAGCTAAACGTTGAGTTACACGTGGATACAAAGAAGGGAACAACAGTCACCAGGGCCTGCTTGAGGGTGGAGGGTTGGAGGAGGGTGGGGATTGTAAAACTGCCTATCAGGTACCATGCTTATTACCTGGGTGACAAAATAATCTGTACAGCAAACCTCTGTGATACATAATTTACCTATATAACAAACCTGCACTTGTACCCCTGAAACTAAAAGATTTTTTAAAAAGCCATTCTTTGGCCAGGCACGGTGGCTCACGCCTGTAATCCCAACACTTTGGGAGGCCAAGGTGGGCAGATCACAAGGTCAGGAGATGGAGACCATCCTGGCTAACATGGTGAAACCCTGTCTCTATTAAAAAGTTCAAAAAATTAGCCGGGCGTGGTGGCGGGTGCCTGTAGTTCCAGCTACTTCAGAGGCTGAGGCAAGGAGAATGGTGTGAACCCGGGAGGCGGAGCTTGCGGTGAGCCGAGATTGTGCCACTGCACTCCAGCCTGGGCGACAGAGCGAGACTCCGTCTAAAAAAAAAAAGAAGCCATTCTTCTTGGGAGAGGGGAGAATGGGGAGTTGTTGTTTAATGGGCATGGGATTTCAGTTTGGGAATACAAAAAAAGTTTTGAAGATAGATGGTACTAATGGTTGCACAACATTGGTAATCTACTTAATGCCATGGTTAAGTGTACACTTCAGTGGCATTAAGTACAGTCACACTGTTGGATGTACAATGGTGAGTTTTATGTTAGGTATATTTTGACACAGCAAAAATGAAAAAAAAAAAAAACATTCCTGCTTGTAGTAAAAATTTAAACAGCATAGAAGGATAAAATAGTAAAGTCTGTCTTTCTGTCTTTTACCATTAATCCACATTTCTGTGACAGAGGCTTCCTAATCACTCCCCACTGGCACACAAATGCACTTTCCCACTATCATCATGCGTACACTAATTGCCATGTAGGACAGCATGAGCTCTGCGGTTCATCTGCAGATGGGCTTCTGAAACTCCCATGGGGGTGCCTGCAAACCTAACCACTTTTTGTCATATTTTTTCTCTGGGAAAATGTGCTCCAGGTTCCTAGCAATGGACTTTTGGAATAGAGCTCATTTATAAGTTGAAAACAGCTTGCTCTTTTTTTTTTTTCCTAAAACATATATCGTTTTTCTATTTTTTTCTCACAAAAGTCTATGAAATAAGTATTTTGGGTGATATAACTCATCTTTTATTGATAGGGAATCTGAGGCAGAGACGTAAAACAACTTTAAGGTTACATAAGCTAGTTAGTACTAGAATCACTAAATTCTGCTATTGAATGACTAACCAACTAGTTATGTACAATGAAATACATAAAGACACTCATTTCATGGACATGGACTGAGCTCCCTTTTGGCCAACTTGTGAATGTGTATTTTGCAGTGGTTGGAAGTGAAGTGGTGAGAAAATATATATGCCGCTAATAAATGGCTTCTTGCATTTAAAAAAACTCTCTCTCTCTTTCCGTCTCTCAGTAAGAAATGGTACTGAAGGAAAAATGTTATGAAAGACAGTTCGCTTGCTTTGCGGTGTATAGTGGAAATATTGCCTTTATCTTGTTCTTTCCAGCTAAACCTGCCCACAGGCCTTCATCCAAAGCCAGGGGAAAGCTGGGAAGGAAAACCCAATTGGGAAAATTCACCCTGGGGAATATATCAAAAGGAAACCACAACAATAAATGTTCTAATGAGTGAAAAACAGCAATTAAAAAAAACCAGAGCGGAGATAGGCAGGTAGGCGCCCAGAGAGAATCATAAGTGGTAGAATAAAGACATCTAGAAGGGAGTTTCTAGGGATTAGTACCTAAGGCTCTGTTAGATGGTGGAGTAGGTGTAATAATGTCTGTACAAACTCAAAAGGCTAGGGTTGTTAGTTCCAATGAATTTATAACCTTAAACCCAAACTGGCCTCCAAAGGAAGCAGCTGACAGTCATTATTGGAAGTTCTAATTTGATACACCAGTACTCCAAGGGCAAGGACAGGGCTAAGTGCAATAATTGAACCCATTTTCAGCTCAATTTGAGATTTAAGTTTTACGAAATATCCTTCTGTGAAATAGACCATTTCCCCTCACATGTAAGGGAAGATTATAATTAGAACATCCTGGGGAACTTCTTCTATTAATTGTTGCATACCTGAAATATCACAAAGGAGAGTGAAGCTGTAGGTAAAAAATCCATTGGAATCATTGTTCTTGCCTTTGTTAGTTATAAGGAACTACAGAAATAAATACTTAACGTCCTTGAGCACTACAAAGCCTTTATCGAATCAAGACAATAGGGGCTTCTGGAAGCATGTGAACTTGAGAACCCTGCAGGGTGTGGGGAGAACCGAATTTGAGGCCAAGAAGACATTCTGTCCAGAGCACAAATGTGATGTACAGAACAACACACCCAACAGCTCCCAACTCCAGGTGGGTAACCTTGAAGATTTAAAGGGGGAAAAGGAATACTTTCCAGGAAAATGAAAAGGTTTTTTCTTCTTCTTCTTTAAAACTGTCCTTGAAACTTCAGGTTTTCCAGTCGCTAGAAGTGATGCAAACCTGATCAGGCCCCCAAAAGAAGTTAAACTTGGAAAAATAAAAAGTTGACCACTTTGGTCCCCTTGCAGGTAGTGTAAGACACAATACCCCAGATGGTGCTGGGTGCAGGACAGGGGCTTGGTGAATTCTTGCCGATTGTGTGGCTGATGCTTTAGATGGGTCTGAAGGCATGAAGTTTTGCGCAGCACAGAATCATACGGATGGTATCAGAGGCAACAGGGGAGACAACAATTTGGTAGTGTTTGGTGGTTTTCCTGGATTTTCCAACACCGTTGCATCTGTCAAGGACCCAGCAGGAAATAGATGCCATGCTCAAATTGAATAATAGGAAGAGAATGTAATAAAGAGACCATCAGAAAGGTCTTTGCAAGGTGTAGGGCAATCCATAAGAAAGAATGCTGTGTGCTGGAGCTGTCACAGCCAGACACTGCTACCATCCGAGACTTGAGGGCAATAGGGGGATGGGTTATTGGGACTGGAAAAGAGAAAGGTGCCTGGAGTTGCTGCCTGACAGAGTTACGATCTTTGGTGGAGGGGTGCAGCCAGCCCACTGCAACCCCGCAGGGAGGAAAAGATCTGGGGAAAAGGCCTTGATCTCTCTCCTCCCTCCCTTCCTTCCCAGGAGCAGATGACAAGGGAACCTTATCATCTGTTCCTGGGGCACAGAGAAGGTGGAGAGAGGTAGGGAGCAGATTTGGAGAAGGAAATGGAAGACACCCAGCGAAATCATCTTTACTGTTAGTGCCATCTTAGGGGGAAAACCAAAAGAGAGCCAGACCATCTGTTTCATTCTATTATCTGGGATGATTTTAGGGAATTCACCCATCAACTGATAGAACCTGTGGCCCTGGATTATTAGCATCTCTTCCTCTGTTTTCATCCTACCTTGCTTAATTCTCTTTCGCATTTGATTGTTATTTACAGGAGCAAGGCATTTCAACAAACATCAGTGTAATGTAAAATAAGTCTAGATGCTGTGTAGAACAGATGATATTGGGAATGACACCTTCTACTTTTCTGTGTCTCTGCTGCTGAGAGCTGGGGAAATTTGAATTAAGTGAAATTTTACTGGCTTTGACAATGGGGTCAGCATAATCAATAACGTGGGCATTTAAATAATCAAATAATTAGTAATTATAGACTAATCTATTTCCAAAAGGAAATTGATTTCACCTAGAAAGTTGGAGTTAGAAGAAGGTGATCTCCCTAGGATCAGTCTGTCGGGGAAAATGTAGTGTGAACACTGCTCACTAGTGTTTTTGTAGGGATGTGCTGAGATGTAATTAATCAAAGGTATGCCCATAGATGTTCAAAAACTAGCTGTCTGGAGGGAAAAGCGGAATTTGTAGTGTTTGCTAGTTACTGTGGTGTAAATACTTCCACCATAGCCCATTTCCAGCTGCTAGTGCAACACCACTGAATGTGGAGTTGGGAAGAGATTTGCACAATTGACTCTAGAGAACTTGTAGGTGCTGACTCAGCACACATTGTAATCCCCTGACTGCCCCAACAGGTATCCACAAATACAAACACTGTGGGCATGTGAAAGTTCTCCTTAGCTGCCCTAGGGTCTCTAATCACTCTATGACTCCATTGAAATCTCTGGATTACTTCTAACATTGTAGGCTCTGGGAATGGATTTAGACTCATTTATTCTGCAATTGGGCTAGGGCGCATTGATATTTTTGTTAGGATCTCTGATGCTTACTGGAGAAGTCCAGTTAAGTCATTACCTGCTTATGAAAAGTCACAGATGTCAGCCCATTCTTCTTTGTAGGTAAGCACATATTATTCTTTCTTTCTTCCCATTTTACCATTTGTTTCTTTGAAGAGTTACCTAGAAGCATCAAGGAGGTGAATTTTTATTTACGTTTCTTAAAACTTTAGCCCATTTCTCCTTCCATTTTATTCCCCAGTGTTTAAAAATGATTGAAGTTGATTTGGATAAATGTAGAAAGTCATTTGATCTTTTTTTTCTATAAAAACGCAGAGTAGAATATGCATTTCTTTCTTAAGAGCATTTAACATGTTGATGTTTATACCATCCTACATAGTTTCCATTTTACATACATTTCATATTTCATTATGTGATACAACATACATTACCATGTGTATAATAGTTACCAAACATGAGTATAATATTAAATTAGAATAATGTTATAATAAAGTTAATACAAAAATAAACAACAAACATCCCATTTACTTTTAATCTTATTTAACTTATTTAGCTTAAGGTTGTTTTATATTATTCACTGAAGTGTGCAGAAAAGTTATAACCATGCTGAAAATGAATCTGGACAATTTTCTGCAAATGTAACTGTCCACCAGCTATTTTATTAAATTTATTCAATAAATAGATTCATGTGCTATTTATTGCTAGTGCAATATTCAATTTATGTATTACAGACACTCAACACAATTAAGCATATGCTTTTAATGATATAGTTTTATTACGTTTTTCATGAGGCAGGAGAAATAATATCTCTTACATGTTAAAATGCACACCTGGGCTATCTGTAATTGGGAAGAATTTATCTTATGTTTTAAGTTGACTGTCTTGTTTTTCCTTTATTTTTGACAAGCATGGGTTTGATTTAATTTAATTTTATTTTATTTGAGATGGAGTTTCACTCTTGTTGCACAGGCTGGAGTGCAATAGCACAGCCTTGGCTTGCTGCAACCTCCACCTCCTGGCTTCAAGCGATTCTCCTGCCTCAGCCTCCTGAGTAGCTGGGATTACAGGTGTGCACCAAAACATCTGGCTAATTTTTTTGTATTTTTAATACATGTTGGCCAGGCTGGTCTTGAACTCCAGAGCTCAAGTGATCTGCCTGCCTTGGCCTCCCAAAGTGCTGGGATTACAGGCGTGAGCCACCGTGCCCGGCCAAGCATGAGTTTTAAAACGTAAGTTTCAGTTACAGTGAGGCCTTGCTTATGACTAATTAGATAAGGAAAGTATATTAATTGATTCTGGATCCCTCTTTTTAAAAAAACGTGTTAGGTTCAAGTGTATCTATTAAACCCATTATTAAATAGTAGTGACAGGCAGAATAACATAAAGATGAACACATAATTTGATTTTAAAATGTACCTTAAAAATCTAACAAATTATTTTGTTAATTATTCAGCATAATAGCACCCTTATTAATAAATTTGCTAATTGTCACCTCTTTTGAAAAGCATATTTGGCTACTACATTGTATGCTATATGATGCTTTGCAAACCACCAGTATTTCCAAGGTTAAGAAGAAGTGAGTTCAAAACCTTCTGTCCTATTAAAATGTAAGCATTCAAAGTGCATAAAGGGGAATAACAGATGCTAGTTTTTTTGTATCCATTTATCCACCCATCCATCTTTCCATCAAATAGATATTTCTGTAATTTCTATGCTTTCTCCCCTCAGACATAGTGCTACCACTGGAGTACTAAAATGAAAACCGCCACCACCAACATGATTCTTGCTTTAAAATGCTTTCAAGGAACCATTAATTCAGTGTTGCTGAAAGCACTCAGGTTAATAGCACAGGAACTTTCCTACCCAGTTGCATGGAGATTCAAGTTAGAGTTCAGTGACAGCCACAGTGAGCACAGCCATCTGCCAGATGTCATCCATGCATCAGTGTTTCCGTGCTGCCTTCAAAGAGGTCAGATACATCTGCTGGGTCTGTGATGGTATTAATCTTCTCCCTTTTACTATCTTTAACAGGTTCTTTTTAAGCTTTAACTGTGTCTGATAACATTAGTTTTCTCCCCTTTATAAACTTCTGGGCTGACTGGTATAAATCCATATCATCATTTTTGCTCTTTGAGAAAGGCCACTTGTTGTTGGTGCTGTTATGGCAATAGATAACCTTTTCTGGGAACCTTTTCATCTTTTCTCAGCGACCCCTAGGACATCCCCAAAATGGATATTCCATACCTGCTGCCAATCCTCCTAATTCGTACTGTCTTTGAAGCCCGGAGTGGTTTTATAATATAGTCACAAATTATGTTATGCTTCTCCCTTCAAAAGGTGGAGTGTCTCACTTCAGAAGCTGCATTATGGAAGATGTTGCAGCTTCCATTTTGGTTACTATCTTGGCTTACTTGCTCTGTGGGAAGCCAGCGGCCATGGCATGAGAAAATGTACATGTGAGAAGGAACTGAGACCACCAGCCAATAGCCATGTGAGGCAGCCACCTTGGAAGTGAACTCTGCAGCTGCAGTCAAACCTTCAGGAGATTCCAGCCCAGGCTGGCACTATGACTCAATCTCATGAGAGACCTTGAGCCAGAACCAGTGAGCTAAGCTGCCTCATCGCAATTGTGTGAAACAGCAAACATTTGTTGTTTCAAATAATTAAGTTTTGGATAATTTGCAATGCTGCAATAGATAACTCAATCAAAATCTTGCTTCTTCTTCAGACTATGTTGTAAAGAGACTCCTTGCTAGGTGAATAGTCTCTATTCTTTCATTTTTCCTTCATAGTACTTTATAAAATATAGCTCTTTTGACTTTTCTGACAATCCTCTTGTGAGCACCTCAGATAAAAAAAGTTCTTTCATTTTCATTTACTTATACTTTGAACCCCATTCTTACTCATCTTCTCTAAATTGTTGTCTCTAATTTTCACCTTTCTTTTTGTTGTTGTTGTTGTTGTTGTTTTCTTTTAAGACAGGATCTCACTCTAGCCCAGGCTGGAGTGCAGTGGTGTAATCACGGCTCACTGAATCCTTGACTTTCCAGGCCCAGGTGATTCTCCTACCTCAGCCTCCTAATAGTTGGGACTATAGGCTTGTGCTATCACTCCTAGGTAATTAAAAAATATATACTTTTAGTAGAGATGGGGTTTCACCATGTTGCCAAGGCTAGTCTTGAACTCCTGGACTCAAGTGATCCTCCTGTCTCAGCCTCCCAAAATATTGGGATTACAGGCATGAGCCACAGTGCCTAGCCTCTAATTTTAATCTTTAATTTCTTCCTCTCCTTAGCCTCAACAAGCTCTAGTCTCTTCCATCACCAAAACAAAACCTCCTCACCCAAACTAAAATGGTTTTTATAAAAGGGACAAAAAAAGAAGGCTGGGCGCAGTGGCTCATGCCTGTAATCCCAGCACTTTGGGAGGCCGAGGTGGATCACGAGGTCAGGAGATCAAGACCATCCTGGCTAACACGGTGAAAACCCATCTCTACTAAAAAAAAAAAAGAAAAACAATGAAACAAAAAACAAAAAACCAACGGCAACAAACTGATGCTGGCAAGGATGCAGAGAAATGGGAACATTTGCACACTGTTGGTGGGGATACAAATTAGCACAGCCACTATGGAAAACAGGATGCGAGTTTTTCAAAAAACTAAAAGTAGAACTACCATGTGATCCAGCAATGGTATATATCACTGCTGGGTATATATCCAAACAAAAGGAAGTCACTGTATCAAAGAGAGATCTGCACTCCTATGTTTATTGCAGCACTATTCATAATAGCCAAGACACAGAAGCAACCTAAGTGTCCATGAATAGATGATGGATAAAGAAAATGTAGTATAGATACACAATGGAATATTATTCAGTCATCAAAAGAATGAAATACTGTCACTTGCAACAACATGGATGGAACTGGAGGACATTATGTTAAGTGAAATAAGCCAGGCAGAGAAAAACAAATGTTGTATGTTCTCACTCACATGTGGGAGTTAAAAAAATTAATCTCATGGAAGTAGAGAGTAGAGTGATAGTTACCAGAGGCTGGAAAGGGTACTGGGGGTGGGAGCATAAAGGAATTAGTTCATGGATACAAAAATACAGTTAAATAGTAGGAATAATATCCATTATTTGGCAGCACAATAGGACAACTGTAGTTAACAGTAACTTATTGTATATTTCAAAAGAGCTAGCAGAGAAAATTTGGAATGATACACCAAGAACTGATAAACGTTTGAGGTGATGGATATCCCACTTACCTAGATTTGATCATTAAACATTGTACACTTTGGCCGAGCACGGTGGCTCACGCCTGTAATCCCAGCATTTTGGGAGGTCGAGGCGGGTGGATCATGAGGTCAGGAGATCGAGACCATCCTGGCCAACACGGTTAAACCCTGTCTCTACTAAAAATACAAAAAAATTAGCTGGGCACGGTGGCGGGCACCTGTAGTCTCAGCTACTCGGGAGGCTGAGGCAGGAGAACAGCGTGAACCCAAGAGGCGGAGCTTGCAGTGAGCCGAGATTGTGCCACTGCACTCCAGCACTCCAGCCTGGGCAATGGAGCAAGACTCCGTGTCAGAAAAAAAAAAAATTTGTACACGTGTGTAAAAATATCACATGTACCCCATATATATGTACAACTATATATACACCCAGAAAAATAAAAAAAATAAAGTTAAAGATTAAAAAGATCACCTCCATTTGATCTTGCTGCTTTTTTGGGCACTTGTGTTTATCTGTAAAGTATTGAAGATCTATCTACCCTTTTCTTCTTAATCCTTGCCTGCTAGTTTCTGCTCTTGATGGTGGCATTTTCTCTTTGAGATGACTACAGTTATCACACTCTTTTCCCTCTCCTGTCTTTCTTGATCTCCAAAATCTTTAGCTCTTAGAATCTCAAGGGTCCTGAGAGCTGGGGTAGACCTCAGAGGCCACTTTCAGGTTATGACATGGAGGCCAAAGATGTTCAGACACTTGCTCCAGCTCACAGGCCTAGCTTGTGGCAGAACCCGTGCTCAGGTCTGGCTTCCCTGAATCTCAGGCCTGAGTCCTTCTCATATCACAATCATTTCCTTGAAACTGTCTCCACCAAAGTCATGAAACTGCATTTTGTTGGTTGGTCTTCTCTCTCCCTCTTCTTTTACTTTTGCTTCTCAGTCCCCTTTATGAGTCGCCTCTCCTACTGCACCTCAGGCTTTGCTCCCTGTCTTCAGCTTTTCTCTCCTGGTGATTGCATTTACGTGCCTGCCATGAGCTTCTACCTCAACATTCCATCTCCAGTCCTGATTTGGTCTGGGGCTGTGCCTCCATAGTGATGACTTCCTACAAGGCAGTTCCACTTGGAGTTCCCACATCACTCCTATTCCATGGGCAGATGCTGTTTCTCCAGTTTGTCTTGGACGCTCCTCCTTTTTTCTTCCTTTGGGGTAGATACTCAGATCCATCCTATCAGCTACCTAACTTCCTCCTCTTCTTCTTGCTCTTGTTCTTATTCTTCCTACTCCTCCTCTCCTCTCTCTCTCCCTTCTTCCTTGCCTTCTTCCTCTTCCTCCTTCTTACCCTTCTTATTTTTTTCATCTTTTTTATTCCATTTTTCTTTTTATTTTTTATTGAGATGGAGTCTCACTCTCACTCAGGCTGGAGTGCAATGGCACGATCTTGGCTCACTGCAACCTCTATCTCCCAGATTGAAGTCATTCTCATACTTCAGTCTCCCAAGTAGCTGGGATTACAGACACCTGCCACCATGTCTGGCTAATTTTTGTATTTTTTAGTAGAGACGGGGTTTCATTTTGGCCGGGCTAGTTTCAAACTCCTGACCTCAGGTTATCCACCTGCCTCACCTTCCCAAACTGCTGGTATTACAGGTATGAGGCACCATGCTCGGCCTTATTCCATTTTCAACAGAAATGTGTTGTGAATTGTGGTTCCTGGAACATGTGAGGCTCTGAGGACACAGTCTAGTAAGTTTTCTATCTGGCCCTTCCTTGACTTTTCTGTGGCTACAGCTCTAGCTAAGGCCTTGGATTCCCTGACAGTTTATTTAGTTTGTCTCTGTGCTCCCTCCCTCTCTCCTACTCATCTATAGTAATCCCCTCTTATCGGTGGTTTCATTTTCCATGGTTTCAGTTACTGGCAGTCAACCACAGTCTGAACATATTAAATGGACAATTCTAGAAAAACAATTCCTAAGTTTTACACTGTGAGCTGTTCTGAGGAATGTGGTGAAATTTCTTGTCAACATGCCCCATCCCACTTGGGTTGTGCATCCCCTTTTCCAGTGTATTCACGCTGTATACACTTCCTCCCCATTAGTCACTGGCATCATCTGCTCCTAACATCCAACCATCAACATCATCATGGCCTGATGCTCCAGAATCACCTGAAGCAGATGAGCCTCCCTCTGATGTACTGTGTGAAGGTCAGTCATTGCCTAATGCTGTGCCACAGTGCCTACTTCATTCACTTCACTTCATCTCACCATGTAGGCATTTTATCATCTCACATCATCATAAAAAGAAGGCAGGTAAGTACAGTACAATAAGGTGCTTTGAGAGAGAGTAAGAGAGAGAGAGAAAGAGAGACCACATTCATCTAACTTCTATTACAGTATATTATTAAAATTGTTCTATTTCATGGTTAACTATTGTTGTTAACCTCTTAGTGTGCCTAATTTTTAAATTAAACTTTATTATAGATGTGTATGTATGTATATGAAAAAAACCATAAAATACATAGGATTTGGTACTATCTGAGGTTTCAGGCATCCACTGATGGTCTTGGAATATATCCCCCATGGTTAAGAGGGGACTACCATATGCTGGTTTCTTCATATTATTATTTGGGTACTATTATACTCTATTGTCACCACATCAAGACCCAAATTCTTTATACAGTTGAACCTCCATATCCGTGGGTTTTGCATCCAAAGATTTAACCAACAGTGGGTAGAACATATTTGGAAAAAATCATAAAAATTAACAATACAACAATAAAAATCATACAAATAAAAACAATACTATAGAACAACTATTTACATAGCATTTACACAGTATTAGGCTTAACACATAATCTAGAGATGATTTAAAGCATACGGCAGCCGTGTGTAGGTTACAGGCAAACACTGAACCATTTTCTCTCAGGGACTTGGTATCCAAGGAGATTCTGAATTTTGATATCCAAGGAGGTTCTGGAAGCAGTCCCCCTGTGATACAGAGGGGTGACGGTAACCTACGTTAGCTCTGCCTGTGCAGTTGCTTTTCTCAGAGGCCCTGTGGCTTCCAGATGCTCTCCCCGGCTCACACTGGACTTTGCTCCCCTATGGGCCATGTCTTGGCTTCTCTCCACTTGTGGACAGAAAGGCACCAGGGCAGTTGCTCTCAATGGCTTCTGAGAATTGTTGTTAGGACAGGGAGCAAATAAATGTTGGGGAATGCAAAAGGCTTGAATGAAAATGATGCCTAAAATGTATTGTCATTTTGACATATTGTATTTTTTTTTTATACTGAACTACCATGACTCTATTACACAAAACTCTTGTGGGGTGAAGTGGAAAGAGAAACAGGTGACTTAATGAGGAGAATTGACCAGAATGTTTGCCTTTTCCGTTATACTTGAGGAGAAGAAATATCAATGACTGTTGTTTAGGGTTTTGGGGTCTTATGACTTAAGCTAAACAAGATTTCCCCACATTTCACCATCATTTCATGATTCAGGATGCTTGGAAGGCAGTAGTCTGTGGGTCATTGGACTGAAACCAACAAGGTGTTCTTTCCAAGAGGAAGATTCCACTATGGGTGTGACAAATCTTGAGGGTGACTGCATCTCTATGAAACCAAACAGGTTTAAGAGTAAGGAAGTGAGTAATTCCCTGTCTATGCTGCCTGTCTAGATCTCTTATCAGTGATTGCATCTTCTATTAAATTGATAGAGCACTGTGGTTTCTGTTGAGGTTACTATGAGATGGAGATTCATACTAGAACTGTGAGAATGTCAGAGATTTCTGAATACACAAAATTCGGATATAGATGCTTAAACATTTTCTGGGTAAATGGTCATTCCTTTTGCATCATGTAGCAGAGACAATATATGGTCACTGCCTCTTTGTCATTTTCTGGCTTAGTCATTAATTCATTTATCTATTCCACCAAATTTTTGTTGAGTAGCTACTACATTGCAGGTAGAATGCCAAATGCTGCACTGTGGTGACTAGGATAGAGTTTTGGCTCTTCTGATAACTCACTGAGGCAGCAAGCCATAAACAAAGTGAAAATGGGGTATTCTCCATTTTCCTGATTGACCTTCACTGGGACGATAGTTGCTGTCCACATTCTTTTCTGCTCTCTTCCCTATAAAAGGCCCTTCTCAAGTGGCATCAACTTCCATCAACTTCTTTGGTAGTGGTGGTGGTGGTGGTGCTGGTTGCACACCTCTCATGGTGAAGATCTGGGAAAGTGGAGTTGTCACTCAAGCTGGATGTCTAGTACATTTCATCAACATGAGTCTTCATCTGATGCCTTAATGTTAGCATTCTTTTTATTATTTTATGTATATACTTATTTATTTACTGAGACAGAGTCTCGCTGTGTTGCCCAGGCTGGAGTGCAGCGGCGCAATCTTGGCTCACTGCAATGTCCGATGTCTACTGCCCAGGTTCAAGTGATTCTCTTGCTTCAGCCTCCCGAGTAGCTGGGACTACAGGCATGTGCCCCATGCCCAGCTAATTCTTTTTTTTTTTTTTTTTTTGGGATTGAAGTTTGCCTTTGTCGCCCAGGCTGGAGTGCAGTGGCCGAATCTCAACTCACTGCAAGCTCCGCCTCCCGGTTTTACCCATTCCCCTGCCTCGCCTCCCCAAGTAGCTAGGACTACCGGCACCCGCCACCTCACCTGGCTAGTTTTTTTTTGTACTTTTTAGTAGAGACGGGGTTT
This sequence comes from Papio anubis, assembly GCF_008728515.1. NCBI lineage: Eukaryota > Metazoa > Chordata > Mammalia > Primates > Cercopithecidae > Papio > Papio anubis. The sequence continues at coordinate 101,289,361 of NC_044981.1, read as the reverse complement.
CACCGTGTTAGCCAGGACGGTCTCGATCTCCTGACCTCGTGATCCGCCCGTCTTGGCCTCCCAAAGTGCTGGGATTACAGGCTTGAGCCACTGCGCCGGCCATGCCCAGCTAATTCTTTTGTGTTTAGTAGAGATGGGGTTTTACCATGTTGGCCAAGCTGGTCTTGAACACCAGACCTCAAGTGATCCGCTCACCTTGGCCTCCCAAAGTGCTGGGATTACAGGCATGAGCCACCGTGCCTGGCCAGCATTCTTAATATTCAGACAGCTCATTTTTTGCTTTTTACCTTAGTGCCTCATTGTCTCACTCTACGTCAATAAGTTAAAATATTTTTCCTCTTAATTATTAAAAGTGAATTGAGTGGATTTATTATTTATTTATTTATTTTATTATACTTTAAGTTCTAGGGTACATGTGCGCAACGTACAGGTTTGTTACATATGTATACATGTGGCATGTTGGTGTGCTGCACCCATTAACTCGTCATTTACATTAGGTATATCTCCTAATGCTATCCCTCCTCCCTCCACCCTCCCCACAATAGGTCCCAGTGTGTGATGTTCCCCTTCCTGTGTCCAAGTGATCTCACTGTTCAATCCCCACCTATGAGTGAGAACATGCGGTATTTGGTTTTCTGTTCTTGCCATAGTTTGCTGAGAATGATGGTTTCCAGCTTCATCCATGTCCCTACAAAGGACATGAACTCATCCTTTTTTATGGCTGCATAGTATTCCATGGTGTATATGTGCCACATTTTCTTAATCCAGTCTGTCACTGATGGACATTTGGGTTGATTCCAAGTCTTTGCTATTGTGAATAGTGCCACAATAAATATACGTGTGCATGTGTCTTTATAGCAGCATGACTTATAATCCTTTGGGTATATCCCCAGTAATGGGATGGCTGGGTCGAATGGTATTTCCAGTTCTAGATCCTTGAGGAATTGCCACACTGTTTTCCACAATGGTTGAACTAGTTTACAGTCCCACCAACAGTGTAAAAGTGTTCCTATTTCTCCACATCCTCTCCAGCACCTGTTGTTTCCTGACTTTTTAAATGATTGCCATTCTAACTGGTGTGAGATGGTATCTCATTGTGGTTTTGATTTGCATTTCTCTGATGGTGAGTGATAATGAGCATTTTTTCATGTGTCTGTTGGCTGTATGAATGTCTTCTTTTGAGAAGTGTCTGTTCATGTCCTTTGCCCACTTTTTGATGGGGTTGTTTATTTTTTTCTTGTAAATTTGATTGAGTTCCTTATAGGTTCTGGATATTAGCCCTTTGTCAGATGAGTAGTTTGCAAAAATTTTCTCCCATTCTGTAGGTTGCCTCTTCACTCTGATGGTAGTTTCTTTTGCTGTGCAGAAGCTCTTTAGTTTAATCAGATTCCATTTGTCAATTTTGGCTCTTGTTGCCGTTGTTTTTGGTGTTTTAGACATGAAGTCCTTGCCCATGCCAATGTCCTGAATGGCATTACCTAGGTTTTTTTCTAGGGTTTTTATGGTTTTAGGTCTAACATTCAAGTCTCTAATCCATCTTGAATTAATTTTCGTATAAGGAGTAAGGAAAGGATCCATTTTCAGCTTTCTACTTATGGCTAGCCAATTTTCCCAGCACCATTTATTAAATAGGAAATCCTTTCCCCATTTCTTGTTTTTGTCAGGTTTGTCAAAGATCAGATGGCTGTAGATGTGTGGTATTATTTCTGAGGGCTCTGTTCTGTTCCATTGGTCTATATCTCTGTTTTGGTAACAGTACCATGCTGCTTTGGTTACTGTAGCCTTGCAGTATAGTTTGAAGTCAGGTAGCGTGATGCCTCCAGCTTTGTTCTTTTGGCTTAGGATTGTCTTGGCAATGCGGGGTCTTTTTTGGTTCCATATGAACTTTAAAGCAGTTTTTTTTCCAATTCTGTGAAGAAAGTCATTGGTAGCTTAATGGAGATGGCATTGAATCTATAAATTACCTTGGGTAGTATGGCCATTTTCACAATATTGATTCTTCCTATCCATGAGCATGGTATGTTCTTCCATTTGTTTGTGTCCTCTTTTATTTCACTGAGCAGTGGTTTGTAGTTCTCCTTGAAGAGGTCCTTTACATCCTTTGTAGGTTGGATTCCTAGGTATTTTATTCTCTTTGAAGCTATTGTGAATGGGAGTTCATTCACGATTTGGCTCTCTGTCTGTTACTGGTGTATAAGAATGCTTGTGATTTTTGCACATTGATTTTGTATCTTGAGACTTTGCTGAAGTTGCTTATCAGCATAAGGAGATTTTGGGCTGAGACGATAGGGTTTTCTAAATATACAATCATGTCATCTGCAAACAGGAACAATTTGACTTCTTTTCCTAACTGAATACCCTTGATTTCTTTCTCTTGCCTGATTACCCTAGCCAGAACTTCCAACACTATGTTGAATAGGAGTGGTGAGAGAGGGCATCCCTGTGTTGTGCCAGTTTTCAAAGGGAATGCTTCTAGTTTTTGCCCATTCAGTATGATATTGGCTGTGGGTTTGTCATAAACAGCTCTTATTATTTTGAGATACATTCCATCAATACCGAATTTATTGAGAGTTTTTAGCATGAAGTGCTGTTGAATTTTGTCAAAGGCCTTTTCTGTATCTATTGAGATAATCATGTGGTTTTTGTCTTTGGTTCTGTTTATATGCTGGATTACATTTATTTATTTGTGTATGTTGAACCAGCCTTGCATCCCAGGGATGAAGCCCACTTGATCATGGTGGATAAGCTTTTTGATGTGCTGCTGGATTCGGTTTGCCAGTATTTTATTGAGGATTTTTGCATCGATGCTCATCAGGGATATTGGTCTAAAATTCTCTTTTTTTGTTGTATCTCTGTCAGGCTTTGATATCAGGATGATGTTGGCCTCGTAAAATGTGTTAGGGAGGATTCCCTCTTTTTCTATTGATTGGAATAGTTTCAGAAGGAATGGTACCAGCTCCTCCTTGTACCTCTGATAGAATTCGGCTGTGAATCCGTCTGGTCCTGGACTTTTTTTGATTGGTAGGCTATTAAATATTGCCTCAATTTCAGAGCCTGCTATTGGTCTATTCAGGGATTCAACTTCTTCCTGGTTTAGTCTTGGGAGAGTGTAAGTGTCTAGGAAATTATCCATTTCTTCTAGGTTTTCTAGTTTATTTGCGTACAGGTGTTTATAGTATTCTCTGATGGTAGTTTGTATCTCTGTGGGGTCAGTGGTGATATCCCCTTTATGATTTTTTATTGCATCTATTTGATTCTTCTCTCTTTTCTTCTTTATTAGTCTTGCTAGCGGTCTATCAATTTTGTTGATCTTTTCAAGAAACCAGCTCCTGGATTCATTGATTTTTTGGAGGGGTTTTTGTGTCTCTATCTCCTTCAGTTCTGCTCTGATCTTAGTTATTTCTTGCCCTCTGCTATCTTTTGAATGTGTTTGCTCTTGCTTCTGTAGTTCTTTTAATTGTGATGTTAGGGTGTCAATTTTAGATCTTTCCTGCTTTCTCTTGTGGGCATTTAGTGCTATAAATTTCCCTCTACACACTGCTTTAAATGTGTCCCAGAGATTCTGGTATGTTGTATCTTTGTTCTCATTGGTTTCAAAGAACACCTTTATTTCTGCCCTCATTTCGTTATGTACCCAGTAGTCATTCAGAAGCAGGTTGTTCAGTTTCCATGCAGTTGAATGGTTTTGATTGAGTTTCTTAGTCCTGAGTTCTAGTTTGATTGCATTGTGGTCTGAGAGACAGTTTGTTATAATTTCTGTTCTTTTACTTCCAACTATGTGGTCAATTTTGGAATAAGTATGATGTGGTGCTGAGAAGAGTGTATATTCTGTTGATGAATGGATTTATTCTATGGTAGAGGAAGAATATAAATGACAGGGTCTGGCACACAGCAGGTGTTCAATAATTATTTGGGAAAAAGAGACGCAGAAAGCATGGGGGGAAAAGAGTGCTTGCAATGAATCAATTTTACAGTTGATTAAGATATAAGTACTGTCTCTCTTTTTTTAATTTACTGGAAGAAATAAAACCCTGAAGAAATGAAGGATGAAAAAAGTAAGACACAGATAAATCATCCAGATTTGATGTTAAGTACTTTATATCTATAACCTCTAAATACTTCTAAAATATTTCCAACTTGTGTGTTAGACCAATCTTTCTCTCCTCTCTTCCTTCCTTTTATTCTTCCTCTTTCTCTCTTTCTCTGGCTGTCTCATTGCTGAGTGTTCTGTATGGTACTTGTCTTTCAAAGATCATAGCAGTATCAGCGGTGTTTAAAAGATCAGGATCTTCAGCTACTCAGGAGGCTGAGGTGGGAGGATCACTTGAGCCCAGGAGCTGGAGAACAGCCTGGACAAAGTAGTAATATCCCGTTTCTACAAAAAAATAAAATTAACCAGGCATGGTGGCATGAGCCTATAGTCCCAGTTACTCAGGAAGCTGAGGTGGTAGAATCGATTGAACCCAGGAGTTCAAGGCTTCAGTGAGCTGTGATTGCACCACTGCACTCCAGCCTTGGTGACCTAGTGAACTGTCTTAAAAAAAAAAAAAGATATGGCATCAGACAGACTTTGGGTCCTAATGTTGGCCCCACCATTTACTAGCAGGGTGACGCCTTGGGCAAACATTGCTAAGCCTGTTTCTTCATCTATAAAATAGTGATAATAACAATTTCTGTCTTGTAGAGTTTAGTGAGGGTGATGATACAGGCAGTGTTTGACACTTTGCCTTTTACCAATAATATCTATAATGTCTGGTCTTCATTCCTTATTTCTCTCCCATAAGGCTATGTTACAGAACTCTATATACAGTGGGTGATATTGCATCAAATTAAATACATATGTTAATTATATTTTTTCATTCTTTTAAAAAATATTTGAATAATTTAAACACAGCTGAGGATGTTTCCTTTAGCTCTGTAAGAGCATTCATTCTGAGATGAGATCAAATTTGGAAAATGTTGATCCGGAAACAGAACCTCTCAGCAAGTTATAACCAAATGATGCCACAGAGTGATAATGTGAATCTATGTTCTCATTTAGCTTACTGTCTGCTCCTGCAACCCTTCATTAAACATAATAAATGAACACTATTGGATGACATCAGAATTGAATTCTCAAGAATTAAATTTGCACCATTTTCTGAAGGCATTTTAGTATCAACTGATAGATTCTTTTGGTAAATACAATACTCCAAGTCAGTTTTGGCATTGTTTTAGGGAGCCCTAATTCACATTCTTACTGCATCTCTGAGAATAGGAAAATACTTTTTCTTCTGTATTGGCAGTTTGCAGCCAAGACTTCTGCAACTTTAGCATTCTTGCCAGTAATTGTTCATCGGTCCCTTCCAATTTTTCTTCTTTTTTGCTTAGAGTACAAACCTATGGGAAAAGATCCAACACCACAGTTGTTACTCTCAACAGAAATGCTTCAAGTGGATCATGAGACCAAACTGAAATGATATCTCCTTAGAAGTGTCCTTGTATTGACAAAAAGAGAGAAGGGAATCTCAAAAGAGGAAGGAAATGACATTCCTAGTGCTGAGCTCAGTTTAGCTGAGGTTTGAATATTCCTAGCCTCATTTTCTGGTGAAAGTTACTTTTAAATTAAAGGGTAAGATGCCTCTTTCATACCCAGTGGGATTTGCAGAGTCAAACGGTACATCTATATCAGGAAATTCTATTCTAGCTTTTACTGTGCTGATGAAGAAAACATCTTTCCAGATGGATTTCTGTTTATACAGCCTTTAAAATTTTTACTTGCACCCAGTTTGTCCCATTGGCAGTACTTCCAGTTCTAATTTTCAAGACTTGAAGCTCACAATAGTGTTTATAGAACAGGAAGAGAAATGGTTCTTTTTTGTGTGTGAGAGAAAAGAAGCTACAAAATTCCTTATTACCAGGGATATTTTTTACAAACATAATAAATAGTACTGACAGCTTGCCAATGGGATTTTCAGCCTTTTATTATGAAAAGTTGAAGAAATTATGTAGTCAATACCCACACACCTACCGTCTATACCCTACAATTAGTATTTTGCTATATTTACTTTATATCTATCTACCTCTATCCATTTATTAATCTATATCTATTATATTATATTATTGATTGGATTCTTCCCTTCCCTTCCCTTTTTTTTTTTTTGAGACCAAGTCTCACACTGCCACCCAGGTTGGAGTGCAGTGGCACAATCACGGCTCACTGCAGCCTCAACCTCTTGGGCTCAAGCAATCCTCCCACCTCAGCTTCCTGAGTAGCTAGGACCACAGGTGCATGCCACCAATGCCCAGCTAAGTTTTACATTTATTTTTGTAGATATGGGGTCTCACTATGATGTCAAGACTGGTCTTGAACTCCTGGGCTCAAGCAGTTCTCCTCCCTTGGCCTTCCAAAGTGCTGGGATTACAGGCTTCAGCCACCATGCCTGGCCTATTATTGTTTGGATGCATTTCAAAGTTAGTTACAGACATTAGAAATGATGCTCTCATTTTTGAATCATAGATGATAACATCTATTTATTTGACCAGTAGTATATGCTGCATCACATAGGACTAGGTTCAGCCTCAGTTAATAAAAAAAGAGTAGCCTGATGTGTTTTAAAAGAGTCTTTTTCACCCCCTGGTAAAAGAAGGCTGAAGGTAGGTGTTCAAGGCTGGTACAGTGGTTCTGACATCATCAGTGGCTTCTGTCTTTCTGGTCTACTATCTTAGCATGTGCCATTCATCCGCCAGGCCTCTCATGATGGCTGCTGGAGCTCCAGACATCTCATTTTCTAACAGTAGGAAGGAGGAAGGGGATAAAGGCTTCTTTAATGACCTATTCTAAAGAACAAGTAATTTTATAATCAGCTTGTCTAGCTCCAGGAAAAAACCAAATGGTCGGAATTTTATGGGAATATATTTATAGATGAACTTAGGAAAAATTGACATGTTGATAATACTTGTATTTTATTATCCAGAACATAGTCGCACTTGAAGGCTGAGAAATATATTATTGCATATTCCTTTGATGATGATGATGATTATTATTATTATTGAGACAGGGTCTCGCTCTGTCAACCAGGCTGGAGTGCAGTGGTGCAATCATGGCTCACTGCAGCCTCAACCTCCCAGGCTCAGGTGATCCTCCTATCTCAGCCTCCCAAGTAGCTGAGACCACAGGCGCATGCCGCCTTGCCTGCTTAATTTTTGTATTTTTTGTAGAGACAGGGTTTCACCATGTTGCCCAGGCTGATCTTGAACTCCTGGGCTCAAGCGATCCACCTGCCTTGACTTCCCAAAGTATTACAGGTGCAAACCATTATATCTGTCTGTCCTTTGATTATTTAAGTAGCTTATTTATTTCAGCCATTTCCCTTTTCCGGGAAAAATCAAATGAGTTGAGGTTTCATACCCTAGCACAACTGTATGGGTCTTGGGTTACTGTTAGAGACAATTGTGGAGGCATACAAGGTGACTTCAAATGTTTTCATGTGACCAGGTGTGGTGGCTCACGCCTGTAATCCCAGCACTTTGGGAGGCTAAGTTGGGTGCATCACTTGAGGTCAGAAGTTTGAGACCAGCCTGGGCAACATGGTGAAACCCATCTCTACTGAAAAAACAAAACTAAACAAAAAATTAGCTGGGCATGGTGGTGCGTGCCTGTAATCCCAGCTACTCGGGAGGCTGAGGCAAGAGAATTGCTTGAACCCAGAGGCACAGCTTGCAATAAGCCAAGATTGGGCCACTGCACTCCAGTCTGGGTGACAGGATGAGACTCCATCACACACACACACACACACACACACACACACACACACACACACACAGTTTTCGTGTAACTCGAATTCAACAAAATCATTTGCTCAGTAAATTTATTGATTATTATGTTGAAATAATATCAAAGTGGTACTTGAATAATAGGACGATCATAGTGAAGTCATCAAAACACAGTGGTTCAAGGCCAAAGGACTAGATGGTCAGCCTCCACTATCCTCAGGGAAACGATCCCCAGAGCTACAAAGGTTAAGAGTCTGCTTTCATGATGTCAAAAATCCTGAGAATTATTCTTAATAGCTTTTAAAGACCTTGTCTTTGAAGAAAAAGCTTCATTTTCTGGAATTTAAAATGATTCATAACTGGGGAGGTCTTGGGCTGGCAGAGGGGGTAAAGGTCGATGATATAAGATGCCCACTGTCATTAGAGTATGTTTGAGGCATTCATGTGAATGCATTTATTGTGAAATGGTCCATACACAATAAAGAGGGAAGGCAATTTTACTTTTACATTCAAGAAATTAAAATAGCTACCATAGGTAGAAAAGTTAACCCATGCTGACATGTTTTTGACAGAAGAGTAAAAAGTGTCCAAAAATGGGGATTTCTTATCCTCAACCCTTCATTCTCCAATAATTTGTGTTTTAAAATTAATAATTAGTGTTTTACATACTGCTCAAAGCAATCTACAGATTCAGTGCAATTCCTATCAAATTGCTGATGTCTTTTTTCAAAGAATTAGATGAAACAATTCTAAAATTCATATAGAACCAAAAAAAGCCCAAATAGCTAAAAAAAAAAAAAGTCCAAAAAAAGCAATCCTAAGCCAAAAGAACAAGGCTGGAGGCATCACATGACTTAACTTCAAATTATACTACAAGGCTATAGTAACATGGTAAATACAAAAATAGACATATAGATCAATAGAACAGAATAAAGAACCCAGAAATAAAACTACATACTTACAACTAACTGAACTTCAACAAAGTCAGCAAAAATATGTAATGGGGAAAGGACACCCTATTCAGTAATGGTGCTGGGAGAATTGGATAGCCATATACAGAAGAATGAAACTGGACCCCCATCTCTTACCATACACAAAAATTAACTCAAGATGGATTAAAGGCTTAAATATAAGACCTGAAACTATAAAAACTCTAGAAGAAAACCTAGGAACAACTTTTCTTTGGTCTAGGCAAATAATTTATAATTAAGACCTCGAAAGCAAATACAACAAAAACAAAAATGACAAATGGAGCTTAATTAAACCAAAAAGCTTCTACACAGCAAAAGAAACAACCAACAGAGTAAACAGACAACCTACAGAATGGGAGAAGATATTTGCAAACTCTATGTCCAACAAAGGACTGATATTCAGAATCTATAAGTAATGCAAGCAACTCAACAAGAAAAAAATAAATAACTTCATTAAAAAATGGATAAAGAACGTGAACAGACATTTCTCAAGAGATGTACAAGCAGCCAACAAACATGAAAAAATGCTCAACATCACTAATCATCAGAGAAATACAAATTAAAACCACAATGAGATATCATTTCATACCAGTCAGATGGCTATCATTAAAAGTCAAAAAACAACAGATGTTGGCGAGGATGCAGTGAAAAGGGAATGCTTATCTACTGTTGATGGAATGTAAATTAATACAACCTTTATGGAAAACAGCATGGAGATCTCTCAAATAATTAAAAATAGAACTGCCATTTGACTTAGCAATCCTAGTACTAGGTATCTATCCAATGGAAAAGAAATTGGATATCAAAAAGATACTTTCACTCATATATTTATTACAGCATTATCACAATAGCAAAGTCATGGAATCAACCCAAATGTCCATCAATAGATGACTGAATAAAGAAAATGTGAGATACATTATGTATATATACACATACACACACACACATATATATTAGAATACTGTGCAGCCATAACAAAGAATGAAATCATGTCTTTTGCAGCAACATGGATGGAGCTGGAGGCCATCATCCTAAGTGAAGTAACTCAGGAACAGGAAATCAAATACTGTATCTTCTCACTTATAAGAGGGGGATAAGCAATGGATGCGCATGGACATGCAAAGGGAAAGGACAGACACTAGAGACTCCAAGAAGGAGGAGGTTGGGAGGCAGGTGAGGGCGGAAAAATTACCTATTGGGTACAGTGTTCACTATGTGGGAGATGGGCACACTCGCAGCCCAAACCTCACCACTATCCAATCTATCCATGTAACGAACCTGCACATGTACCCCCTGACTCTAAAATAAAAAATTTAAATAATTAGTGTTTTGGCATATAGATTGTTTTGAAAATATTAGCTGTGTTTATTTTCTTCCCCTTGATAAAGTATTCTCCTTGAGTTCTGCCTGCAAACTGTATCAAAATGATCTTTAGAGTTTGGTATTTAAACTGGAGACAGAAAACAGAATAAAGAATTATCTATCGGCGGGGCGCAGTGGCTCACACCTGTAATTTCAGAACTTTGGGAGGCCAAGGCAGGCAGATTGCAGGATCAGAAATTCGAGACCAGCCTGGCCAATATGGTGAAACCCCATCTCTACGAAAAAAATACAAAAATTAGCCGGGTGTGGTGGTGTGTGCCTGTAGTCAGTCACAGCTACTCGGGAGGCTGAGGCAGGAGAATCGCTTGAACCTGGGAAGCAGTGGTGGAGAGAGAGACAGAGTAGAATGGGGAATTAAAAATGAGGTAAGCCCTTTTTTCCCACTAGGTTTTAGAAAATGATGACTTATTATTATAGCTGTAGAGAGTAGGTCTTCAATTGCTCACTCTCTTTGCTAAAACTAAAACATTGTAGTATTTGCATCTTCTTTCTGCTTATATGTCCTGCTCATCAGCTACCTTGAGCCTGCTTTGCAACCTGTTTGATATTGCGATTTCAGATCACTAGAATATTGTTTAATACATTCTTAGAGTCCTGGCATGTGGTTGTATTTAAAAAAAAAAAAAAAGCACTAGAGTTCTCTGCATGCTGAAAATGCAAGACTAGGCATCTAGGGAAATGATGAAGATTATTATATCTTTGTTAGAGGCATATAATGAAATTATTATACCGTATAGTGAATCACATAAAACAGGAAATAATGCCATTTAATTGCCTTGAAAGATACACAAGTCCTATATTGACTGCAAATGTATTATTGCTTCTAAGTCACATGAGACCTAAATATTCCTGCCTCAACCTGGGTTCCTAAAAAAGCAGAGCCTGAACCAAAGTTATAAGTGCAATTATTCCGGGAGGCACTAGAGAAGGAGGGAGACACAAAGCAAATGTGTAATATAGAGTCAATCACCCTGTGGGCCACTGGTACTTGATTCCCCCGGGTCTGCTTGAGACTGATTGAAATGGTTTTCCATTTCATTTGGAGGTTGCAGTGGGGAGAAGATGGAAACATTTATTAATCAGTTCCTAACCCCATTGGTCAAAATTCCACCCCAAGTGTGTTAATTACTCCTCTCCCCAGACTCAACAGGGAAGCCCTGGGGTGGGAGGCAAGAGGCTTGTTTAAGGAATGGCTCTTTGGGTTACACTTATGTGAGGTTGATTGGAGTCTGTGCAAAACCAGGCGCTACAGGGGTTTTTGGAATAAATGAAAGGTGGGTCAAAGAGAATCTGATACAGGGCACAAAAGATATCAGACATATCCTTCAACCTTACCATCTTATGGGGACAATAAATTTACATTAACATAATTACCAGAATCTTGCTGCCTCCAAGCTCCAGCTGGCTCACTTGGGAACTCCAGGACTTTGCACAGACTTCCTTCCCCAAGTGTTGAATAAGTCCACAGAGGGTGCCTAATAAAAGCTCTGATGGTGTCCCTGACTACAAAATTCCTGGCTTCTGCTGTCCTGCCAGTTCCTCATCTGACTCCAGAGCTGGCAGTCCTCATGCTTCTCCTCAGGAGTCTGGCATTCTCTTGCAAAGTGGGAAGAATGTTGTGCCTCCGGAGTATTGCTTGGACCTATGGAACATTATAGAACTTAATGAGCCTGCACTTTCCATGCATAAGGCCAGTGAACCCAGCCACTGTGCATCCTTGGGGTGCTTGTGTGCCTCTGGGAGAGCTGGGGGAAATGGTTGATGTGCCAGCTGCCATGCCATAGTCAGGACCCACCTCTGCTCAGGAGCTCAGGGTCTGAAGAGCATTGTGGCTGGCATGGCTGGTTTTTCACGTTACTTTCCTTTATGGTTAACTTCATTTTGGGGTGTGTGTGTGTTTGCACATGCACTGGTTTCTCTTCCTCTCTCATTCTTCTTTATTTTCATTCCTTTCCCGCCCCCACCAAGTCTCCCAGATATGTCTCAAATATCTAATTCTCAGCCAGGGGCACGGCTTGAAATTTTCTCCAGGATTCTCCTTGGTCCTTATGTAAATTATGGATGGGATTTGGATATTGCCAAATTCCACACGCCAGAGACACATGTATCTTGGCTCTGGCCCAGGTGGGATCTAATCTGTATCACAAGTTATATATCTTATCTCTACTATCCTAAGGACTCTATGGATCATTCCATAGATCAAGTTGAAGAAAATCCTTATGAATATATGTATATAGATAGATAGATAGATAGTTGACCTTTGAACAACATGGTGGTTGGGGCACTGACTTTCCAAGAAGAAGGAAATCTACGTATAACTTTAGACTCCCCAAACACGTAACTACCAATAGCCTATTGTTGACTGATAACATAATACTTTACTGATAATATAAACAGTTAACACGTATTTTATATGCTGTATGTATTATATGCTATATTCTTATAATAAGATAAGCTAAAGCAAAGAATGTTATTAAGAAAATCACAAGGAAGAGAAAATATGTTTATTATTCATTAAGTGAAGTGGATCATCATAAAGGTCTTCATCCTCATCACGTTCGTGTTCAGTAGGCTGAGGAGGAAGAGGAAAAAGAGGGGTTGGTCTTGCTGTCCCAGGGGTGGCAGAGGCTGAAGAAAATCCAGTATAAATGGACCCATGCAATTCAAACCTGTGTTGTTCAAGGACCAGCTGCATTTAATTTAGAACAGAACAATCTTTTCTTCTAAATGCAGATGATCCAAATTCAAAGAAGAAAAGAACATGTATTTTACCTTAAACACTAGTAGACTTAAGTTAGGTGAACCACCTTAAGTGTGTATCAGCCAGCCTTGGCTATGTCTTTGTGACCTGAGGCATAGAGGAAAATAAGGAGACTTTAACATTGCTACTTTGCTGCTGGAGAATTTGAGGCATGAGAAGCTTCAGACATAGCCTTGCTCAGTGGTTCTCAAACTAAATCTTGCATCAGAATCACATGGAGCACTTGTTAAAACAGATTGCTGGGCCCCACTCCTACATATTCTGATTCTGTAGGCCTGGGGCCGGGCCTGAGAATTTTCATTTCAAATAAGTTCCCTGGTAATAATGACACTACTGGTCCAAACACGATACTTTGAGAACCCCTGGTCTAGTAGCTTCAGCTTGAGATCAGATGACTATTTTGATTTCTTTCTTCCAGGCTAGAGCTTGTTTCATGGCACTTTCTCTAGTAAAGTTGGCACTTAATAAAGCTGATCATTTTCAACTAGATTTTAATTGTGCACTTTTGGCATTAATAGATAAAAGACCAGAAAGCAGGTAGTACATCCAAATCCAAACTAGAAGAAAGTGTTTTTTGAAAGAACTCTTAGTGCTGTATATCGGGATTTGGCAAATTATGGTCCGTGGGCCAGATCTGGCCTACCGTTTTTGCAAATAAAGTTTTATTGAAACACAGCCATGCACATTCATTCGTATTGTAGATGGCAGGTTTTGTGCTACAACATCAGAGTTAAGTAGTTGCAACCCACAGAGGCTGTATTTATTAAATATAAAATATTTACTTTACAGAAAACATTTGCCGACCCCTGGTCTATATGTCTTTCTGAGCAATTCTTGACTGATTTAGGGAAGTTTTCTCTTGAAACCCAGCAGTAAGCAACATCAGTTTACATTAGCAGATATGAAACTCAGATCCTAACACTTTCTTCCGCCCTCCTTCAATCCTTCTCCCCCAACATGGAAAGTGGCCCAATAAGTGAAATGAAACTTGGCCTGATCAGCGATATTTAGAAAGTGGAAGGTGAAAGTGTTGACATCTGCTTGTATTTTGTAGCCCCTGCTTCTCTGGCAGCATGTGACATGGTGAGAGTGCTCTGGTCAGCTAGCCATCTCACGTTTTGTGGAAGATTGTCTGGTGTTCTGACCTTGGTTGGATTTATGCCTACGAAGATGCGTGGTTTGACAAAAGATCTACATCCCTTTCTACATAGTGGCTTCCTAGGTGAACTCTTCCTTCTTTGACTTTTGACAATTTCAGTAAGTTTGAGTGTCTGTTGTATATTCGGTATCTGTATGTACACATTGATAACACATATGCATATTTTGGGGCATATGTTTAAATCACGGTAAAACACAGATAACATAGAAATTACTGTCTTAACCATTTTTAAATGTACAGTTCAGTAGTGTGGTATTTTCACAGTGTTGTGCAACAGATTTCCAGAACTTTTTCATCTTGCAAAACTGAAAATCTAAACCCATTGAACAACTAACACCCCATTCCCTTTTTCCTCTAGCCCCTGCCAGTCACCATTCTATTTTCTGTCTCTATGAATTTGATTACTCTAGTTACCTATATAAGGGGAGTCGTACAGTATGTGTCTTTTTGTGAGTGGCTTATTTCACTTATATAATGTTCTCAAGATTCATCCATGATCTAGTATGTCAGAATTTCCTTCCTTTTAAAGGCTGAATGATAATCCATAGTATCATATGTATATATCACATTTTCTTTATCCATTCACCTGCTGACAGCTCCTTGGGTAGTTTCCACCTTTTGGTTATTGTGAACCGTGCTACTATGAGCATGGGTGTGCAAATGTCTGTTGGAGTCCCTGCTTTCAATTCCTTTGGGTACGTACCCACAAGTGGAATTGCTGGATCGTATGATAATTCTAGTTTTAATTATTTGAGGAAGGGCATATATGTGTTTTAATCAGGTATGCCCATTTTAACCATTTCACCTCTTACCTTCTTCCTGATTTTATCTGCCCCTCTGTAGTTGGTTCAGGTCCCCAGAGAAGCTGACGCCAAGGCAAGATTAAAAGTGCAAGGCAGGATTAAACGTATTTAGTGGGGGAAATGCTGGTGGAGAATAAAATGAGGAAGCAGGAATAGGCGTGAAATCCTTCACACTGCAGAGCAGATTTCACTGGAGGAAAGAAAGAGGATTGTGGAGAAAGTCGCAGACTTCAGGGCAATTCTAATAAAGCTGCAGGTGGGTAGATGGGGGGTGCTGGAGCTAAAAGTCGGAGGAGTTCCGTGTTTGTCAGGAATGGGTCAGTGCTGGTATTGCCATCACTGATGGGGCGGCTGGGGAAACGCGCCCTCTGCAGAGCTCTGAGCGGCCACTTTCACAGCCACCATGCCCTTATATCTCTACATCTTGCCACTGAAGATGTATTTTTTTTTTTTTTTAAACAGAAAAAGCTCAGGGCATATTCTGGCAATGTTATATCTGTGGTGGAGAAAAGACTATGAAGTCAAATGGGGTTGGGTGGCAGGGCACCTTAAATGAGCCGGCCTTTATTCTGCAATGAAAGGTAAGCCATGAGAGGTCTGTAAGGAGAATAATACAGTTGTTTTTCTGTTTTAAAATGCACCACTCAGATCTGTGCAGAGGACACGTTTCCCTGGCTGCCCCACCAATGATGGCAGTACTAGCACTGACCTGTTCCTGAGAAACCCGAACTCCTCCAACTTCTAGCTCAAGCACCTCCCTGCAACTTTATTAGAATTGCACTGAAGCCTAAGACTTCCTACACAATGTGGCACTTATCATAATTTGCCCATATAGTTCCCTTTTACTTACATGCCCTCCCTCTCTTAGCCACCCATTGAAATGCTACTTTCTTTTAAACTATTTCTTCACACAACCATAAATGAAATTAGCAGCTCCCTCCTTGAAAGTCTAATTTATTTAGGAAACATTATTTGAAATTATTCACTGTATACTATGAAAAAAACAAAGATGGATCAAATTTGAATTCTGTTGTGAAGGATTAACTTTAATAGGAAAAGTGATATCCCACAAACACTACATTAAAAGAAGAAAGTAAGAAAAGCCATAAAGCTGTGTACAGAGAAAGTGCAGTGGGAATTCGGAAGAGGGAAAGATGATCTTTGTATCGGAGAAATCTACTACAAGAAGTAGGCCTTCAAGAATCAGTAGATTTAGGCATGAGGAAATGAGGGGAGGAGGGAATGCCAGATTCAAAATATAACAGGGGCACAGGCATGAATTTTAAAAGTACAGCCTTGGCCAGGCACAGTGGCTCATGCCTGTTATCCTAGCACTTTGGGAGGCTGAAGCTGGCAGATCGCTTGAGCCCAGGAGTTTAAGACCAGCCTGGGCAACATAGTAAAACCCCGCCTCTACTAAAAATTAGCTGGACATGGTGTCATGCCCTTGTGGTCCCAGCTACTTGGGAGGCTGAGGTGGGAGGATCAACTTGAACCTGGAAGGTCGAGGCTGCAGTGAGCCAAGATGGCACCACTACAGTCCAGCCTGAGCGACAGAGTGAGACCCTGTCTCAAAAGAAAAAAAAAAAAAAACAACATCCTGACTAATTAAGATTATTCAAATTGTGCATAGACCCACTTGTAAAGTGTGAAATAAATTAATACATTTAGTTTTCCTCTTATCAAAAAAAGAAATAGAATAGGATGGAGAATGTTTGAAGTGTATGGTATGCAGTAAGGGTATTAGTTTGTAAAACTTTTGTTATGTATAGATATATTTCTACATATATAATGGTTCACTATGTAAATGTACTTCTTCCTGTGTGGCAAGCTTCTATCTTATGCGAGTTTATTCAACAGTATATCATCATCATCATGGAGCATATCTCAAATGCTGACCATTAAGCAAAGTCCTGTGTGTGTGTGTGTGTGTGCGCGCATATGTGTTTAGCAATTGGAAAAAAGCTGACATAGGCTCCGTCCTCATAGACAGTATGATTCCGTATAGCGATTCTCAAATTTTAGTGATATTAGAAACACCTGGAACACTTAATAAACCAAAACACAGATTTTCAGATCCTGCCTTTAGAGTTTCTCATTCAAGGTCTGAAGTGGGGCCTGGGAATTTGCGTTTCCAAGTTCCTGAGTAATGCTAAAGACAGTGGGCAGGTGGGTGACTTAAATCAATACAAATTAATACATGATGGCAAACTGTGATAAGTGGTATGAAGGAGACGAACAGGGAATTAAGAGAGAGAATAACCGGGAAACTGGGAAACCTATTTTATGCAGGAAAATGTGTCTCTGGATGGTCAGCAAAGGTGTCTCTGAGGTCAGAAAATGTGACCTCCGGGAAAAGGTTTCTCTAGGAAAACGTGTCTCTGAGGAAGTGATGTGTAGGGAGTGGGAACACCACGCTCAATGATTCAGAGGAGCTCAGGGAAAACAAAGGTTAAGTGAGATTGGAAAGCAGGCCCAGGCAGTCCAGCAGTTTTCAAAGGGGAAATATATGCATTCCTGGAGCAATGAAGACCTCTTACGAGGTAGGCAGGCACACGTACTTTTCAGAGAAATGCCCTCGTTATGTGCTTTCCTAAAATGGATCTGCCCAAGAGCTAGCACTTTGGTACTTAAAAGTACCATTTACCTTTCCTGCCTTTTTGCAAAAGAGAGGCATACATACTACCTAGTGAACCTTACTAGGGTGTTTTGTCCTAGGATGTAAAAGTACTTGAGGGATGAAACAAGGAATAACTCAAAATCTTGACTTTGCTGTTGAAAAAATGAATGACTTTAATCGTGGAGTAAAAACAAGATTTTACTTGTTTTTACTAGTTTTCAAGTCAACTAGTTTTTAATTCTTGGCATTCTACAAAATTGTAGAATTTTTTGTGTTATTGCTATAACAAAACATCTTTTATTTCCTCTCTTTAGGTGACTAAAACAACTACTTTCTCAGTGCTTACCTCCATAAAAATGAAAAATTGGGAAAAGAATCAATTCTGAAAACGGCTACGGTTTAGCATTAAGGAATATCAAATTATAAATACAGCAACTCACTTAATATCATCAGTAAGTTCTTGGAAACTGCTACGTTAGTGAGATGACGTATAAGGAAATGAATTTTCCCATAGGCTAAGTGATATGAACAAGAATTAAGTTCCTATGGTATATTTCTGGTTACATATATGTCACCAAACTTCTAAATAAAGACAAAAACTTCTTTTACTAAACATTAAAATAAGTGTGACCTATACATACATTTTTAAAAGATGACTAAAACCAAGTAAGATAATTGCTTATCAGTTTATTCCAGTTCAGGGCCACGGGTTGCTGGAGCCTGTCTGGGCAGCTCAGGGTGCCGGTGGGAATTCACTTTGGACAAGACACCATTTCATTGCAGGACGCATTCACATCCACACCCACACTCACACTGGGACCGTGCAGACATGCCACTTCACCCAACGTGCACATCTCTGCAATGTGGGAGAAAACTCACGAAGGCCTGGGGAGAACATGCAAATCCACGCAGATGGCAGCCCAGCCTGGGAACCCATTTTTTTTCCCCCAATAAAATTATAACAAAACAACGTTGAAGGAAACAGGTTTATTCAAAGACCTGCTATACATGAATTAATTGGATGAAAAATATGCCACTGAATTTGTTAAGAGATTCATTTCTTGAGAGCTTGTTTGGAGGTTCCAGTGGGGGAATGCAGTTACTCCTATTACTCCTATACCCTTGACCGAAGACCCGTCCTCCTCCATCAGGGATGGTCGTCCCTTTGACCCAGCGTGAAGCTTTGGGAGGGATGTACACGGAGTGGTGAGGGAGGGAGGGGACACCGCCTAGCCAGCCAGACCAGCTGAATCACCCCTAGCAATCAATGGGGTGACAGATGTTGCAGCCAATCACCCTCACATCCAAGAGATTCATTTCTAATACAACATACTTTATGTGTTTAATAATTATCTATATGATTTTAAATATGTTTCTGTGATGTTGATTAACTGTACCTTTGAAATAAATGTAATAATAACTCCAAGAAGAATATTTTTTTAATACTTAGCATGCTACGGCCACAAGAAAATTTTAAAAATTCCTCTCTTCCTCTCCCTCATTTTTATATATACAGTGTATATGAAAATAAGTGTAGTAGAGACATATTATATATATATACACACACACAAATATATAGCAGAAATAGATATATATATATATAAACATATAAATATAAGTATAAGCATATATAGACAGTTGTAGAAAAGCATAATAAGGTGATCGAAATACTCTGAAGCCAAACAATATATAAGAATAACATTCTCTACATGGTAAGTATAATGGAAATATGAGTTTATGGAGAAAATGAAATAATGTACTCAGGGTACCCTCAGGTAAAGAAGGAAGACCCCATGATTTTCAAAGACTGGACTAGAGGCTTGAGGTTGTGGGGAAGAGGTTTCTAGAGAAGGTTAGCCTCGGGAAGAATGGTGGGTTTGGGAAGAGACAGGCTACGAGCGTGACATGTAGGTTGTGGGGGCTGCCATTCCTGTCTCAGCTCCTTCTTGAATTTTGAGTAGGCAAAATTGCCTCTATCTAATAACACCCCCCACTAGTTTTCTCTTCCCTTCTTTCGTTCTCCTCCTGCCCCCTATATGACAAAATAGGCAAAATGAGTACATCAGAGGGTGAGATGGAGAAAAAGAACTACAGTTGGAGATTGTGGAGGGTCTCTTTTAGGTAGGAAGGGGAAGGTAGGATGGTGAGAAAAATGATTGCGAAGAAGCAGCCATGTAATTTTTTCCCTTTGACTTTAAGTCCTCAGATGGGCAGGCTGGAGGCCTGGGTGACTCTTGGTCAGAGGGAGCAGCCTGGGAGGACTGCAGTTCTAACCCTTGGACAAGGCAAGTGGTGCAGCTGCTGAGCTGGAGAGGTTTGCTTTGTGAAAAGGGCAGCTGAAGTCGCAGAAAGGGATCTGGACTGAGAATCAGGAGAAGTGGATTCAGTTCACACTCAGCCACTTTTTGTGTGACCTTGGGAAGAGCAACTAGACTCTTGATGCCCAGTTTCTTTATTTGTAAAGGAAACAATTGAATAAAGTGATCTGTACTTTTTCTCCCTGCTTTAAAATGACTCTTTAGAAGTTATGAAAATTGAAAATAGCTCACAAAAGCCCAGTAACTTTTGCTTTCTTCTTCATTCTAAGAGAAGAATTAAAGTGAACTTTCCAGTTCATTGTTACAAAAGAAAAGAAAAGAAAAGAAAAGAAAAGAAAAAGGCATCTTTTCTCTTTGAGAAACACCAAAATTACTCTGCCCCCTAATAGTCGCCTGGGTAGAATTTTCCATCTTAGCACAAAGCGGCTCGGCTCGACCTGGTTTCAACTAATCCCTTCTCTGTATTTAACAAGAGGAACTGGAAGAGTCAGACAGTGTGTGGGAAGACTGAAGAAAATAAGGAAGGTATAGAAACTACTAGAGATGGAGATAAGTTAAACATTCTGGCAAATTGTCACGGCGTATTGCTCATGCTGAATGGTTAGGCAGTTGGGAAGGTAGTTAAGAGAACGGCTTTAAATGCTTCATCTAATTGCAAGCAGCTGTCGATTAGTGGAGCTTGACCAACTGTTTTTAATTCCACTCAGTGGTGATGAAGAGAATGAGACTTTTAAGGGAAACTGGCAGGGGCTGTGTATATGCATGGAGTTGCCTACACTTTTTCTGGAGGTCATAGAGTGCAGTAACTACTGAGAGACGTTCTCTGAAACCATTGCAGGCTTTCATGATAATAATGACTTTTCTAAATTTTACCAGCATTTGTTGGGCTTTTGGCGGTAGGCAAACTTCTCCGTTATCCAAATTCTGGAATGATTTTAGGGAGTGATTCATTCCCAATCGCGAGTAACTGGATGTCTTGTGCCAATTCAGAAGCAACTGTTCAGTGGGGGCAGTAAATCTAGAATGAGAGCTGATTATGCCATTTTAGAGTCTTCTTCTTAGAAATGTTTAATCTCATTTTTTTGAATTGGAAAATATAAGAAAGTGGAAACATTTTAACTAGTTTCCATAATTGAAAAACCTGCTACAGATTATGTAAAGTTGAGAGCTTTCTGGAAGATAAAGTTTCAGGCTAGTTTAATCAAGTCTGAAACCTTACTTGATGGAATGACTCTACTTCTATGTTATATTTTCTGATTCCTAACAAGATTAGTAATCTTTCCTAATATTTATTTCATTTGCTTTCATTTCTCCTCACAGATTCTAAAAGTATTTTAAAGTTTCTGCATTGCAAACTGAAGAAACCATTCATTTGACTGAAAGCAAGGCTTCTATGAATCCAGGAAGGCCTTGTAGTTCTAACAGTAGCTGCCTAACTAGAAATATGTAGAAGAAGAAATTGCCAGCAATTCTTAGGGACGAGGGTGCTAGATTTCTTCAATGCCTATTACTGTCAATTTTATATCCTGAATTTCAGTGTATTGTAAGAGAAAGTAACTTTCATATGTACACGTGTAAGATTTATCAACAAGGATCTTTTTCACAGCACTGTTGATAATAACACAAAATCTGAAACATCCTAGGCCAGGCAGTGGTGCATTTGCCTGTAGTCTGAGCACTTTGGGAGGCTGAGGCCGAAGGATTACTTGAAACTCCTAGTTTGAAACTTGAAGTTTCAAGTGAGCCAGGCTGGGCAACATAGTGAGAACCCATCTCTTCAAAACCAAAAAAATTAACCTGGTGTGATGGCACACACCTGTAGTCCCACCTACTCGGGAGGCTGAGGCAGGAGGATTGCTTGAACCTGAACCATGATGGCACCACTGCACTCCAGCCTGGGCGACAGAGCGAGACCCTGTCTCAAAAAAATAGAAAAAAAGAAAAAGAAGTATCCTAAGTGTTCATAACTGACATTAGCTGAACAGTTTGTGGTGTTTGTATGGTCTGATATTTTGCAGATATAGAAAATGTGGAAGAATGTATAAATGACATAGGAAAATGGTCATGATGTACTG
Organism: Papio anubis; assembly: GCF_008728515.1. NCBI lineage: Eukaryota > Metazoa > Chordata > Mammalia > Primates > Cercopithecidae > Papio > Papio anubis. The sequence goes on along the minus strand of NC_044981.1, from coordinate 101,267,516 downwards.
GATGAAAAATCAGGTTCAAAATGAGTCATTTAAACAGATATCTCTATCTACCTATCTGTCTAGATATAGATACAGATAACATTTAAATCGTGTGTGTATATGAAAAACTAAAGTTAAAAAAATAACAAAATAGAAACAGTAGTGGGATTACAGGTGACTTTTATTTTACTTTTTGTTTGTGTTCTGCATTTTCCTCTAAAGAACATATATTACCTTTACAATTAGAAAAGAACCCTTATTTTACACTTACTTTCCCAATATATCAATTTTTATATCATAAAAGATTTTATTCCTTGCCAGGATGAAGCTAAAGGGGAGATTCCTGTCTAAGCAAAGGAGAAAAAAAATCAAGAGGACAGCACTCAATAAACACCTAATTTTGTTTCTGATCTTGTGCCTGTTTGAAGCGCTCACACTTGTTTTGACTCAGCTAGATAAGTCAGCTCCTCTAAAACAGTCACAATTTCCACCAGCTGTTTTGGATGTTTGAGGTTATGTTTTTGTTTTAGTGAACTTCACTGCCTATCCCTTGAGCTAGCTTAGGAACAATTGCAAAGGAAGTCTTTGAGGCCGACTCAGAGGAAAGCTGCTAATCTTATGACATCCACAAGGATTTGAACAGGCAGCTCCATCTGTGTTGTTTCTGTTTTTCTTCTAGGGCAGGTCTCGATGGCAGAAAGATGGACACTTCTCAGGTCTAGTTGTTTCATGGCGTGTCCCTGACCACAGCTGTGCCCAAGGAGTCTCACAGATTCCTCAGGAGGCAACAGGACATTTATCAACGAAGATGTGAGAAACCCATGCGGGTACCGTTTATGAACCCTGCCTGGGTTCTGTTTTCCATGTAGTAATTCTTTTCCACGAGTTCAGGTTTATGAGTGCTCAGGCAGGAAGCTGTTTATCATTGAAAGCCCCCAAAGGAGAGCTGCTGTTGTCTTTATTCAAGACCTCTGAGACTTTCGTTTGAATTAGGAGCTGGGGGTTCTTGTTGCATGATATGGCAGAGTTTCTGGAAACTGATTTGGGGAAGAGGAAGCTGACTTATATGGGAGTCACCCTCTTAGTTAGTTGTCTTTCTCCAGCACCCCCTCCCGCATCATGCTTTTTCAAAGAAAAGAAAAATGATGACACTTCTAGTGAGAGGTGGGATTTAGTTAGAAATGTTCCAGGGCTGAGTGAAGGTTGATCTGACTTTTGAAGCTCACTTTTGAGGGTTGCTGCCTGTTTTCTCTTAGCATTACTTCCAATGTGCTTTGCTCCCCTTGCTGCCATTTAAAAAATTCCATTCTATCTGGATGTAGACTCACCAGGCTCAATTTTATTATTCTTATCTTATTTGGAAGGTTGTTTGCAAACAGTCACTCAATAGAGCATCTACTATGAACCAGCCACTGTGCATGGCCACCAAGAGAACTGTTAAGAAGAGTGTAGTTCTTACATGCAGAGAGCCCACGGAGGGGGGAAAGGAGGTAAGTAAGCAATGGTGAGGCTAGGCGCTTAAGTGCTACACTAAACAAGTGATCTGTTAGGGAAAATTTTATTCACTGGAATTCCAGAGGGGCTGGCAAAGGTATCGACCTGGCAGGTCTGTCCATCTGGAGAGAAACCATTAGAGCAGTTGGTACTTAGGTACCCTGGAGCAGAGCAATGCATGAGTTGGCTAGTAGAACTCCCTCTTATTTCAGGCTGGACACAGTGCCTCATGCCTGTAATCCCAGCACTTTGGGAGGCCGAGGTGGGTGGATCACTTGAGGTCAGGAGTTCGAGACCAGCCTGGCCAACATGGTGAAACTCCATCTCTGCTAAAAATACAAAACTTAGCCAGGTGTGGTGACAGGCACCTGTAATCCCAACTACTTGGGAGGCTGAGGCAGGAGACTCGCTGGAACCTGGGAGTTGGAGGTTGCAGTGAGCCGAGATTGTACCACTACACTTTAGCCTGGGTGACAGAGTGAGACTCTGTCGCAAAAAAAAAAAAAAGTAAAAGAAAGAACTCTCTCTTATTTCAGTCTGTACTCTCAGTTGCAGCAATAAATACTCAGCTCAGATTCTGGGGTATTCTAACTTCAAGCTCTGCTAGATCCAGATAATACTGTCAGGAGTATGTCTCTGTCTCTTGGCTGGGTTTTCTTCAGTGTTCGTGTCATTCTCTGGTACATTTTTCCCCACTAGTGGCAATGGCCACTCGCATCCTGTTGGTTTGGCAAGCTCAGACGAAAGGGCTGGTTCCTCTCCCAACAGTTTTAACAGTCTTCTAGGGCTTACTTTCCTTAGATCAACCTGGATCACACACCAGCTCTGAAGCAATCGTTATGGGCTGGGTGTGATACACATTTATGGCACAGATCTAAGTTTTGGGTCCTCTCCTGTGCCCAGGGTGTGAAGTTGACCTTACTTGAATCACAAGGACTAAGAGCTGGAGAATAGCAGTTCATCAAGGGAAAAGGAGGAACTATTTTCAGAAGAAGAGTGGATGCTCGGTGGTCACATCCATCACAATGCCCATGATGCCCTTTTCTTGCAGAGATATTTTAATTTGGACTGTCCTAAGCTATCAGAGTGTTCTAGTCATCTTCACCCTCAATACAGAAGGGGTTGGATTTCCAGGTTTCTGATTTTTCATTTCCCAGAGTTCCTTTAATTCCAAGTTTTCCCACGTCCTGCTTAGCAGTGGGCTGGGGTTCAGGAAGAGGTGTCCATCCTCCCTCAGTACATTGGGAACCTGCTTCTCTTATGTTTGTATGACTAAGAGGCATGACTCAAATGTTTAGTGTGGTGGTTCTCAAGGTTGTGGTCCCCAGATCAGCAGCATCAGCATCACCTGGAGACTTATTAGAAATGCAAATTCTATGGCCTCATCCCAGACCTACTGATTCAGAAACTCTGGGGGTCAGCTTCAGACATCTGTGCTTTCACAAGGTCTCCAGATGACTCTGATAACATACTCGAGATTTGAAACCACTGATTTAGGGAATAGTCCAAGACAATCTACTCTAGCAAGACTGAGTCCACCTCAACTTTTCTGTTTTATAGTCTGCCTTCCTAAGCTCCTGACACCAAGGGAAAGATTCAGTAATTCTTGAATGCCGCTTGCTGGAAGCAAAGAGATAACTTTGTGCTTGGCATAAGAGATTTTCAGTGAGCTGCAGTTGAGAATCAGAAAATTCTTGTTGGCCATACCTCAGGAAATGAATGTTCCTGGAGATGCTGCAGCTGCCAGGCTCATCCTAGATGAAGGAATTTTGGAATCTTTCTAATTCTCTGAGGTGATGTTGTTTGACGTAGACCTGGTGGAGTTCTGCTGTCAATTAGTGTGTCTGCAATTCATGTATTCATTCAACATATAACAAGACCAATACTAGGCTGGGTACTGGAGATACAATTGCCTACAAAACAGACATGCTTTCTGCCCTCATGGAGCTCAAGGTCTAGTGGGAGATAAAGCTGTGTAAACAGGCATTAACAGTAGAGTGTGATTTGATGGGGAGAAATACAGGGTCATTGGGGAGGTCATGGTGGAAAGGAGGGGGGCCCTAATCTACACTGGGTTTCTCAGAGAAAGTTATGTCTATACTGGGACCTAAAGGATAGATAGTCATTGTTTGGCAAATAAAAGGAGAAGAGGATGTCAGGCAGCATTTGCAAAATGCTGTAATTGTGGGAGAACTTGGGGGGTTCAAGGAACTAAGAAGCAAAATAAAAACAAACAAAAAAACCAACTCAGTATAACTGGACTGTAGAGTTTAAAGGAAGGTAGAGGAGAGGGATAAAAAGGTGGATGCAGCAAACTATGCAAATTTTATTAATAAATCTGGACCTTATCCTAAGAGCAATAGAATCCATTAAAGAGTTTTAGATAGAAGTGAGGTGATTGAATTAATTTTAGAATGAGAGCTTGAGAATGAATTGGGGATGAAGTAGGGCAGAGTCAAGACCACAGACAGGCAGACCAGTTGGAGGCTGTTGTGATAATAAGAGGAAGACAAGTCAGAAGTTTATTGTGGTCATGAAAAATGGTGGCTCCTTGGCCTAGGATAATGGAAGTGGGGTTGGAGAGCAGTGGATGGATTTGGGATGCTGATGTGTGGTTGGAGGATGGGCCAAGGGAAAGAGAGGACTCCTAGGTGGCCAACTTGGGTAACATGTGAATGGAGGTGCCATTCACTGATAGCAAACACTAGAAGAGGCACGAGTCTCTAGAATAAAGTCATGAGTTCAACTTTAGACAAGTTGAGATTGTAAAATGCCCAAGAGGAGGTACCAAGGATGTAGTTACAATCCAGATCCGAGCCTAGACAAGAGATCTGAATAAAAGTAAATATTTGACAGTCATTAATACACAAATGACACTGAAACCGAGGGAGTGCATGAGATCACTTAGGGAGAATGTTTGAATAGGAAGAGAGGAGGGTTTGGAGCCCAGGGGAGCCCCAGTATTAAGAAACAGGCAGAGGAAGATAAACCTGTGAAAGCAACTGCGATGGCCAAGAGAGATAGGAGAAAATCAGAGCGTGGAAGGTGCTGGGTGTTGTGGAGGTCAAGGAAAGCAAGTTTCCAGCTTTTCTGTGCCAATAATCTCAGTTCTGCACCTGACAGATCAGGCCAGACTAACTCCAGGGAAGCCAAGCAGTTGCTACCCTTCCTCTGCCAGCACCCTCTCACTATTCCAAACGGGCTCATCCATAAAGACACTTTTCAGGAAACACTGCTTTCCTGTAATTACTTTCTTAGGCAGATAAAACGGCACTTGCTGAATCATAATTTACTTAAGGAGATCCCATCCCACACTTTCTTTCAACTTGCTGTCTCTTTTTAAGCAAAACCAATTAGATTCCTTGCATAGTTCCCTCTTCTTTTTATCTTATCTCATTCCACTTTCAGGTTGCTGTATTCACTGAGCCTCTGACCTCCAGCATACTTTCAGACAGATGGTCACAGACAGATGTGTACTGTGCAATTGCAGGTTATCCAAATATTGTGGTGTCAGCAGCACCTCTTTTGGTACCCAACAGTATCAGTGCTTTGCAACCAGCTTGCGTCTCCAGCCGCTGTTGACGTCCCTGACTGAATTACTGTCTTCTTTTTTTCTTCCCCTCTCTCCAGCTGGACACTCTGGGGAGGTGTTTTGGCCAGAATTAGACATGCACAGCTGATACCTCCAGCTGCAAGTTCTTTGGTTCTTTCTGGCTTTGCAAAAGCTCTTGGTGTTCTGACAATTCATTCAAGTGAAGAGCAGTATCGATGCTGGCCCACCCAGATAGTCTTTAAAAGCATTAAAAATGGTTCTATGAGTTCTGTGGCCAATCCTGTCAGTTGAAGGTAGGACTAGGAGAAATAGTTCAAAATATGTTGAGAGTCAAAATGAATATAGGTACTCTTGGCAATTCATATTTTGTTTCTTAATTATAAAATTATCAATAAAATTGCTATTGCATGTTAGACCTAATTATGCAGCTCACTACAAGAAAAAGATGCGATAGGCCAGACATGGTGGCTCACACCTGTAATTCTAACACTTTAGGAGGCCAAGGTGGGTGGATCACTTGAGGTCAGGAGTTTGAGACCAGCCTGGTCAACATGGTGAAACCCCATCTCTACCAAAAATACAAAAATTAGCCAGGCATGATAATGCACACCTGTAATCCCAGCTCCTCGGGAGGCAGAGGCAGGAGAATCACTTGAACCCGGGAGGCAGAGGTTGTAGTGAGCCGAGATAGCACCACTGCACTCCAGTCTGGGCAACAGAGTGAGACTGACTCAAAAAATTAAAAAATGAAAAAAAATAAATAAAAAAAAGAGAAAGAAAACAAGGCCATGTATTTTCAAAAATTTTCATCCTAACATGGCAAAAATATGGGAATTTATTTATGACTTTAGGTATCACCTCCAGGCCGATGTGTTTCCCAAATCCACTTCTCTAGGCCTATCTTCCCTTGTAAACCTTAATCCAAAGTCTCCCATTATCCATCAACTTTTTTTTGTAAGCTAAAAATCTTGATCACACTATCTCAAAATCCATAGATTTCTACTGAGCTTGTTTTCCTTGTCTCCAAACATACTTCCTCCCCCATCTTTTTCTGTTTCCTTGAACTTACTGATCTCTCACTTAGGCTTCTGAGTCTTCGTTGACATTTTCTTTACTCTTGATACCCAGCCTGCTGCCCGAGTCTTCCTGGTCACACCACCAAATCATCTTTGCTTCGTTTTCACTCCCACTCTGGTCAGACCAGCCCCGATCCATGTACTTTCATTGTGATGGGACTGCAAACATTTCCTAAGTGCTAAGTGTCATGTATTCCTTCTATTTGTTCTCCCTTTGTGAATCCATTACACAAAGAGATGTCAAGTTAAACTTCTAAAACACTGATTTTATCATCATGCTTCTCTATTTTAAAATATTCCATAGCTGCTTCTTATCTTCAAGATGAGTCTAATAGCTTTCCTAAAAGACTTTGAGGTCCTTGTGCAATCATTTCAGCTGCTCTCTGGTTTGAGGTCACTCTTCTGGGATAAGATTACTCACTTTTATTCTTCTTCCCTGTTCTAGCTTGTCAAAATAATTTCGAGTCTTTCTGCCATTGAATATGTTTGTTATCCAGCTCAGTTTTGTGTCAGTTACATATATATGTTCTTTGTGTGTGTTCGGTTGTTAAGTTGCATAAAATATGACAGAATAAGAACATAAGGATGTGCTGTTGTGATTTCTGCAGGACTGAATTTTTTTGTTTGTTTGTTTTTTGAGACAGAGTTTCGCTTTTGTTGCCCAGGCTGGAGTGCAATGGTGCGATCTTGGCTCACTGCAACATCTGCCTCCTGAGTTCAAGCGATTCTCCTGCCTCAGTCTCCCGAGGAGCTGGGATTACAGGAATGCGCCACCACACCCAGCTGGTTTTTGTATTTTTAGTAGAGACAGAGTTTCTCCATATTGGTCAAGCTGGTCTCGAACTCCTGACCTCAGGTGATACACCCACCTCAGCCTCCCAAAGTGCTGGGATTACAGGTGTGAGCCACCGAGCCCAGCCCTGCAGGGCTGAATGTTTTTCAGCTGGGGGCTGAAGTTGCTATTGTCTCAGAAAATGATCCTTTGCCTCCTGCTATAGCCTCACCTAAACATTTCATAGCTCCTTGAGTCATTCCTTTATTCATTCAAAAACCACTCTAAACACAGTTATGTAGAGCAATAACTATGTTAGTATTCTTATGGGTTAAGAATTCCGAAAGGGCAAAGTGGGAATGACTTGTTTGAGCCTCCCCTCGTATCACAGCTGAGGCCTCAGCTGAGAAGACTCAAGGCTGAGGTTGACTCAACAGCTGAGTCTAGAATCATCTGAGACCTTGTTCACATACATACAGCACCTGGGCAAGGAGGACTTGAAGAGGAGGACTGCCACCTGGAGCATTTGCACGTGGTCTCTCCACGTGGCTTGGCTCCCTCACAGCAAGGCAAACTCAGGAGAGTAAGACCTATCTGTCAGGGCTCAGGGCTCGGGGCTCCTACCATGACTATTCCTGGGACGAAGACAGAACTTCATTGTCATTCATGAGCAAACCATGGAAGTCACACACAGCTCTTCCAATGCATTTCATGAGATGCGTGGGAGACACAAGCTACCCGGATTTCAAAAGGAGGGCTGTAGACCTCACCTCTCACTAGGAAGAATGCTGAAGAATTGGAAGATGTGTCTTAAAATCACCACATAAAATAACTGAGAAATTGGCTGTAGCTACTGCTTCTAGAAACTTGACCTAGTGGCGTGGCATTTTGGGAACTTTGCTAGCTTATTCAGTGCAGGTAACTCAGGGTAAGACTAACCTGAAGAAGAAATGTAATTATCACTCACTTATCCTCACCCCAATTCAGCCAGGGCTAGATATTTTTTAGTTTTGAGCCTTTTTTTTTTTTTTAATAAAAAGAAACTTGGTAATAACACATCTTTGTCTTTTTCTCTTCTTTAATAGGCTAGAGTTGATATTTAATACTTTAAAAAGGTGCTTCTGGGAATTTCAACATTTGGCAGCTGGTAATAAGTAGGAAATGTCATTACATAAACGCCAGTTTGAGTTTAGAGGCAGGTGGTATTTTGGAGAAGTCAGTATCAATGTGAGGCTGTAGCCACACTGACCGCCTCCAGCCCATCTGCAGAGACATTTCTGTCTCTAGCAAGTAAAGCCCCCTCCCTCTGTCTGCTTTGACTGCCTCTCTGAGTTCCCCTTTTTTTTGACCTTGAGTTTCAACTTGATGAGTCATCAAAAGGACTGGGCCACTGGATTCTACCTGGCAAGAACTTCAGTGGCTGTGCCTGTGGCGAGGGACTGTTTTCTGCTCTTACCACATCTGTGTTGACATTCGTGGAACAAATACTCATTGAGAGCCTTTTATGTCCCAGGCACTGTGCTGGGGAATGCAGTTAGAAAAAAAGGAGTCCAACCAGACCTGGTTCCTGCCTTCATGGTACTTACATGTAGGAAAGATTGAAGTTGCAACTTATCCAGCTCTGCAGGAGTGGTGTGAGGTGCCTTTGAAAGCTTGTGCTCAGTGGGGTTGACATTGGGAGGCCGGGGGAGGATCCCTGAGGAAGCAATTGTTGAGCTGAGGCGTGAGTAGGTATGTACCCAATAAGCATTTGTAGATGAATAAGCCCAATTGGGCTTAATGTTCCACCCAAAGTGCCTTGTGAAGAATTAAGAAACATCAGTCTTATCAGTAGTTCTGGGCAGACAACTAACAATTGCTGTGCTTTTGTTTCTAGTTTCCTTTCATTGGCATTCTATATAGTTACCCTTTTATTTCACATGGGTGGCCTATTTTAGGGTATAGTCATGTCTTAAACTTTTTAGTTTGGAATAATTTTGGATTTACAAAAAGTTGCAGAGATAGCACAAGAGAGTTCCTATCATCCAGTTCTTCTAATGTTAAAATCCTATATGGCTGCAGTAAATTTGTCAAAACAAAGAAATTGATATAGGTACATCACTGTTAACCAAACTCCAGGTTGTATTTGGCTTTCACCAGCTTTTTTTCACTGATGTCCTCTTTCTGCTCCAGGATCTGATCCTGGGTGCCATGTTGTGCTTAGTCATCATATCTTCCAGTCTCCTCTGGTCAGTGACAGTTTCTCAGTCTATCCTTGTTTTTTTGTGACCTTGACAGTCTTGAAGAATACTGGCCAGATATCCTATAAAATGTCCCCAATCTGTCTTTGTCTGTTTTCTCATGATTAGACTGGGGTTATGAGTTTTGGCAAAGAAAATCGTACAGGTGGAGTGTCTTTGTCAGATCATATGACAGGGCACGTGATACCCACATGTTATCCCTGAGGATGTTAACCATCATCATTTGCTTAAGGTACCATTTGCCAGGCAGGTTTCTCCACTGTAAGGTCATTATCTGTCCACTTCTCCACTGTATTCTTTGGAAGTGAGTCACTAAACTTAGCCCATCCCCAAGCAGGGTGGAGGAAAGGGATAAGTTTCACCTCCTAGGGTGGAGTGTCTATACACATTATTTAGAGTTCTTCTGCAAGGAAAATTTGTCTCTTCTCCCACATTTGTTGATTTATTCAGTTATTTACTTACATCAGTATAAACTTATATAGGTTTATTTTATACTTTGAGCAATAATTCTTTATTATTTTGTTGCTTAAGTTGTTCTAGCTTTGGTCATTGGGAGCTCTTTCCTTTTTTCTCTCAGAAACTCACTCTTTTCATGAAATATGGAGGCACCTTTTATTTGTTCCTTTGTTTGTTTACATTTGAGATTTTAAATTTTTGAAGTGCTCTAAAGACTTGTCTTGATCCTAGGAATAATGGAAAGCTCTTGATGTGTTTTTTAAAGAGTCGGATTCCTGCATCCCTTTGACAAGCCCCCGTCCTTTTGTTTTTTAAGCACTTCCTTATTTTCTGGTACTATAAGATGCTCCAGGTACATCTTATATTTTCCTTACCCTGGTCTTACAATTAGCAATTTCTCCAAGGAACCCTGGTTCCCTTTATTGTAAAATGGTGTTTAGAAGCCACTATCTAGGTGGTAGGTGTGCTCATTGTTCCTGGGATCTCATTGATTCCAGGTCCTGTCAGCAGACAGAGCTGGGAAATATGTGTGCACATAGCTATAGATACCTATATCTGTAATTACTTCTGTCTCTATCCATCTGTGTGTCTCTTTCCATCCATATAGGCATATATATACATGTATACACACACACACACACACACACACACACAAACACACATATCAAGCTAAATTTGAGTTTATTCTGATGTCACTGACTATAATTCAGTTCCACCAGCTTCATTCTAGCCATCATTTCTTGTTTATCTGTTACTCCCTCTCCAACACTGACCATGATCCATTTTATTATTTGTTCAACATTTGTAAAGCAATTTCAAAATTGTTAACCTGTATTCCCATGAGAAAGAAATTTAGCAACTAGAGTACAGTGTTTATGTATTTTTTTAGATATAATTATTTTTATAAGAAAGTGGTATAACATAGTGATTGAAAACACATTTTCTAAAGCCAGATTGCCTGGGTTCAAATCCTGGCTCCAACACTTATTAGCTTAATGATATTGGATAAATTACTATCCTCTCATTCCTTCATCTGTAAAGTAGGGAAAATAATGATATTTACTCTGTGGGGTTATTTGAGGATTAAATGAATTAACATATGTAAAGTATACAGAATATTGTGTAACATTCAATTAGCATTATTTATGTGTTAACTATTACTGTTAGGGTAGACATAACATCATTTTAATTGATACTAGAATAATGCCAGGTATAGTGGGGCACCATATACTGTTGAATGGCAGCATCATCTCTGTTAACTTGTTCTAGCACTTCAGCAAAGGGTTTTATGTACAACTTCCTCTTCCCATTTCCTTCTGTTCATCCACTCATGTTGTCTTTTTGTCTGGAGTTCATTTATCATTTATTTCCCCGTCAGCTTTTTGTGATTCTGAAAACCATGTTGAGACTTAAGTCCAAGATTTTTATCACTTTAATCCCGTCGAGAAGACTGTGGCCTCCTTGAGGTCATGGCTCATAACCATATCTAACTTTGTGTCCCTGGCTTCTGTGATTGAAGAGTCCAGCAGTCTGAGCCATGTTTTTGCTTGCTGGTTTCTTTTTCCTTCTGTAATTGAGCCTGGCTTCTCTGTGGCTACCACTGCCTGGAAAATTATAGATTTTTGTAAACCTTGAAATAGAGGTTGGGGGCTTCACTAGAAACATTTGTGATAATGTTCTGCCTGTTGCTGTTATTAATATTGTACAGCAAACTGGCCATGGTTTCTGCTCAGTGGGGCAGGATTGTGTATTACCGGCATTTTAATTAGGCTTCAATGAACTCAGTTGTAACCACGTCAGTGGAGTCTCAAAATAGTTTTCATAATTGGGGTTTAATAAGATAAAATACATATTTCCCCAACTATTTTTCCTTTATACTAACAACAACAACAACCACCAAAAACCAAAACCAAAAATACCCACATAAGCCAAAACCATATATACACAAAGACTAGGTGCTTTTGAAGGTAAATTAACCTAACTAATTTTTGATCATTAAAATATAAAACCTGAAGAAAACCTAATAGCTGAGGATGTTAACCGTCATTAAATCAGAAATGACTAATTCCTCAAATCATTTAATCTGCTTAACAAAATGTCCTGCTCTATAAAAATAGAGCAAGGAACATTTTATTTGGCAAAACTATCTGAAAGCAGAAATTTCTGCAAATGTCTGTCTTTCTTTCTTTCTTTCTTTCTTTCTTTCTTTCTTTCTTTCTTTCTTTCTTTCTTTTTCTTTCTTTCTTCTTTTTCTTTTCTTTCTTTTTTTTTTTTTTGAGACGGAGTCTTGCTCTTGTTGCCCAGGTTGGAGTGCAATGGCGTGGTCTTGGCTCACTGCAACCTCCGCCTCCCGAGTTCAAGCAATTGATTCTCCTGCCTCAGCCTTCCAAGTAGCTGGGATTATGGGTGCCTGCTACCGTGCCCAGATAATTTTTGTATTTTTAGTAGAGACAAGGTTTCATCATGTTGGCCAGGCTGGTCTTGAACTCCTGACTTCAGGTAATCTACCTGCCTCGGCCTCCCAAAGGGCTGGGATTACAGTTGAGAGCCACTGCACCCAGCCTGCAAATTTCTTTTTTTTCTTTACTTTACTTTTTTTTTTTTTTTTTTCTGAGGCGGAGTCTCACTCTTTTCGCCCAGGCTGGATTGCAATGGCGTGATCTCGGTTCACTGCAACCTCTGCCTCTCAGGTTCAAGCGATTCTCCTGCCTCAGCCTCCTGAGTAGCTGGGATTACAGGCACGTGTCACCACGCCCAGCTAATTTTTGTATTTTTAGTAGAGATGGGGTTTCACCATGTTGGTCAGGCTGGTCTCAAACTCCTGACCTCGTGATCCACCTGCCTCGGCCTCCCAAAGTGCTGGGATTACCTGTGCCCGGCTGCAAATTTCTAACTAAGCTTCAAGTGCATCTTCATTATTTTAATAATTTTTTTTTTTTTTGAGACAGAGTCTTGCTTTATTTCCCAAGCTGGAGTGCAGTGACATGATTTCAGTTCACTGCAACCTAGGTTTGCAATGGATTCTCCCAGGTTCAAGAGATTCTCCTGCCTTAGCCTCCTGAGTAGCTGGAACGACAGGAGTGTGCCACTATGCCCAGTTAATTTTTGTATTTTTGTAGATACAGGGTTTTGCTGTGTTGGCTAGGCTGGTTTTGAACTCCTGACCTCAGGTGATCTGCCCACCTCCGCCTGCCAAAGTGTTGGGAGTACAGGCGTGAGCCACTGTGCCCGGCTGATTTTAATGATCTTAAAGGCCTTGTAGATTTTGGGATTAGTGTGTTTGGAATTGCAATTATGAGGTGAGATGGTCAAATCCATACGGCCCAAAGTGAATGGAAGTCATTTGGTTACCTGGGAACCTTACAAAGGGCAGCAGTAACTGTGGCTCCCTGAAGCCAGACAACTGAGGTCAAAGCAGCTGACCATATTATTTAGCAATGACCAGTGAGTTACTTTAATCATTTTGCTGAGGTTTCACTCTTTGCCTAGCGTCTGAGAATCAGGCCCTTTACAGTTTACAGTGTCTTTAGCAATAACTATTTTTAGGAATTAACTTCTTTCCCACTCAGGCCTGCTTTACCCTTGCTTAGCAAAGGTAGGTGATTTGGTTTTGTGAGATGCACAACCTGTTGGGTGTCATGTTTTTTTTTTTTTTTTTTTGGAGATGGAGTTTCGTTCTTATTGCCTGGGCGACTGCAGTGGTGCGATCTTAGCTCACTGCCACCTCCATCTCCTGGGTTCAAGCGATTCTCATGCCTCAGTCTCCGAAGTAGCTGGGATTACAGAGGCCTGCCACCACGCTCAGCTAATTTGTGTATGTTTTAGTAGCGATGGGGTTTCACCATGTTGGCCAGGCTGGTCTTGAACTCCTGACCTCAGGTGATCCACCCGCCTCGGTCTCCCAAAGTGCTGGGATTACAAGTGTGAGCCACTGCGCCCGGCCTAGGATGAAACTGATCCCAAACACTCTCCTGGGCTTTTCCCTCCCAAGTCCAATCCCTACCTTTCTTATTATAACTGAGAAGGGCAGAAGTTCTTTAGGTTGTTGTAATTTGAGTAAACAAAGAAGAGACCAAGAATAGGTAGCATGCATTACTGACTGACACCCAAAGTCCCCGACTGCCTGGAAAACAAATCAAGCAGAGAACCCTGCTGTGGGAGTTTAGGCGTGAGAGCCGCACACAGCTGTGCTGCCGCAGTGGTTAACCCACCGCGGGGGAATTGGTGTGTGGTGGGCAGGGGAAATGATTAGGCCATTTCTGGGTGAATTTGTTGTAAAATAGGGCTATGTATATAATCCCATTTATTGAGTTGCTCAACATACTTCATAGAACACGAAACCTTCCTGCCAAGGAGCAGGTGTCTCCACGTTTCAGCAGCAGGAAAATAAATTAGGTTTGCCTTAGGCCTCACAATCATTCATGACCACTCAGAGGCTGTAACTTCCAGGCCTGGCTTGCTGATGGGGTCATGCACTTGGTGGCTGGTAATGAACTGGCCACCCTGCCCACTTAACTTGAGAGGCCACCAGCACCAGTAGCCCATCAAGGCAGCTGTCTGGAACCTCTTCGTACTATCTGGCCCAGGTTTCCAACTTTTTCCTGGTTTTGACGTCTGCCTCTGGGCTCTTTTGAGGCCCCAACCCACCCCCTGCACTCGTACCCCCTCACAGTTACCAGGCTGACCACAGTGGCTTCTGCTGTCAGAGGGAGGGAAAGGTGATCGGGGCCTATTTCCCCTAAAGGAAAGAGTGTTTTATGAGAAGACTTCTCCCTTCTAAGGTCCATAACTAAATCACAGACAAATCGTTGTATGAGTGTTATTTTGAGAGAATAGCCACATTACAGTATAAATCAGAAGTGACCAATTCATGTATAAATCAGGGTACTAGGATTCAGTTTCTCTGCTTAGCATGGAAGAACAGCTTAGCCTGTCTTCTTGTCCAGATGGTGATTAATCAGCTCCATTCTGGACAACTGGGCAATATGAATCAGGAAAGGGCAGAGGAAACGCAAGCTGCATTCGGAAACGTAAACCTCTAGTCATTCTCCTCTAGGGTCGGCTTCTAGCGCCCTTTCTCCACCCCAGAATGTAAATGCTAAAGAGGGGGTGGCAAGGGGCGATGGATCCAGACAGGCTTTGGAGTCAGCAAATCTGAGTTCAAAATCATTGTGTACCCTGGTCAAGTTTTTTAACTCCTTTGAGTCTTATTATTTTATCAACAAAATGGGAATTAAAAACATCTGATTTTCAGAATTGTTGTGAAGGCTAGAAATAAGCTATGCATTGCCTGGCATGTGATCGCTATTCTATTATTAGTAACTGTCATTAAAAGTTGAGAAAGCACTGCCAGGCCAATGAGGACAGAGTGTTATAGACCAAAGATATTAATTAATCCAGTTCTGTGTCCCCGAAGTCCATAAACAAACTTCTTTTAAAATATTTTTCTCTTAAAACGAATACATGTTCAATGCCAAGTTCGTGAAATCAGCGAATTGATTCCACAGTTATTACTTTGTGCATTTCTTTTTGTATGTATGTATTTAAATAAAATTCATTTTATGATTCAAATGTGGTTTTACATCTTGATTTTTTCACTTAACATTAAAATGAGGAAAGGCTTTATCTCACTTCTCTTACTTCTTATAACAAGAAGTTCCTGAAAACGTTCTCTTTGATGGCACTGTGCCTAATGTGTGTGCTTACCCAATACAGAGACAAATTCCTAGAACAGTGTGAAGATTCTTTGCTAAATGAAATGCTCAGTTTTATAAGCAAAAGTAAGCACAAAACTCAAGAGCATCTGTTCAGTGGCTAGAAAGACCAGGGGAAATGGTGTGTTCTCCTGACTGTTAACATGGCACATTTAAAATCAATTATTTTGTATTATGGAAAATCCCAAAAATAGACACAAAGAGGATCATACTCTGAATGCTGGGATCAGCTCTCTTTCACCTCAATCATTATGAACACATGGCCAATGTTGTTTTACCTGTACCTTCATTCATTTCGCCACCCACCCCCTTCCCAGGTTATCTTCCCAGGTCCCAGATACCCTTTGGTTTCACACACGGCAGACTTTTAGGGTTGATTCTGCATTGCTCTGTGGTGTCTGTTTCATGCTCACCGGTGCTGTGTGTGGGAACAAGCCCAGGATTTAGTCTCAGACATGTAGGTGTTTAAATCTAGGCCCCACCACAAATTAGCTGCAACCTAGGAGAAACCAAGTCTCAGTTACCTTAGCTTGAAAAATAGAAAGAATGCTTTCTAGGGTTATTGTAGAAATCACGCCAGATGACATATAAAGAACATCTACCAGCCTGCCTCAGTTGGTAGGTGCTCAACACACATTTCATACCTCCCCTCGCTTCCAACCGGGTTTCCCACTCCTAAGAGCTCCTCGCTATGACCGACCTAGTGACCTCTGCCCATTGGAGTTCCTGGTGCTCAGATCCTGCCATCCATGTCCCTCACAGCCATTTCCCTGCCTCTAACTCACTTTACGGAGGATCTAAACTGCTCTGTTCATGAGCCAAGCTTGACAGGGGAGGAAATTATCAGCACCTCTGCCACTCAGTGAGTGAGGCCTAGAGTGACTCTTATTACCCCAAATCTGGTGTGTGGGGTACTTCTGAGAACCCTGAACCCTGTGTAGCCGGTACCTTCTCCCCTCCCTCACCAGAATAAACCAGTGAAGGCTTCTGGAACAGTTTACCTCCCTTTCCTGCATTAATTTATCTCCATTTTTCTGGAATTAGGTCCGCAGTTTGGGTCTGGAATCGAGTCTCCTATTGTTGAAGGCCTTTGACGCTCATCCTGACTCCTGATCGATGAATTATTTGGTCGACTGAGGCAGAATCACCTTTACTGGAGCATAATCTGTTGGAGGCGGCATCTCCTGAAGTCTCCATGAGTTGCTGGAAGGAAGGTATGAACAAAATGGTGGGTGAAGAAGCTAAGACTGGGGATGCTGCTGGCAGGATAGAGTGCCTCAGGGCTGGGCAGGCTCAGGTTGAAGTCAGCGGCACTAATATCTCCTAGAGGGGTTTAATACTCTGAGGAAGGGCAGGCACTCAGAGGGGCCGAGGGTGTGAAAACACCTGGTATCCAATGGGGAGGAGCAAGGAGCTGTGCAATGGGACCGGGTGTGGCAGGTGCTTTGAGGAGGGCTGAGGTTGGGCAGGTTAGGCCTTGACAGCCTGGGAGGCTTCTGCAGGGGTGCCTAGCTCTTTTTGTACTCCTTCTCCACCAATCTGGCTCTCACTGTCTAGATATAATAACGAGGGAGGTCTTGCATGGCTATACTGTGTGCCCGGCATTGCACTTCCCATGAACTGCAGCTGTTAGGCAGCTGGGCCCATGTGGGCCAGTCTCAAAGGGCTGCATTTAAAGAAGCATAGCACAAGCAGGAATTCTTACCTTTCTTTGAGACTCTTGCTAACATTTGAGAGTTTTCCACTACATGATTCACATCACTTCTTTGGCATTCTCTGCCCTCTTCGCTAGTGCTCCCACATTTTGGGGAGCCTCTCACTCTCCTGTCTCTCCCCCAGACTCTCTATTACATTCACTTAACACCGGGTGTCTTGTTCTTCCATTCCCTCTCCCGTCTGCCTTGGACCTACCGATTTGTCACATGGCCCTGGTCAGCCTCCGGCCAGCGCAGTGAGGCTTCTCTGACGATTTTTCCCTAGAGAACTTGTGGCTGTGGTTTTGGTCTTTCTCTCTGCAGATAACGGGAAAGGAGGAAGAAGCTAAACAAGAAATGTTTGAAGGCTCTATCAACGGGGGAAGGAGAAGGCCTTTCTTTTTTCCCATGACACAGCTCTGCCGCCTGTCTGGCCTCCTCACCCCCAGCCTCCTCACTTGACTTGTCTAACTCAGGTGTTTGGCTGCGCCAGCTCCTCCCTCATAGTCGTGACTCCAGTGACCTTTCTCCTGGGTCCATCCAGCCCCTCTGTGGCTGTGGTCCTAGCATGGCCTTTTGCCTGAGTCAAACTAGTTTATGACAAGAACTTAGACTGAAGCTCTCTGGAGGAGTTTGAGGAGCTTTAGGTCTGCCCTCTTGAGTGCTGATATCTGCCTGTCCACCTTCTTCTTTGTACCTGAGTCCCTGTCTTTGGAACCAGCCTGCACCATGATCCCTTGTTCTGACTGCGAAGGACTGGAAGCCTGCTGTGGAATCGCAGTGCGGTAACCAGGGCTTGGCCACCTGCTTCCTTGAGGCTGCAGGTGGGCCTGGATATCTGAGGCTCTTGGATCCCCTGTGCTGGGCTCCTCCCTCCAGCTGAGACAGCCCTACTATTTCCTGTCATGCTTCGTAGGCTGGCAGCTTGGCTATACTTGGATGCCACGTTCTGCCTTCTGGGAGAATGGAGCCCCGGCACCTTCAGCTGCATCTGCCCCTCAGTGTGCTGCCCACTCTTGAGCTCAGTCCCTCTTGGCTTGGCTCTTTCTGCTCCAGACACAGGGTCTTTCTCATTTGCATTGCTGTTTTATTATGATTTTATTGATAACTACCATATCTAAGGTAGCTACTTCATTCCGGGCAGTTCCCTCATACCATCTCATTTGTATCTCATAAACATTCTAAGGGGTAGGTATTATAAACATTCTACAGAGAATGAAACCAAAGCGCAGAGAGGTTTAGTAACTTTCTCAGTGCATGTTCCAGGTAGGAGCAGAGGTGCGATTCTAGCCAGAAAAATATAAGAAATGCCCAGGAAAGTAAAAAAATATAGATTCTTGAGTCTTACCAAAAGAAATTCTAATTTGTAGATTTCATGTGGAGATCAAGGAATATATATATGTACACACACACGCAATTGTATTGATTTGAATCAACTGGTTCATGGACTGTGTCATTTGGGAACTATGAACTATACCATTCTTTCCTGAGATAAAGCTAATTATGGTCTTTGTGGGTTTGATTTCTCTTATGATACGGTGTAAATCATTTAAGAATGACCAGTTCGTGTAATGCATATGAAATGCATTTTGACTGTGTCCTCAGAGGTACCCCTGGGGTATGTGTGTGTAGTCAGTCCCTTGTGGAAGTTGCAGGCTTAGAAGGTATGCCCTCAAAATTTGGGGACAAGGTGAGGAAACCTGTCCTGTGAAAGGGAAACTGAAAAGGATCAACAGAAAATGGAGATTACCTTAAGAGATGGTTTGTTAAGACCCTGCTGACAGTCCCAGGCTCTTGTAAGCAAAAGCCTGGAATACCATGTTAAGAAAGCTATGAACTACCCGGCTGCATTTCAACTGGAGTAAATGTTGGGTTGTGGTAATAGGAAGGTATGTTATGTATAGGGACCAGGAGGAGACAAGCCAGGGAATAAGAAGTGTTGCCAGCTGTATTTAGACAAGGGTGTGTTCGATTTCAGGGCAGTCAGCCTCAGTTCTTGGTGCAGAAATTTCCCTTGGAAGAGAAGAGCACTCTCCAAGAGTGTTTCCAGCAGGAGCTTCTCTTAACAACAACCAGCTTCCTCTAATCTAAGTTGAGCTCACTAAGGAATTGATCCGTGATGGGTCAACTGGATGGGAAAGAGAAACCTCCATGGATGAGTAGTCTCTGTTCCCAAACCAGGCCAGCTCATTGCTCCTTTGTGTTCTGCTTGATCAATTGTTCTCAGATGGATTTGGATAGCATGAGCTCATTGTCTACAGCATGATTCCCATCGGCTCAACTGACTGAAGTTGAGTTTCAGCAACTAAACTCTAAACTCACAGTCACGTCATCAAGTACTGATGCCTATGAGATTTAATCCGCAACTACAAGCCAGACGTTCTTAGCTGCAAAAAATGAAAAATAAAAAAATTATTCGTCCAAGCTTAGGGGTCCCAGGGGTGGGCAAAGGACCACTATTGACCCTCTAATTGCCAGGTGACCCTATTCCTTAGACACTAAGAAGATTGGAGACTTAATTTCTTCCTAAGGAATTAATATTTCAAATAATTAATATTTGAAAAATACTGCTTTTCACACTAACCAAATATAAAATTCAGTACAAATATGTATTTGAATAAACAAAACAGGTAACTTTGTGTATCTCAGATAGGTGGGTGGATAATTCAAATCATACAATGGAGAGACTTGAGCAAAGGGGAAGTGAACTGCCCGGTGAGTTAGGGGTAAAATCAGGGTTAGGATGTGCTTCTAACTTCTCATTCTCTGCTCATTTCAATTAAATCTCAATTATTCCAATAAATGTCACCGCTCTGTCTATATTTTGCCTCCATTTTGTTCCTCAAGACAGTATCTTTTTACTCTCTTGGTTTTGGTTGGCCCTTGAATTCTTTTGCATTAGTGATCTTGAGATTTTATTTTGCATATGGCCAGGAAGAGTGTGCATGATGTGCTTGTTATGATTATAGACAGAGAGCTAGAGATCTCACTCAGGGCAGCAGTCAGTAATGGATAAGTGAACAGTTCTCCCTGTTGAAAATATGTTGTTCACGGGCTTTCCTTGAGATTGATCTCTATAGACTGGAAGCTAATTTGTGCCAGCAGAAAACCAGTAACAGTCCACCTGAGCTGCTGCTGAAGCTTAGGAGGGAAAATTGTGGCAAGTCTGTGAAAGATGGTGAAATTGGAGCCCAGGCTGGGCACAGAAAGGACATCTGATGAGTGAGGGTTGGCAGGGGGCACAAATTACCAAAAACACCCCCTCAAAATGAAAACCCTCCAGTTTCTTAATATAAATCCTCTAACAAATACATATAAATGACTCATAATTAATATAGCAAATACTTTACAGTATTTCTTGCGTCCTTAAAAGTTGTGAGTCAAATACTTTAAACCTTCCTTTCCACAAGGTTGCCCGCCAGTGAATTTGCAATGAACCTTCCTTTTGAGCACAGTCTCCTCTCCTACCCCTGCCGCCTTGTGTTCACGGCCATCACACCTGCCCCAGGAGTCTGCCTATGTCCTTGCTGGATTTGGCTCTTCAGGGAGAGGCTCAGCAAAGCCAAAGTGAGCTTTTTTCCCTCTGACTCTGAGTGATCAGCTTGTGATGTTATACACATCCAGGTGATGAGGTTTTCTAGTGCAGAACACAAATAGAAATGCTGCACCAAATACAGGCTCTTCATCTTTGAATTTATCCAAAAGCTTGAAATTCTCTGGCCCAAACAGATATTTACTAGAAAAGCAGTGAATTTTGGGATGTCAGAGATTGCTTTGAAGTTTCTCCTTTAAGAGAAGAACAACCTTTTATGGATCACCACAGCCTCTACTGGGTACTTGCAGCTTTTGAAAACAAGCCTACAAAAGAGTTTTGCTGATAAGCCATGAAGTTGAATGGTTGCTTGTCTGTCCTGAAGACATTTTATCTGTGCGAACTACTTGGGGGAGGCAGAGGGAGAGGTGGTCACAGGGGAATCAACACAGCTGGTTTCAATATTAGAGGCAAAGATGGGCATTTTGCTCTTTCTCGTGATACCTGCTTCAGGAGTCAAATCCAACACGTGAAGAATGTCAGTAAGTGCGGGGGCGCATGTGCTCCGGCACAGGCTGGGAAGGTGGCTGAGGGCTGCCTTCCCTTCATCACGCGCTGTGGTTATAGCATCTTCCCCAGTCCCTCGTGTCAGCACTCTTGGTTTTCACTAATTGTGAAAGTTCCTCTTTTTGCAGAAGGATCTACGTCTTCCTTGCCTCATAGAAATCATCCTGAATTTAAGTTGCAACTATAAAAAACCCCCAGCCAACAAGAAGCAGCCTTTCTGACCTAAGTTATGGGAAAGTGGACTTTTATTTTCTATTTAAAGAAATAGGAGTCTTCGTAATGCATTAGTAATTCTAGTCAAAAAGTGTTTGATATAAACTTGATTTCACAAAAGAAGGCAGTCTTTAACATACTCACCCATTTCTGCTCAGAAGCATCATCACTTTCAGTTTTTAAGAAAAGTAAAAACTATTTTGGAATTGGAAATGAAGTCATTTTTAATGCAACAATCCCCACACAAAGTTTAAGAAAAAGGAACAAATAATTTTTTTAAACTAGAAAAGGTTTGTTGAACTCAGACAGTGAGAATTTGGTATTTATAATTAAACAGTAAATTTTAGCAGAAATGTACCACGTTTACTAAAGGGCAATCTCTCCATCTTTAATATTCCTTTATTATTTCCACTCCTACTTCTGCACTAGACTCTTTTAAAAAAACACTTTAAGGCTCTTTTTATTGATACACAATAGTTGCACACACATTTATGGGGTACATGTGATATTTTGATAAAAACATCCAATGCGTAATGACCAAATTGGGGTAACTGGAACAGCCATCACCTCGAAATTGATCATTTCTTTGTGTTGGGAACATTCCAAATTTTCAAGCTATTTTGAAATATACAATAAATTATTGTTAACTATAGTTGCCCTATTGTGCTACTGAACACTAGACTTTATTTCTTCTATCTAATTGTACTTTCGTACCTGTTACCAACCCCTCTTCATCCCACTCCCCTTCCCAGCTTCTAGTATCCACTATTGTATTCACCACGCCCACAAAATCAAATCTTTTAAAACCCACATATGAATGAGAACATGCAATATTTTTTTTTGTGACTGGCTTATACATCATGTCCTCCTGGTTCCATCCACGTTGCTACAGATGACAGGATTTTCTTACTTTTTTGGCAGAAAAATATTCCATTGTGTGTATATGTGTGTGTGTGTGTGTGTATATATATATCACATTTTCTTTATCCAGTCATCCTTTGATGGATACTTAGGCTGATTCCATATCCTGGCTATTGTGAATAATCCTGAAATAAACATAGAAGTGTAGTATCTCTTTGATATAGTGATTTACTTTCTTCTGGATCTCTGTGAAGCAGTCAGATTGCTGGATCATGTGGTAGTTCTGTTTTAGAGTTTTGAAGACCTTCCATACCGTTTTCCACAGTGGCTGTACTCATTTACCTTCCCATCAACAGTGTATGTGCATTCCCCTTTCTCCAAATCCTCTCCAATATTTGTTATTTTCCGACTTTCTGATTATAGCCATCTTAACTGGGGTGAGATGATATCTCATTGTGGTTTTTCCACCAGACTCTTTTCTAATTGAAAAACATGCCTAGTGTGCCTCTGTGCTGTGATGGTGCCACGCGTCACCACCCCTCGCTCAGAGCCTCTTTGCCTTCCTTTCCATTCCTTGTGTTCTCCCTGGGAGATCTCATTTGTTCTCTTTATTTTAGTAACCTGACGACTCCTAGATATATTTATTTGCATTGATTTCTCTTCTGCACTTTAACTTAAATGTACAACGGGAACCTTGAACTCAAACATTCCAATCTCAAATCATCCAGCACACCTTCCCCCAAAACTGCTCCCCACTGCCCCCCTTCCCGCTGCCCTGTATTCCTTTTCCAGCACCCAATAGCCTAGGTGTCATTCTAGATGTGGTTCTTCCTCTTTCCTTAAATCCTGTCATGATTTAGCCTCATAAACTTGACCCCTAGACTTGGATCCAACTTCTCTTTTCTTCTCCATTCCCATGGTCACTGCCATAGTACAAGCCCCGGCTGCCTTAACCCTGAACTTGGGCGATAATGTTATACCTGGTCTCCCTGCTTTCAGTCTGGTCTTCCTCAAATCTCTTCTTTCCTCCTAAACCATCGTGATATTTCTAAGACACATTTCAGATGGGCTCTGTTGCCCTCAGTGTTTCCTTCTCTGTCTGTTATACCAGACTATAAACACCTTGGAGTCATGGGCTTTGTCCAACCTGTGTTTCTATCCTAAGCCCTCACCACAGAACCTGTTAAATAGTAGCTAATAGTAGCTAAGTAGTCAGGGTGTTTATTGAGTGGATAAACCAATGAATGTTGTGACTTCCAAGTGTCAACAGTGAGCCTAATGATCTCCCTAACCCAAATGTGTAAAGTGTAGGGAAAAGAGCCCCTTCTTTGTATCTCATACTTACTTTGTATCTTACTACCCTTTAATCACTGTGCCTTGCCCTTGGGCCTTCCCTTGGTATTCACCTTAATCTGTATACAGCCCAAGGTGGGATGGATTGTCATGGGTGGGCACGAGGAACTAAATGGGTTTGCCTTTTCTCAGGACCGCCTTGCCCACATCTTGTCTTTTGAGCCATTCGAGTATCCCCAAGTATCTTGGAGCTTTTCCACAAAGGCTGCTAAAGCAGGAGAGTCACTGAATCTGGATTCCTAGATCACCTCCCTGTGCCAGAGAGACTGTGTTTTGCAGAGGAACCCATAAAGCATAATTTCCCCCAATTTGTAGCATTAACACCCACTTTGAGGAAATGACATATAAAAATTCAAATTAATGTGATATAGAAATTAGAGTTGATGGTTTATGTCACAATAGGAGAGTTTTAAAGGATTCATTGTCTGCTTTTTTTTTTTTTTTAAATGTATTAAGCTTGCCTAGGTAATGACACTGCAATGCCTGTATAAAGACTCGGTTGCCTGTAACTATTTAGCAGACCATCCACAAAGAACTACCATTGTAATGTGGAGTTGTTTGCACTAAGATGGTGCTATAGTCTGAGTATGTGTGTCTCCCCATAAATTCTTACGTTGAAATCTTAACCCCAAGGTGATGGTATTAGGAGGTAGGGCCTTTGGGAGGTGATTAGGACATAGGAGTGCAGGCCTCATGCATGGGATTAGTGCCATTATGAAAGAAACCCAAGAGAGACCCTCACCCCTTCTACCATATGAGAATACAACGAAAAGGCAACATCTATGAGACAGAAAGTGGGCTTTCACCAGACACTGAATCTGCTAGCATTTTGATCTTGTACCCCCCAGCCCCCAGAACTGTGAGAAATACATTTTTATGGTTTCTAAGCCACTCAGCCTATGGTATTTTGTTATAGCAGCCTAAATGGAGTAGACCAGAAGTTTTCATCTTATACAAGTTGTTTTATTGGTTCACATAGAGAACCTATTTCTTTGGGAGTTTATTTATTAGTTCTAACATTTATTTGCAATATAGGATCAGGAGCTTCAAAGACTTTTTTGCGTACGATGATGACTCAGATGAAAAGGCTCACTATCAGAAAGGCATATGCATGGTTTTGCTGAATTTCATCACTTTTTCTCTGCAGATTAGCTTAGAACCAGTGGTGAGGTACCCAGACAACTCATTCAGGTCACTGTTCCCCCGCTGACCTGGATAAAAATTCATCTGGGTTAGTTACATCTCAGTCTGTGGCTCAGGAAGAGCTGACACCAAGTGAAGGCAAGTGACCCACACAACAACCAGATTTAAGCCTCAAGGCCCACTGCCACCAAGCCTTAACCAAGGGAACCAATTGACTGCTGACTCTGTATAGGTAGGGTAAAAACTAGAAGAAAACGAGGCTAAGTTGATCAGTTTCCTCTGAGAACATGAACCCTGTCCTTTCTGAAAGACTTTTAAGAACTACAGTTGAGATTGTGGACAGTCTGCAGTGGAAGTTACATTTGACCACCTCTAGACTTAAGGCTGTTATTTATATGAAAGTCTATTTTAATCAAAGGAAATCCTGTTTCACCAGCAGCACTGGCAGCCCTGAGATGCACGGTCTCAGGAGTGTTGTGAGGATACAGGCTCTCTTTAATCTCAGAATAAAAATATTTGATGTTTACAAGGTGTATTAGTATAATTGGAATGTGTCTGCCTGTCTGCCGGCCTTCCTTCCATGGTGGGACCACGTAATTAAAGAGCATTGCCTTCATGTGGCTGCCTGTTTATCCTTTCATAGTCTCTCGGTAAGCAGTCACGGTCAAGACCGTTACCCTGGGCTCTTAGAAAGCTCATCCAGGCAGAGACAGCTGCAGCCAGAACAAAGGCGAGGCTCCACTCTACTTGCAAACCTTCTGAGGGCTCCAGGGTAAAGTGGGATGAGACAAGTTCAACTCGGTGGATAAGAGACGCCTGGTATCCCAAGAAACTCTCAGTGCATGCATGGGATTATGCCTTGAAAAATGTGTGTAGGTGTATATATTAGGTTGGTGCAAAAGTAATTGCACAGCCTTTGCCATTACTTTGAATGGCAAAACCGCAATTAATTTTGCATCAACCGTATATATACACACACACATATGTGTATATACACCTATACACATTAAGGTCTATCCCTTTTTTGTTTGTATCTATCTCTATCTCTATGTATATCTTTCTCTGTCTCCAAAAAGTGCTTTTTCTTTTCTTCAAGTAAAAGTCAGAAAAGGAGATACTCACCCTTGTCTCTCTGTGTATACCTAATTCCACATTATGTATTCAAATTCTATTCCTAACGCCTCGGGACTTTGCTAGTTGGAGCCCTGTGAGTCACATGAGCACGAAGAACTCAGGTTTCCTGAGATTCTACATTTATTCCCATCCTCTCCTGTAATCTTGGAACTTCTAAGAGAGCCTGGCTGAGAGTAGGTGTTCAATAAGTACGTATTAAATGAATGAATGAATTTCCTTGTAGTGTTCTAATGAGTGAATGAATTTCCCTGCAGAGCCCTCTTCTTGAATTAGTCTGGAAGTCCCCAGCAGGGTGTCTGCCATGTGCTCCAGTAAGTCTGTTAACCACAGCCACCTTGTGACCTCTGGCCCATTCTGATTCTCCCACCCTGGCTCTTCTTGTTGCTTGAGGGTGTCTGGTGGCTGTGGTTGTTCATCACCATGCTTGCTGCATCACCATGCTTGCTGCCCTTCTAGCCCTGGAGCTGTATGGCCTGCAGATTCACTGGCCCTCTTAACTCTCACTGATTCCTTCCCTCGTAGAAGCCCAAACGGTCTGTGGAGCCGGACAAGGAAATGTCTCCACATCTTTCTTCCCCTCCATGCCCTTGATTCTCTCACTGAAGACTGAAGGATTTCTGGTACAAAAATATCTCTCTTTCTTGAGCTTTAAAGTAAAAATGTCCTTATCTCAGCATTTTCCAACCCTAGTTGGATAAATTGTATACCCAGACCGCATCCCCAGACACTTTGATGCAGTGAGTCAGAAGCAGAATCTGGCATTCGTATTTTTACAAGGCTCATCATAGGTGATTCTGGGGTACCGACAATTGAAATTTTGGACAGTCTGTGGTGGAAGTCAAATCTGTGTTGTGAAGCACACTGTCACAGGTGATCAACTCTTACAAACAGACACCTGGGGACATTGAGTTGGGCTCAGCAATGATACTCTGCCAGAAAATGCAACCTTTAGAAAGGTAAGGATAGGCCAGGCACAGTGGCTCACACCTGTAATCCCAGCACTTTGGGAAGCCGAGGCAGGCAAATCACTTGAGGTCAGGAGTTCAAGACCAGACTGGCCAACATGGTGAAACCCTGTCTCTACTGAAAATACAAGAAATTAGCTGGGCCTGCTGGCATGCGCCTGTAATCCCAGCTACTTGGGAGGCTGAGGCAGGAAAATTGCTTGAACCCAGGAGGTGGAGGTTGTAGTGAGTTGAGATTGCACTACTGCCCTCCAGCCTGGGCAACAGAGCAAGACTCTGTCTCAAAAAAAAAAAAAAAAAAGGCAAGAATACTTAATGTCTTTTAATTTACTTGAACAGCACTCTATTTAGATAAAGATACAATTAATTCTTTTTTGTTTGTCATGTTAACCTAAGGGTTGAAATTGTAGCAGAAGTACTGAGCACTGTCACTGGAAGCATTCCAAGAGATGTTGAGTGGTCACCCACAATAGATGCTGCAGAAAGGATATCTGCATATGGCTGCACTGACTCTAAGATGCGGTGATTTCATTCAGTGATATAACGCCTATTTACTGAAACCCTATTGTGTATTTTGGGGGATACGAGAAATAATTAGATATGCACTCTGCCCCCAGAGAGCATAGAATCTATTCTCCATTGATTCATTCATTCACGGTGCCAGGCAGTGAGTGGTTAACTCTTTAATGAGTTACTTACTCAGTGGGAGGCATCTGAACATGCAAACATACCACTTACCTGAAACAACTGTCAGGCGGGGTAGAGAATGTAAGTGTCTTATGAGAGTTCTAGATAAAGTGCTTCAAAGAAAAAAATCATGCCTCTATAGGTGGGTTTGCCCTTTAAGACAAAAGTAGTAAAATTCAAATGCTGCATAAAATACTTAGCTCCACTAATGGAATTTTCACGCATGAAGAAAAGCAAGCTATAAAGGTTAATATAACCAGACTGGCCGTGTTTCTGTCCCTGCTGCTGTGGGGTTATTAACATCATTCTGTGCGAGTGAGTCCACTGGAGAGATGGGGTAACAACTCTTTGTTCTTCCTTTTTTGTATCATTTCAGCCCTGAGAACAGCTCTTTACAGATGGTTTATAGAACTGAAATGAATTGAAATAACTTGTCAGCTGGTCTGTACCAACCCTAATAAAAGACTCAGAGGAACAAGCTACTGACAATTAGACAGTGTTTTCTACTTGAGAGTTGTTTCTAACAACCACAAATCTGAAGTGTGTCAAAGGAACAATTTCGTGATTCATTTGGGTAATGCTATCTTTCCTGGAATGAAAGGATTTCTTTTCATATAGAAATTGAAAAAGAAGTCTGCCCTTATTTTGAACTTATAGTTGACACAGCTTTGTAAACAAGAACAGTTCCAAGTCGTGGAGATATTTTTCCAGTCTGCCGTCTTATGATGAGGTATAGTGCAGGAAATAAACAGGCTTAAGAATTGGCCAAAAAAATATTTCCTTGGGGGCAAATCACCCTTGCCCCAGATACGTACTCATCTCTGCTCACAATTCTTAGGATGCACTTGGATTGGCCACACCCATCCAGTACACATGGAACTGCATTGCTTTTATTGATTGATTGCTGTTTAAAGCTTTATTCCTTTATTTCATATACGTATCAGACATGTAGCAAATGTATGTGAAAATAAGGCAGAATACATTATACCTGTTATTCTAACTTGATTGTAAATGTTTGAGAGCAAGAACCTCTCTCTTCAATTTAGTTTTTTTTTTTTTTTAGCTACTCACTGTTTCCCACTGTGTAGCACAAAGTCCAGCATCTCACATTTATTATTTCTGAATAAATATTAATTATTATCTTGAGCAAATGGCTATTTGCAGTGTCTGAATGTTCAGTACCATAGTCAGAAAACTCTGAGAACTTACATTTGAAGATGGTATTTGACATAACCGGAAATATTTAAGAAACAAAGAACAAAAAGCCTCAAATATAAGCAATTGTGGATACTTATGATTCTCTTCTTAGTTACACTTTTTTTCCTTTGCATTTTTCCCCCTGAGGATGTATGATCACCGTTTGTTATTACTATGAGGTTTAGGGCATTATCCATTATTAATTATTTTAAGATTTACTTGCTGCTTTTTCCTTGAAAGAGAGTTCTGGATTTTTGATACTTCTCTTTAAAAGTGAGGTTTCTTTGAATAATTGGGGCCTTAAGAAAAGTTACAACACACTGTCTTCAATCCATCCACAAGGCTTTGCACGCAAACACCCTATTGACGTCAGCAGAACTTGGGTGAAGTTCTTTTTTTTTCCTCTTTTTTTTTTTCTTGCCTATCACTGGGAACTGGGGAGCGAGGGTGGTAGGGTGAGGTGCATGGGACTAGGTCTGGGTGCTAAGAATGAGTTGACTATGATGAAATTTGGAATGTTACAGTTTTCTAATAAAATTGAGTCTTGTGCTGTTTTCCCATTGAATAAGAAAAAAAAACAGAGTCAGAGTGACATTTATTCCAGGAACTTTAAAAAATTTTCCGTTATGTTTGATAGACTGTTTTATGATGACTGGCCAGTGTTAGAAGATTTGGCATTTGATTTTGGAAAAGAATAACTCTGAATTGAATTTATTAGACTCTCTGAGTCTAGTCTATAAGTAGAGACCATGCGCCTTCTTATGAGCTGATGTTTCAACCCAGAAGATGGCATATTCAGAAGCATATGCATTTAAAATTGATGTCCCATGAGTTTCAGAAAAATCTATGGACCCAAACATTTTTGAGATACAAAATCACTCATTATTTGCATTCAGCATTTCCTAATCTTCTACCTTTCTTATTTAGGACTGTAATTCAGTGCTAAAACTTCCTATCTGACTACCCTTGAGCAAAGATCATCTTGCTTGAACTGTAACTAAAATTGTTCTGCTTGATTAGCAAACTTCTCTGTGTGTCTGTGAACCTAGCCTTGTATAGCTATAGCAACGGTTTTAAATCTAGCTGGAGAGATAAGACATGAACACAAAGCATTTATGAGAACGAATACCCTTTGAGGTGGTTTGAAATCTCAGTTTAATTGCAGTTTACAGACGAGAGGAGTGGTGATTTTCCGTAGAAGAAAGATTCATGGAAGAGATGGGACTTTTAGTGGATTTTAAAGATTTAGCATCATATTTATAAAATATCAAAAAGGACAGAGGATGGGAAATTTCTAAATTAATTTTGGGCTTTTTGGGGTCAGCCATGGAGTCATGTGTAGACAGGGTTTCAAGTTGAGCTACGTCTTCTTAGATGATAGACACGTGCCTGTGAATTCTTATTAGACGGTTCCTTTTATTTATAGCTCCCATCTGATTGTGCTCATCAGGTTGTTACTAATACTGATAAAATTTGTGGGTACAGAAACATTCTGAAAAGAACCTTTTATAATTTTTTTTGTTTGTTTTTTGGCGAACTGGAAGGGGAAACTGAACAAAAAAAGAGTAACCAAATACTGTGAAAACCCCAAATCTCTTGATCTTAGGCCAGGTGTCTATTGCCAATCTTATTAATTCTAATTATATTCAGCTTCATTTAAATTAAGTAACATGAAGGCTTTCTTACCCTTGTTCATTCAATTCAAGTACAGTTTTATATAGTTGACTAATCAACTGATGAGTATTTATTGAGTAGCTATTATGTGCTTGGAATTTTCTTATATATCTATAGTTTAAGTTCTGCCTCGCAGAGCTTAAAATCTTAGCAGGAAAAAATATAAGGCATATTGAAGTGTCAGTTAATAGTGTGATGCCGTAGGGGAGTGTCAGTAGTAGAAGCCCAGGAAAGAAAGAAGTAAAAGGCACCCAGGATGATTGGCGATGAAGATAGTTTGTAAGGAGGAGAGAAAGCATTGTAGGTGATTAAAACTGCAGAGGAAAAGCTCTGAAGCAGGAGAGTGGAATAGAGAAGTGTGAAGGGATTAGAACTGATAAAGTATTTTCCAAACAATTCTGACTTTCCTTGTTGTTTGAGTGTTCAATAAGGAGGTCCAGAAATAGTTTTATTTAATATTGTTTTGTGAAGTTTCCCCCTCTCTCTCTCCTTTCACCCACACACCCAGACATACAGATGTGCATATATAAATATAAAACATTAATTCTCTAGGTTATCTTTGTAGTTGACAATAAAGAACACATATCCTTACTATAATTGGCAGAAAACTTTTGTGATAGTTAACATTCTTAATTTTTAAAGATTTCAACTGTGAGGCTCTATTGGTATATAATCAGATTTTTGATTATTTTTAAAAATCTTAATGAATATTCTAAATAAATAAGTTCCAAGGTTAAAAGTTTCGTAATTTTTTTGAGAAAAGTCGAGGCAATCAAGACTTTTGTTTTCCTTCAGTAGACCATTTGGAAGTAAAAGTTAAAAACTAAGTATGAGAAATGCAGAAGTTCTAAAGGGAACTTTGAAAATTTATTTTTAGACTATTAAACAGACACACTTTTCTTGGCTGACCCAAGATCCATTGAAATAGCGCACATCCAGAGAAACTATAATCACATCTAAATGATAGTTTCCACATAACCCATATAGAATATTTGCAGATTTATCCTCACGGGTAAAAAGGCAGCCATTTCTCTCAAAACATGTTAAGAGAAAAGGGCTTTTCAAATGTTGATGTGCATAAGGGTCACTTGGGTAACAATGCAGGTTCTGACTCAGCAGGTCTGAGGTGGGACCTGGACTCTGCATTTCTGAGAAGCTGCTGGTGATGCTGCAGGTGCCGGAATGTGAGCTACTCTGAATAGGAAGGTATCAGAGAACATCAAAATAACCTCTGGTGCTGTCGATTTATGAGTAATTGACATTTATTTTAGTATTTTTATTGGAAAAATAAGGGCAGTGTCAGAGTCGGGAGGAGCTTTGACACCTTTAGCATGGCCCGGCAATGTTGGCCCTTCTCTAGATTACTACTCTGTAGAAAGCTGCACGTGGGCAGGGACTGGGCTACTTCTGTTCTTTACTGTATCCTAATGTCTACCACGGAATCAGTACTCAGCCAATGTTTGTCGAGTAAGTGAATGAATTTAGTGTTGGCCTGCAAATGCCATTTAGCTGTGTGCTTGTCCGTGTTACATAAGCAGAAGAATGTGAAAAAGTGCAACAGTGTTCTAGTCTAAAAAAGGTCACTCTGGCCTTAAGAATTTATACTAACAAATTACAACTCAAGCCTTGGTATTCTTGAATGCACAGCACAACAAAACCACTAACACGGAAGAGGCTGAGGAGAAGAAAAGAATCAGAGGTAAACACTACCTTTGTGAAGGACTCTTTTTAAGACAAAGTTCTTCCCACATACTTAAGGTCTCCCAAGCACTTTCCTTTCTGGTTCTTCTGTCCCATCCAGACCTAGAGTTTCCTCCACCCCTTTTTACTCTAATCTCTGATGCTTTAAGGTAGCCGCTTGGCTGTGTTCACAGCCTTTTCTCCTGCTTGCCTTGCCTGTGTGTCCCCTGAGTTCTCCCCTGGGGCTTTTCTGACTAAGATGACATGTCTTGTCATTTATTAAAGCAGGATGTAGCCCTTTCTTCCTGACTGCCATCTTACTACCTTAAAATTACTTTAGCATTCTAAGTATTACCTACTTAGCTACTGACACACCCTGACATTACCTTAGTACACTAGCATTACTGGAGTACTTAGTAGTACTTCGCTTGGAAAATTACTTCTATTGCATACTTTTTCTGTCTCTCCCCCTCCTCCAACACCCATTAGTCCACAACAACAAAGCACTACTTGCCACCAATGTGACCGTAAGCTAGGAAAAAAAAGATAGCATTGGCATTACAGGGCAGGCCTGGATTTGAAGGAATCATAAAGACACTCCAAAATATGATTATGTTAATTTTCACAATTATTGAAGTGGAAACACAAAATTGAAAAATTGTAGAGAACTTGAGGACCCCCAAGAATACTTTGGATCTGTGGGGACTTTTAAAGCCCAACTGAAGAACTTCTCTAGACCTCAGGGCACCACTTCTAGACAAAAAGGGGCCTTGTGGCTTCTCTTGGTCTATCTTGTTTCCCCAGGAGAAAACATTAGGCTTCAAGACAGAAGGCTTGTCAACAGTGGTGTTTGTCTGTTTCTTGGTGAGTTTCCTTAGTACTCTGCCTGTATAACCCTCTTGTGGTGGTTGACTGCTTCAGAATTAGTTCAACATTTCTGGCCATAGTTATATCTCAGTCTGTAAAACAACCACGTAAACAAGAGCCGCAGCCTTCCACAGAGGACTTGGGTGAGCTCTGTAAGTTGGTTAAAGAGGATCTCTGACGTTGTCTCCCCCAACCCCCATCCCAATTCCCTTACAACAAACAGGAAGCAGTTCTGAAGACAACTGAAACATTTCTGAGCCAGCTTATTAAGTACAGGGCCTAGGTTCTAATGCTGCCCTCTTCACACCTTTGCATAACAACCTTCTCAGCAAATCAGCACATTCTATCAAATGGGATGCAATCCAGTTCTGCTGTGAACTCATCCCCCCTTGGAAAGTGCTTGTTCACTGACATCCCATTAACACAAATCATTCTATTCTTCTACTTGATTTTCCCTTTGCTTCCTTGCCAGGAAGGTCTATTCTTTAGATTGACCAACATCTAATTTTCCTCTCCCTAGTTCTCTGCCTAGACTGTAATCAGTTGGTGCCTCTGGCTAACTTCCTTTCAAGTCCTCTTCCTCCTCAGATGAAACGGATTTCCCCAGTGCATGAAACTGGAGTTTAGAGCTTCCTCTCAACTATGGTTGGGTCCCTGATGGTATTAGTAGCACTGTAATCGTGGATCTGTAGAATTCAGAGTCTTGAAAGACAAACGAACACATTGTTCCTGATCTGCAAACATCCTTGATCATGTATTGAAAAGTGTAATCTTTTCTTCCAGGATGGTCATCTGGAAACCTGGGAGTCATTCTTACTTTCTGCTTACTTCCCTCTTCTCCTATTTTCTTGTACTACTTCCTTCATTCCTATTGCTTCTAATTTGGCCAATGATACCATCACCATGATCTTCTTGCAACCACTACCCACTCCTGGCTCCAGTCCCACCCCTTGAAAGTGATTTCTCTAAACGCAAATCTGATCAATCACTCCCTGGCTTTAAATTCTTCAGTGAATCACTATGACTCATGTGATGATTTCCAAACTGCTTAGCATGGCTTACAAAGTTTTCATGGACTCTGTTTCCTGGACTCTGTTTACTTCTCAGCATCACATCTTACCATGTCCGCACACACTCTGCTTCCTGGCCAATACTGAATTGCTTTCACTTCCCCTAATGAATGGTGCCCTTTCTCATACTAGTCCTTGCCATGTGCTGGCCCTTCTGCCGGGGGTGGGGAAGTGCTCCTTCCAGACTCCTATTCCTCCTTCAGGAGCTCAGGTTAGACATCAATTCCTCGGAGAAGCCCCTGCTTCCTCCTTTGTTCTTATTCCTTTTATAGTCCTTGGCATTCTGGATTGGATTTACCTAATTGTCTTTCCCACTCAGGATGGTGAACAACTTGAAGGCAGGCATTGTATCTTACATTCAACTTTGTGTCTCCTGGGGTTCCTTGGGATTTCAGGACTTTCCAACAGTCAATTTCATGGCACTGTAATTTTAGCAGGGACAAGGAGAAACTAGTCATTCTGATTTTAGTTCATACAAGGGCGCCAACTTTTGAATTATCTATCCCATATAATAAGAACTCAATTCTTCCAGGCTTAGTCTAGTACCCTGATAAGATCAATTTGTTCTACCTTTAACTAGGTAAGAATTAACCCACTGCATGACACATAATACATTGTTGATATATGGTAGCTGCTAGATATTATTGTTAGAACTAAATCTATGGGTGAATTACACAAATATTTTTAACCAAGAGGCCAGCAAGCCATGTTATTTATTTAATAATTAGCTTGTCTTCATTGAAGCCTACTCTGCAATTAGATTTCTTGTCTATTTCTTTCTTGGGACTTATTCTAATTCTCAATATGTGTAATGTTTAGTCTCCCTTACACAAAAGCAAAGGATAAAATTTAGGAGCTAAGAAAGTCCTGTGGGAGTAAGAATTTCTTCAAATCCTTGGTGAAACTGCCTGAATTCAATGATCTGAGAGTGCTCTCCCAAATAGAATTGTGGGGAGTTACTATCTGTAACTGCAAACCAGGTGAAGCCAAGTTTGATTCCATCCTCGCCTAGGAAATGCAAGGTACTCTCCCAACATCCAAATTTGAAAAGATAGCTAAGAATTATTTTAAAAGCTTCTTTTGGGGCCAAAATTAGCAAAGCAACCTGATAATTGCTAGTTTTAATTTATAATACCTGAAAGTCTACTAAATCCAACCCCTCATATAGACAATGTGTTTCTTCAAGTACTTAGAGTACAATAGATCCCAAATGGGGTCTCACAGGGACAGCAACAATTGAACGTTCATTCTTCCATTCAACAGACATCTATTGAGCTCCTTCTCTACATAGGCATAGGTGCTGGGTACAAGATGAGGAGACACATATTGTCCTGCCCTCACAGAGGCACTTGAGTGTGTGCCTCAACAATCAGCAAGCAAATAAATGACAGCAACATGACAAAACCAGTAGGTTACACAAAAGTAGGGTTTTGTGATAGAGAGGAACTAGGTAGCTCCTTCAGACTGAATGATCAGGAAAGCCTCTCTAAGAAAGGAACAAGAAGGAGTCAATAACATGGGGGAGAAGCAGTGAGTGCAGAGGTTCCAAGTTAGAACCAAGATTTTCATATCCAAGGACAGAAAGAGGGCCAGGTAGGTGAGGACTGATGGACGAGGTGAGAAGACATAGGGAGATGAGGTAGAGGAATAGGAACTGAATCAAGGAGGGGTTTGAAGCACAGGCTGGATCTTATTCTGAGAACAGTGGAAGCCACTGGAATAGGAAACTGACAAGTTGATTTCCATTTTAAAATGGCCACTTGACTGTTATGTGGAGAAGGGATTGTAGAGGGGCGAGAGGGGAAGGAAGTGGATGGGGCTGTGTAGGACTCCGGATCGGTGATGTGGTGGCTTGATTAAAGTGGCAGCACTGGAATAGGAGAAGGGGACATGTTAGTAGCATGTTTTGGAAGTAGAGTCCGTGGGGTTTGTTCATGGATTAAATGTGGAGAGTGAGGGTAAGAGAATAATTGAGGATGATGCTTCCAACTGAGGACCCTGTCGTTCTACTCTGCATTCCATAAGCGTGTGATAACCCAAGCCTGAGTCTCCAGTGAGGATAGGCCGCAGCCTTCACCCACCTTTCATGCTGAGGGGATGCCGGGAGGGCCCTCTCTGACAAGATTGGGGCTTATTCTATGGGGAACTTATTCTGATGGCCCAACATGATTCAGTGCTTTACAGAAGGCTCTCCTCAGGTGGCCACAAAGATTCTCTTAAGGCACAAAGAGGGTGGGAAACCTTTTCTGAGAGTTGTTTCTTTCATGTCGTGAGGCATAGAACTTTGCATATCAAATATCTTCCAGCTTCTTTCCCTTTCTATTGTCTGATATTTATCCTGTATTTCTATATAGTGGGAGAAAATATTTGCAATACATATAATTAATGAAGAGCTCCTATCTAGAACATATAAAACTTCTCTCTTTCTACACACACACACACACACACACACACACCTCTCAGTAATAAAAAGTCAACACAATAAAAATGGGCAAGACAAAAGAATAGCCATCGCATAAGACGTCCAGTAAGTATATCTAATATCTGAACATCCAATACATATATAAAATGTGCTTAACCTCATTAGTGATCAGGGAATACATAAAGCTTCCATCATACAACCACAAGAATGGCTAAATTAAACAACAACAACAACAACAACTGATTTTACCAAGGATTGAGAAGGATGTAAGAGCAACTAGAACTCTCATATGTTGCTAGTGGGTGTGTAAATTGGTACAACCATTTTGGAATACTGTTTGCTATTATCTATTAAAGTTGAATTTAGCACACCCTGTGACCTAGCAATTCCATTTCTATTTCTATATCCAACAGAAATGTGTCATATGTGAACCAAACCACATGTAAAAATTGTTTACAATAGCACTATTTGTAAAAGACTAAAACTGGAAATCACCAAATGACCAGCAACAGAGAATAAAGCAATTATGGCTTATTTCTACAATGGATTGCTATGCTGAAGTAGGAATGAAAGAACAGCAGCTACACATAACTGGTATGGATGAATCTCATGAACACAATGTGAAGGGAAAGAAGGCAGAAACCTACTTACCACACCCTCCATTTATATAAAACTCAGAGACGAAACAAATTTACGGTGTTAGGAGTCATGTTCCTTTGGGGAAGAGAGAAGGAGTAGTGCCTGAATGGAGGGGGCGTGGAGGGGGCTTCTGGTATGCTGGTTAGATTTTTGTTTTGTTTTTAATCTGAGTGATATAGGTGGTAGTTACTTTTTGATGTTACATTGAGCTATACACTTACGATCTGTTCATGTTTCTGTATGTATTTTATACTTCAATAAAACATTAGTGATTTGTGAATACTTAAGATTCTTTTTAAGTCATCATTGATTGTTTGGATCTTCTGTGTCCCTGGGATCAGTTTTTCAAGAGCTTGTTTTGATCTCTTTCTTTTATTCCGCCATTGCATTTCACTTGTCCATCAATTCCATCCATTTCCACTTAAGTTTGAGGGCATGAGGGGCTGTGTAGAAAAGATGTCTGGCAGTTCCATGAATTGAGGGGTTTGTTTACCTTAGATAGACAGGGTGGGGACCCTGGATGTCCCCCAAATACCAGAATGAGGGAGACTTCACATTGACTTCCCTAGTTCTCCTCAGAGAGTTTATTTAATTCCTTTAGCGAAGAACCCTATAATTTTGGAGGAGAGGACCTAGAGATAATGTGTGGCTCTCTGTCAGTCTAGGGACAAGGGTAGGGACTGGGATATGTGGTGAAGTGGGTAACTCTTCCAGATTAAAACCTTTGAGCTATTTTCCTCATTCCTGCCCTCTGACATACGTTTTCACACCTGGTACACCCTAACTCCTTTTCCACTACAACTTCCTCCCCATGAATTCTATCTAGTTTGAGTTTCCTCTCACTCTGTTTTAATTATCAGAACTTCTCCCTCCCTCTTTCAGAAACTTTTCGAAATCTCTCGTGTTCTGATAATTTCCCTCCTGTTAGTTCTCTGTGATAGTACAGGTTTATACCTTTTCATTTTGCTTTATGTTTTATTGCTTTGGGGAGGAAAGAGAGGCATGTGCTCATCTGGCCATTTTGGTCAAGGAAATTCATTATTTTGTTACTCAATATATTCACACTTAAACATTCTTTCCTGCCTTGTGTGCTAGTGTATATTACATCCCCCATGAGGAATAAAGAGTATTTTACTACCTCTCACTTCCCTTTCCTGCTTCAACTTCTGATTTCTATCATTTCTGAATTGTTAAGGTTTATGTCATTTACATTTTTTCCTTTAATAAAATTAAGCTCTTTTGTTATTGCTCTAAAGACCTCTTTTAAAAATTAAAACCCTCAAAACAGAAGGAACGAAGTCATTTGATTGGGCCCATTTTGAAGGAAAAGCAACTCTGTGTTAAAAATCTTATTGCTGAGAATAGATAGTTTCAAAGGTCAAGGTCCGGTGGATCCTCATTTAGTTATTTTCAGCTTCTTTTACTTCTTCTGGGTAATAATCAGATGCCGCTGCTTTTTGATTCTCATCACATTCTCTTTAAAACTCTTTTTTGGGATTTCTCTTTTACTTCCGTGGATAATATAGTCATATTGAATTCTTGGGTGATAATATTTCTGAGTTCTTGCATGTTTAAAAATGCCTTTTTAATTACCCTTGATTGGTAATTTCACAGAGCAGAGACATTTTGATTCAAATAAATTTCTCTTAGGAAATTGATGGCTTGTTTCTTCTTCTAGCATGTATTGTGGTGATGAGAAGTCTAGTGTCAGTTTGATTCTTATTCTTTGCAGGTAATACGTTTAGTTTGTTTGGAAACCACTGGAGTTTTGAAACTTTCCAGTGTGTGTCTAGATGTGGATCTTTTTTTTTTTTTTTCATTAATCTCTTCCTGTACTTGGAGGGCCCTTTCGTTCTTAGGACTTGTGATTTTTTCTCAGCCTGGTGAAAGTATATTTTACTATTTCTTTTGATTATTTATTACTTGTAGAATCTCTCTTAAACTGGAAAGGAACAATCTGGATCTATCTTCCCATCTTTTTGTTCATATTTATATCTCTTTGCATTTTTACTCTATGTCCTGGGATAGTATATGAACTTAAATATCTAGATCACAAACTTGGTCTTTCGCTACATTTAATTTACTATTTAGTCTCTACATATTTTATATTGTCAATCATATTTTTTCTTTTGTATGGCTTTGTCATGGTCTCTGCTCCTTTTATAGTAGCCTTTTCTTCTTCCTTGCAGTGGAGATGACATCATTAAATGTCTTCAAGACTATCAGATCACTATTTTGGCCTTTCCTTGAGCTGTCTCTGTTTCTTCTGAGGTCAGTTTTTCTGTTTATTTATCCTAGTTCTTCTCTTTGTTATTCATTTTTTTACAAATATTTGGTAATTTTTGTTTGCCAATTCATATTTATGAATTAATGAATTTACCATTGATTAGCATAGCTATGTAGTTGGTTAGGGTTTTTTTTTTTTCTGTATTTATTGCAATTTTGAAAGGAAAAAACTTTCCCATTACATTTTCTTAATGGTAATTGCTTAAAGTGTAGAATCTTGGCAATTTTTTGATAGTTCTCTTGTATCCAGACAATTTTCTCAACTATGTTATTACATCTACTACTTTTCCCATTGATTTTCTTAATAAATTATCATTCTTCAATTCATAACTTGTTTCTTTCTAGCTATTTTACCTTTTTTTCCTGTTTCACGTCTCATTGTTTTAATATTTAAGTGCCTGTGTGAAAGATTCTGTGTTACATGTGATATCCTTAAGCAATAATATAGAATAATAAATTACAACAATAATTTTATATATAGGTCACTATAATGTTAGTCTTGTTATAAACTATCTGACAACAGCGAAATGTGTCAACTGTTTTTCAGGCAAAGTAAATATTAAGGATTCAGATTTGTTAACTCTCCATTGAATTTTGGTCTTCTGAATAGGGTTGATGTAGAAATGAGCTCACAAAAGTGTTTTGCTTGTTTTTTAAATGGCTACCTCCAGGAAACTTCCTCTTGAAATTTAGGAATATTCCAAGATGGGGAATCTGGAAAGGACCTTGTGTGTGTGTGTATGTGTGCGTGTGTGTGTGTGTGTGTGTGTGTGAAATTTTTTTTTTCTTTTTTTTTAACTATAAGTTCTGGGATACATGTGCAGAACGTGCAGGTTTGTTACATAGGTATACACATGCCATGGTGGTTTGCTGCACCCATCAACCCATCATCCACATTAGGTATTTCTCCTAATGCTAGCCCTCTACCTCTGAACAGGCCTCAGTGTGTGATGTTTCCCTCCTTGTGTCCATGTGTTCTCATTGTTCAGCTCCCACTTATGAATGAGAACATGTGCTGTTTGGTTTTCTGTTCTTGTGTTAGTTTGCTGAAAATGATGGTTTCCAGCTTCATCCATGTGCCTGCAAAGGACATGAACTTACCCTTTTTTATGGCTGCATAGTATTCCATGGTATATATGTGCCACATTTTCTTTATCCAGTCTATCATTGATGGGCATTTGGGTTGGCTCCAAGTCTTTGCTGTTGTGAACAGTGCAGCAAATAAACATATGTGTGCATGTGTCTTTATAGTAGAACAACTTATAATCCTTTGGGTATACACCCAGTAATGGGATTACTGGGTCAAATTGTATTTCTGGTTCTAGATCCTGGAAAGGACCTTTTCTACCTTTTGAAGTTAGTCAGTTATTTTCTCTTGTAGCTACTCATCGTCTTCTCAAAATGCAGAATGCGTACATGTGCCCTGTAATCACTGTAGAGTAATTTGACGGTACTAAGTCTTCACCAGAGTTTTTGGATGGAGTTGCAACCCTGCTCTACCAAATAATTATAGCAAAACAAAAGCAAAGCAAATAATAAATCCCACAAACAATCAGATAGGCCTAGATTTTATGAGGCAGAATCTGATATTTTACTTTATGAATAGGTAACATGTTTAATTATGCATACTTAAGATCCACGCCATGTTTTTGTTTTGTTTTGGTTCCAAACCACTTTGAAAAGTATCTACTGCTTATTTTATGAGATGAGTTCTTTGTATAAATTGTGTTACTACTTCTCACTACCTATGTTACTATGAAATATGGAACAGATATACTTCTTATTTGGCAGATATAAAACCACAAAAAAATATAGTCAGTCACAGTTCAAGGATTAGAACTGGTTTCTCATTTTTCCTAGTCCTGACATGAACAATAAAAACCATATAATTGGATTTCCTTTTTCACTTTGTCTACCAAAGATTTTACTGAGAAATGTGGAGTTCAATTTGCATAATTGTAAGGTCCTTAGCCTGCATATATGCATTCTAAATTTTCCGAGGCCTCAACTTTCTATTGTAATGTACGGCATATTACATGCACCTCTGAATTTCTAACGTCACTTATATCTTTACATTTTGTTTTTTGAATTACTTTCAAGCCACTTTAAGTACCTTTGGTATTACCAAAGGAAAGAGATAAGAGGAAAGGTAGGAAGGGGGAAAAAAAGAAAGAGAAGGGAAAAGAATGGAAAAGAGTTGGGGAAACAGTTCACATGAAGATTTGACTTTAAAGGAGAGTTTTCCGTTTTCTGGAAAAGTCTTGGCTGTAGCCTACTGCTGACTTAGAGCAGTCTTTCTTCTTCACCTTATTCTCTCTCTTCTCTTCCCTCCTCTTTCTTTTCCTCTTCAAACTATATCGTGACACTTGCCCCCAGAGAGAGATAGGCAGTCCCAATTAGTTCATATTAAGTTATTTCAGTAAGCGCTACTGACAGTTACTGCCATTATTTTATCAGCTCCATTTTCTTTGATAGGAGGGGAATCACTCATAGGCCCAAAGACCAGCATATTGTTCACACAACTGTCTGCACAATTTGAATGATCAGGAGAGTCCTTGGGTGGAGAATAGGAGGAAGGAAACTTGCTGTGTCAGGCATTCTCAGTTCTACTATTGATGGGAAAGTTTCTCTACTTTTCTTTCTTTCTTTCTTTCTTTCTTTCTTTCTTTCTTTCTTTCTTTCTTTCTTTCTTTCTTTCTTTCTTTTTTGGTCTGGGTCTGTAATTTCTCATCTGTCCTCATACGCCAGCTCAGGTCCACACACATCTGTTTAACCCAGTTTAGTCTGCCCTGTGTTTGTCCCACAGAAGCTAGCGTAAGTTAGTGCTCTTGTTGCTCCCACATTTGTTACTCTGCAGGCAAACAGCATTTTCAAACTTGACCATGAAACCTATCACTTTCTTGCTTGTGTATTAACACAGTCCTTTTTTTTTTAATTACTAAAAGAGTTGCCTACAAAGTGATTTGCTTACTCAATAGCTCAGCAAGTGAAAGATAAATGACTTTAAAATATGATGTTAACGAAGGGTCCAGTCATATTATTATTTGCCTGTTATGTAACCAACTCTTTGTTTTTTTTGGCTAAAGTTTTCAATGACACTAAATTTATCTGTAATAAATCTGTTTCCATAATTGCCTTTAAATATTTTAAATAAATAAATAAAAAGAGAAAAGTAGCATCTTTTGCCATTGCATTTGTGTGAGTCACAGCTTATTGTCTGCAGGGGAGCCTTAAAGGCAGGGTGGCCCATGAGAAATGGGAGACAACCTTTCCTCTCCAGCCTTTGCCCTGCCTAATTGATCGTATCAGCAATATTTGATCCAGGGAACCTCCTCCTCCCTGCATAACTATCAGAAGAGATTAACATTGTTATCTTAAGTCCACGGGCAGATAGGACTGGAGTTGCTGAGAACTCCTGGTCTCTATACTCTTGAATGGGACATCACCCTGCAGATTTTCTACCCTCTCTTGCTGACCTTGGTACATGGACAGTAGCACTGACTCTGGACCATCAGGCCAAGCCAGGTCTCTGGAAACATCTCCGCTAAAGCCTGCAGATGTTCAGGACTCTGTGCTGTGTGCAGTGGCTGGAGTGACTGATGGTGCCAGAACCTGCAAAGAGGTTGGTCCTGTGAGGATGTCACCCAGTGCAGCTGGCCAACATGGAAAGGAAAACGGATGCAAATAGGCTCTCATACCACTGTCTTTCTTTGATTTTGTGCTTCTTGTTGTTCAGAGCGGCAGACCTCCTGCCAGCCAAGTCACAGAGGTCCGAGGGTGTTTTTGAGGGAGTGCCCGGTGTGCCTCTGGTACCTTGATTCAGCACAATGGCTGTTTCTGATTTCTGGATATGGCTCTTCACCATCTGTTTCAGGCTGCAGCTGTGGCTGGTTTATTTTGTGATAGGAGTTATTACTATTGTTGGTTTCTCATTACATAATGCTTTACTTATATTCACAAAAACCTAATACCACGATGTGCTTTTGAATAGGATGCAGATTTGGGGGAGGGGGTGTTCAACAGATGCATGGGAACCTCTGGGTTCCCTGGAGAGGGAAGTTCAGAGTTGGGAGAAGAGACCAGCAATAATTCTGCTTTTCCTTCAAGGAGGGGCATATCCATGTGCATGGATGGAGTCGAGCTTCATCATCATCCTCTTTAAAGATAAGTGATGTTGAGAACTTGAAGAAATCTGGAAAATATAAGCTAGTGGAATTCAGAATGTATTTGATAGTGCTCATACATACAGAGGGTGCTGTACTGTATGAAGAATAATCTGCAATCTGCTTTTATACTTTCTTTCTTCTTCTTTTTTTTTTTTTTTCTTGAGATAGAATCTCACTCTGTTGCCCAGGCTGGACTAACACCTTTTCTCTTATCTCTTTCCTTTGGTAACACCAAAAGGACTCGCTGCAACCTCCGCCTCCCGGGTTCAAGCGATTCCCCTGCCTCAGCCTCCCAAGTAGCTGAGATTACAAGCACCTGCCACCATGCCCAGCTAATTTTTGTATTTTAAGTAGATATGGGATTTCACTGTGTTGGCTAGGCTGGTCTTGAACTCCTGACCTTATGATCTGCCCGCTTCAGCCTCTCAAAGTGCTGGGATTACAAGCATGAGCCACCATGCCTGGCCCTACACTTTCTTTGCCTCTGCCTTTCCAGGGACCTGAGAGCACTCTGGAAATGATGGTTCAGCAAACTCTCTAGTAGTAAACCAACGTTTCTTTAGGAAATGCCACTAACATGGTATAACATATTTAATCAGTATATCATTGATTAGGAGGAGGCTCAAAGAGCTTTTCTTGCATCCCTGGGACAATGTAAGAAAGTCAAGCTTCCTGCTTCCACTTTGCTCTCACTTTTGTCAAATGCCTTGCTATAGCCTGTGATTATTGAAGGCCTTGGAAGGCATTTGGGTCCTGCTTCGAATTCCCGACACTCTAAGACACGTGTGGAGGTCTGACAGGATAAGGGCATTACACCTACACGGGAGAAGACAGTCCAATATTTGTATCATTCGCAGTGAGTTTCTGTTAGGAGCAGAGAGCAACAGTCAATACAAAAATTGAGCTCTCTATTGGGAAGCCTCATTTTAGGATTTCTTTTCCTGGGTGAGATGATATTTGTATGCTGCACCTGTAGTCAGGTATGCTCTAGACACAGAGTGTATGAGGACGAGGTCAAATTTGGGGTCAAGTTTGGAAGGTCTTGCCAACCTGGTTGATTGTTTAAATGGTAAGCAGACGTAAGTTGCGGGTGAGGTTGCAGGTGAAGTCTGGTGGACGGTCCTAATGCATAAAAAACTTGAAGGTGGTCGGATGGACTATGGGAGCTTTCCTTCCCCAGGGCCACTGTGTGTGAGCAGACCCTGGTCACCAGCCACTTTGCATCTACCGCTAGTTTGCTTTTTAACCGAATCATCCATTCTTTTCCACATCATCTCCTTATAGACAAAATGTCCACATGTTGGGAAGAACTGGCTCACATTTCAACTAAATAAAAAGACCTTTTGA
This sequence comes from Papio anubis, assembly GCF_008728515.1. NCBI lineage: Eukaryota > Metazoa > Chordata > Mammalia > Primates > Cercopithecidae > Papio > Papio anubis. The sequence goes on along the minus strand of NC_044981.1, from coordinate 101,222,735 downwards.
CATTGGCCAGGCACGGTTGCTCACGCCTGTAATCCCAGCACTTTGGGAGGCCGAGGCCGGTGGATCACAAGGTCAGGAGATGGAGACCATCCCGGTTAACATGGTGAAACCCCGTCTCTACTAAAAATACAAAAAATAAGCCAGGCGTGGTGGCGAGCGACTGTAGTCCCAGCTACTCGGGAGGCTGAGGCAGGAGAATGGCGTGAACCCGGGAGGCGGAGCTTGCAGTGAGCCAAGATCATGCCATTGCACTCCAACCTGGTGACAGAGTGAGACTCAGTCTCAAAAAAAGAAGAAGAAGAAAAAAAGACCTTTCGACATCTAATAATAGTTCCCATAGTACCAACTGCATCCAAGACGCTGGGCTGGGAACTTTGCACATATTATCTCTGCAATGCCAGAACATGTTTCACGAATGATAAGGCAAAGGCTCAGAGATGTCATAAAATGTGGCCACTGTCACAAGCTAAGGAATCCAAGTGACAGACTCGCAATCCAGGTCTGAATGCAAAGCCTGCCACCCTCCTGCTCCTACACCATTCTGTGCCCCCCGCAGCCTCATGCCATGGGTATACCAGCTGAGCTAGTGAGCTCGCGCTTCTTTTCCAATATTTTGCATGAAAATGAGAAGACTCAATAATATCCTAATGTGGGCTAAAAGAAACAAAGGAGCAAATAAAAACCTTGCTAAGTCAACCAGATGTTTGGATTTTAGACTAAAGATAATAGGTTTGCTTCCCTCAAGAAATAGGATTTGGGGAGGAAGGGGTACAGAGCACAGAGAGGGTACTTAGATTACTACCGATGAAGTGGATTTGTCTATTAGACTGTAGTGCACCCTATGGGGTGAGAGCATCAAGGTGCACTTTTTAATGTTTGAATTGAATGGACCTCCGGGCAGGCAGGGATATTCAGAACCACTGGCTGACATAGCTAGATACTCATAGGACACACAGAAAACAAAGGGGAAGCATTAAATCAATACAGGATGCAGACGTGACCCACTTGTATCTGGTACAGATAAAAAGTGAGTGTGTCTGCTGGGTGATGGGCTGGAATAAAGGGAGCAGCTGGGAAAGGCCGTGGAGAAAGTGGACACATGCTGCTGGAATACAGTGGGACTTCTCATGGCCACCACCCCAATCCAGGCTGCTGCCCAGTAAATATGTAGACTAGTCAATAGGGAAAGTGACCTACCAAGTATCATGGCCAGACTCCTGGATTCTTAGTAGGTTTGTCTTAGTTAGTGGCATTTCCCATCATCAGCTTTATTTCCTTGATATAAAATTCGACTTCACATTTTTTCCTGAAGTTTATTGTGGAGAACTAATTTCTAATCAAGTCCCTGGTGCGTAGTCCCACGACTCGGGACCCCACCTGTGTTGCTCTGGGGGCAGCCTCCAAAGCATCTCTTGGATGCCTGTTTTGTCAGCATCTCCTCTTCCCCTCTCAGTTGCAGGCAGATGTGGCCGGCAGAGAGAGGTTAAGGAGCCAGCAACGAAGGACAGCTGGGGATCGTTAGCAACAATCAAGGCGCGGCATTAAGAGGCAGCAGGGGTGAGTGTCTTGGTTCTTACATTGGCCTGCCTAAGGAAGCCATCTGGACGGAGGAAATTTGCCTTAAACCTTGGCAAGAGAACTTTGTTCTGTTTGAACTTTCTTTAAAGCCCCAGAGTGGGTGAGCATTTTGTTTAAACTTTCCTTAAAACAAAGAATAGGAGATCCCCTGCAATTAACAACAGGAACCTTCTTCCCCTTTTAACAGATTTGATAGGAAAAGCCACAAGGACTGTTCTGATATCCATTAGCATGGTTCAGTTAGCAGGCTGGAAAGAAAGATACAAAGGAGTGGAAGTTTGCAGGCTTGGGAGCACCTAGGTCATGTAAGAAAGGTCTCATCACAGTGCGCTCCATCCTTAAGTCGGACCTTCTCTCGTGTGGGGCCTATCCCCGTTGATTGCGGAGGGGGATTCATTTTCAGCACAATTTCCTGTGTTCACTATTCGTCTTGGCATATGTATGCACGCAGCACTCACAGATAATGGGATTTGTCACTCTGTCTTAAAGTGATTCAGTAGGGAAGTGCATCCTCTCAGCTGTGAGACAGTGTTATGAATGCAGCTACTTCTTCTAGCCCTATTTCATGCAGTTCTTCAAATATCAGACTTCAGCTTAGTTCACAGAGGGATTTTATGACGTCCAGCATTTTCTCTTTGAACCCAAAAGCTACCATTACTATTATCCAGAACACACATATTTATACACAGGAATACGTCCACATGGAGTTCCCATAGGAAAGTTACCTGAGAAAAACCCCAATATCCGGCTGACATGCCTGTGGCAGAAGCCTGTGCATCTGTCTTGCACAAAATCAACTTCCTTTGGCACTTGGGCAAGCTCTTTCACATTATAGGCCCTACTTTCTGTCCTTGTCAGATGTCCAAGTTGGCAGCTTCCTGCTCTAATGCCCTGTTGTTTTCCAGTTGTGAGTAGGAGCCGATGCGAACCCTTGGGCAGTTGTCCTGCAAGCAGTGCCTATTGCTACTCTCCCAGCTCATGCCCCCTCCCTGCCTAGAGCATTTTCTCTCTGCCTCTCTGGTCCCCTGTGGCCCTGCCCTTCCGCCTGGGCCACTTCTGCTCTGGGACAGCCATCAGGCCTCTGCCTAGCATCCCTCTGCCACAGCCCTGCATTTCCTCTGTGTTGCCATTGCTTGTTTCATTCCTTGCCTCTTTGATTAGCCACAAGTCTCACGGGAGTTTGTCATGTCTCCTGTTGAGTCCTCTGTTGCCTAGCACAGGAGCTGCTGCACGGTGGTAGATAAGATTCAATGACTATTTTTTGAATAAAAGGACAAACTGAGAAATGAAAGGATGAATAAAAAGAGTGAATGAATGTTCCTTCACTCATACACATTCCTAAGAGGTGAGTGCAGGGAATCCCAGTGGAGGGGGTTACTGCCTCTCTGCAGGCCTGATGTATCTGCTAACCTTACACAGAACTTGAACGAACATTGAAAAATAGCCACCTGATTGCTTCCTCACATGTTGAATGCAAAAGGGTGGGGGCTCTGTGGACAGAAGTGGAGGCTCTTTGGGTGTTCCTCAGCCAGTGTTGCGGGGATTGTAAACCAGAAGTGCCTTCTCTCCTCTAGCAGAAGAGGGGCTGTGAATGGGAGGGGTTTCTGGAAGCCATGGAGGCCCACAGGGGGAAGACCCACATATTCCTGGCTGTGCTTTCCAGCCTAACACACCTTCTCTATCTGTAGAGAAGAAGTTTGTGTTTTCCCTTCTGCCCTGTAAACACCTCCTATACATCAGGATTTAGGTGAGTGCATACTGTTTCACCAGGTGGCACAGACGCCAAAATGTTTCATAAGGCTACATAGAGTTTGGGGCTACTTGTTGCTTTTTCACTGGTCCCTGGTCCTGTTGCTAAACCTGATCTGCTTGATCCTTTAATCCTACCTCAATGCCCAGATTTATGATTAGGTAGATCCTAGTTATAAACCAAATCAGTTAAATATATAATTGGTCTCATTAGTCACTGAAGAAATATCTAAAATAAACACACATTGATCATTTCATTTCATATGGGACTAAAACTTAATTTCAAATGCATGATTTTTTTTTAGTTAAGAACAACCAACCATAATTTGTCAACTAAAAAATAATACAAGTATGAGCCTGTGTGTATGCTACATATTAGAAACAAACATTCGTGAAAGATTCATATGCTCTGCTCGATAATTGGAATCAAGAGGTCTGAGCTTAAGGAAATAGTTGAAAACACCAACAGAAATGTATGCATAAAGATGTCCAATATAACATTGCTTGTAAGAGCAGAAAACCTGAATACAGCCTAAACATCCTGTATGGATAAGTAATACAGAATGGATAAGTAAATGATAGCACAACCTTCTGAAAAGGAATGAAGCTATTAAAAAGATCTTTAATGTTTTTAGTGATCATTAGTGCTGACAGTAGAAAATTAAGTGTAAAGAGCAGTATACAAATGTATGTACACAAGAAGGTTTTAACTATTCCAGTTACATGCATCAATGAAGGAAAACACACCAAAATGTTAGCAGTGGTTGTCTGGGTGGTGGGATTATGGATGTGTAGTCTCCTTGTCACATTCTCTGAAATTTCTGCAATGGACCAGCATTATCTTAAAGCACGCACATTTATCATAAGGAAAAAATGATTATGAAACATCCTAAAAGATGTTGTGCCATCGAGCCAAATACAAGATCGTCTCATTACTCTTTGTTAAGAGGAACAAATCATGACTCTTTTTCAAAGCGGCCAAAACCTTATTTGCCAAAAATTACAAAGAAGGTTTTGTAAACATATAAAATAAAAAATCTGCTTTCCAAAGTAAAGGCAGTATTATCATACAATTCTTGCAGGCAATTTCTAAGTGAATTGTGCTCTCTGAGCAAGCTTTTCCTCGGGATCAATAGTCAATAAATTTCATCAGAGTGGAAGTAAGCCTAGTGGATGACTAGTTAACAGGGTGTCTTGAAGACAGCCTGCAGTCTTCATCAATGCAAGTTTACTTTGTAGTTTATATCACAATCGCACAGGATGGGAATAAGGTGATTTGTGTCTAGATTTAGCTATTTGGGGGCATTAAGTGGTGCAGACTTTGGTCATTATGGCCCAATCTGGGATTGCTTTGTTCTCTTGCAAACATTACTTGTGTAGGCAATAGTCAGACAATTTTAAATGAGTGGTGGCCTCCTTGAGGATGGTGAAGCTGTATAATTAAAGGTCTAGGTTCAGGCACATTTAGTTTGATGCAATATTCTTTTTTCCTCTGATGAGGCTAGGTCAAATGGAGGCTTCAGGTCATGTATAGACATGACTGGTCTCTGCTTCCCATTTCACTGGCATTTCAAAACTACTCATGACCTGCCACAATAGGCATCTCTTTATAAGGGGCAGAAGATTGCAGTATAGAAGAAAAAAGAGAGCTCCATTATTAGGGTTGGATCATGAAATGCTGACGAGGATCGGATTTTTCGCGGGATTTCGAGGAGGAAATGCCGATGATCTGACAGACGAGAGAATCCCGGACGCCTGCCGCGCCGCCGCGTTTGCTGCTGCTGCTGCTGCCGCAAGCGGCTGCTGCTGCAAGCGTTTTCTTTCTTTTTCTTCTTCATTTTTTTCTTTTCCTTCCTCTGTCACCCAGGCTGGAATGCAGTGGCACAATCTCAGGTTACTGCAGCCTCCACCTCCCAGGTCCAAGTGATTCTCGTGCCTCAGCCTCCTGAGTAGCTGGTGACCACATGCTGTGCATGCCCAGCTAATTTTTGTATTTTTAGTAGAGATGGGGTTTCACCATGGTGGCCAGGCTGTTCTCGAACTCCTGGCCTCAGGTGATCTGCCCACCTAGGCCTCCCAAAGTGTTGGGATTACAGGCGTGAGCCACCGTGCCCAGCCAAAACCCTTGTTTACTGCATAACCCTAAACTATACCCAGCAGTTCAGGAATATTCCGTATATCAACTAATACTAAGAGGAGATGATATTTACTGAGCCCTGTACTAGTGGTTTATGGCATTTACTCCATCGAATCCTTGCAGCCACCACTTGAACTATGTTTATTGTTTTAATCCCTTATTTATAGATGAGGACAAAGAAGTGCAGAGTGGCTAAGATGGAGGTTGATTTCCCCCCTAGGCCAGGATATCAAATTATGGACCATACACAAAGAATTAGGCATTTCTAGGAATCACTTGAGGACCAGCATATTGTACATTTAATCATAAGCACTGCGAATCCCAAACTGCCTCCTCATTTCCCTGTCTACAAATGGGGTTAGAGCCTGCCCTAGTCCTCAAGGTGGCCAGGCCTAGGAGACTCCAATAGTTTAGACAGTCCTGATGAAATTAGGACCTGAAGAACTTCACCATCTTGGCTTCATAATTGCTTAAGCCAGCCAGGCATGGTGGCTGACACCTGTAATCCACCACTTTGGGAGGCAGAGGCAGATGGATTGCTTGAGCCCAGGAGTTCGAGACCAGCCTGAACAGGATGGAGAAACTCCAGCTCCACAAAAAATTAAAAAATTAGCCAGGTGTGGTGGTGGATGCCTATCATCCCAGCTGCTTGGGAGACTGAGACAGGAGGATTGCTAGAGCCCAGGTGGTCGAGGCTGGAGTGAGCCAAGACTGTGCCACTGCACTCCAGTCTGGGCAACTGTGTGAGACCAGATCTAAAAAAAAAAAAAAAAAAATTGCTTAGGCCAAGCCAAGGAGTAAACAAGAAAGAATGGCTGCAGTTTTGCTGGAGTAGGGTAATTCCCTCCGGCGTGTGTCTTTCCTCCGTGTTCCTAAGAAACAGTGGGAAAATCCAGATGGAAACTTCGATTATCACCATCTGTTTCAGCACTGCCCCTGTTCTCTTGTGGTGGGCCACCCCTGAGACAGCAAGACCAACCCTTTCTCTTCCTCCTCCTCCTCCTCAGCCTCCTCAAAGTGAAGATGATGAGGATGAAGACGTTTATGATTAGCTACTTCCACTTAATGAATAGTAAATATATTTTCTCTTCCTTATGATTTTCTATATAACATTTTATTTTCTCTAGCTTACTTTGTTGTAAGAATAGAGTGTATAACACATTTAACATAGGAAGTATGTGTTAATTGACTGTTTATCTGTAAGGCTTCCAGTCAGCAGTAGGCTATTAGTAGTTAAGTTTTGGAAGGTCAAAAATTATACAAGAATTTTCGACTGTGCAGGTGGGATGGGGGGGTTGCCTCTGTAACCTCTGCGTTGTTCAAGGGTCAACTGTATGATGAAAAACAAAAAGGAACGTTTATCAAATTGAAGCTAGTAAATGTTGCCTGTAAAATGTCCTGAGAGTTACCTTTTCTTTGAAACTAAGAGGTGAGGAGAGCAAATGTTAGATGTTAAGACCACAGTAGCTCGAGCTGTGACTTTCTAGTTGGTATAATTGGAAGTATGGGGAGACAATCGAATGGACTAAAGTCAGACACCAGCCCCAGCGGTAGCTGTCTCACACTGGGGTATGTATGACTGAGCAAAGGAGAGAGTCAGGGCTGTGTATCCCAGAGCCTCAGCTGCTGCATGAGCAAGCGGAACCTTCTTCCGGTGCACTGTGTGTTTCTCACAGTTTTTTTTTTTGAGACAGACTCTCACTGTCTCACCCAGGCTGGAGTGCAATGGCACGATCTCAGCTCACTGCAACCTCCACCTCCCAGGTTCAAGTGATTCTCCTGCGTCAGCCTCCCCAGTAACTGGGATTACAGGTGTGCACCACCACACCTGGCTAATTTTTGTATTTTTAGTAGAGATGGGGTTTCATCATGTTGGCCAGGCTGGTCTTGATCTCCTGACTTCAAGTGATCTACCCGCCTCGGCCTCCCGAAGTGCTGGAATTACAGGTGTGCGCCACTGCACCCAGCCTCCTCACAGTTTTTTCTTTCACGTTAGTCCAAATTAGCCTTTGTGGAATATTCTGATATAAAACTTAGGAAAAACATCAAACTATATTTCACATAAGATCGAAACAGTTTTTCCATGTCAGGCACATTTTGTTTCACTGATGCTAGTAAAAAGAACCATGAACAGCTTTAGTCACTGAAGAAGAGCTTACAAAAAACAGTCTTTAAGTCAATATATTTAACTGAGTTCTCAATACAAGTTTAACATACACTAATTAGAAAACGAAGCTCTGTGGTCTATTATTTTAAGAGACAGTAGTTCTAAGTTCTTGCCTACCTGTCTTCAATTCCTTTAGGAATTTAAAAATCAAGTTTAGTTTTCAGCCATAGTGACGATAAGGCTATCATCACTCCCTAAGTAAAGACTTACACAAGTATATATGAGCTTCGTTCCAAACCGAACTTGCCCATTTTCTCCAGATTTAAAGTAGGATGCTGTGTTTGTTCCAAGAATTGCAGTTCACGGCAAAAGAACAGCTTCTCTTCTCCAGAGTAGGAGAATTAACCAGTGCGTCTGCTCCCAACACGATGCAGGAGGACGCAGCTGGGCCTGAATCCAACTTCACTTGCTGCCACTTTTAGTCTGTGAGGAAGTGTTATTTGAAGGATGATTGCTCATGTTGAGTTTCTCCTGCTGTTGGCTTTGAATGTTCCCAATCATTTCGTTTCTTTTATCGATTCTTTTTTCTTCATTTTCATGCTGACGGTCCCATAGATTGTGAAATCAACAATCTAGCAACCTCAGGGACTCCGTGGTGAGTTGAAGGCCTGCGTCCTGGGAAACATGGCTGACTGTTTGGATAACAATGGAGGAAGGAGAGGGCCTTGGCCTAGATGTCAGGGGTTTGGCTGCTCCTCCTTGCTCCTAGGAAAACTGATTACCTTCTGGGGGGTGAGCAGGGGCTCAGTTTTATCATCCCCAAAATGAGGGTTTGGGCCCAATGTAGATTTTCTTCTCCTGTAGAGTCATATGAGTAAAATGTACTTTACCACACAGTAAAATTCTGGCTGGTTTGTTCCTATCTTTTGTCACGGAACTCTACTCCTCAGCCCCAACGTTTTTATCATCCTTCACTCATTTTTAAATTTTATTGTTATTTTTATTGTGCTTTTGTAGCTTTTTTTTTCTTCTGGTCGATGACTCCCCTTCCACCTCTTCATTTTTCCTGCTCTCTTTTCTCATCCTCTTAGTGTCATTTCCTTTTTTATCTCCTCAGTAGAAATGTTCACCTCCCTTCTCATCCTCTCCTACACTCCTCCCACCACCAGACTACCATTAAGAATGCCCTGGTACAGCTGGGCATGGTGGTTCACACCTGTAATCCCAGTGCTTTGGGAGGCCAAGGCAGGTGGATCACCTAAAATCAGGAGTTCGAGACCAGCTTGGGCAACATGGTGAAACCCCATCTCTACTAAAAATACAAAAATTAGCTGGGTGTGGTGGCATGTGCCTATAATCCCAACTGCTTGGGAGGCTGAAGCAGGAGAATCGCTTGAACCTGGGAGGCAGAGGTTGCAGTGAGCTGAGATCACGGCACTGCACTCCAGCCTGGGTGACCGAGCAAGATTCCACCTTGAAAAGAAAAAAAAAATGCCCGGTACATTGAGGAGTGGGGAAGGATGGAGAGGTTGAGGAAGCTAAAACATCAACCACCCTGCACTTTGCTTGCCTGCATACTGGGTTCCCTGACAGCACTCGCTACAGAGGTAGCACCCTCTTCAGTGGGCTCTCCCACGTCCATGTGCATGCCTGGATTTTGAATTCCCTAGGTCCAGTCAAATCATGAGCACTCCCCCTCCTCTTTCCTGCACTCTTTCTGCTACTGGGAAGCATGTCACTATTAATTATTCTGTCTCAAGCAGAGAATCCTGGTATCCAGAGCACTTCCTTCCTTACTTCTGTTTGCTTGAATGGTAGCTCGGTTCATCTTTCATCTCTGCCCCTGACCGAGTCATTCTTTTACACTGCCCCTTGTATTCTTCTCTTCAAATTCTATCTCACTACATTCCTCCAGACCGATTGCTACAATGGAAAGTTTCCCCCTTCCTGTCCAAAAACCCATATTCCATTTTTCTTTCTACTTCCTCCTTAAAATCATCTGTAGTCTTGAACTGACCTTCTCGGTGAGTAAGGGTTGTAAACAGGACCATAAGTGTACGCCAGTGTTATTGGGTCTTCGGGTGGGCTAATCTTCCTGCCTGGGCCCAGCTCCTGCCTGCTGACTGTGCAGTTGTTTCTCTGGGATGTAAACCTAACAGCTCTGGGGCGCCTGCCAGCATGGATTCTGTTCCATGGGCTGACTGTTGGTGGTCTCCAGGAACCCAGACAGGACTTGGCTCACACCCATTCTTAGTCGCAGTGCTCTACTCATTGCAACCAGGTGATCTCTTGCAGAATGTGCATATACAAACTGCTTTATAGAGCAGGGTCTCCCAACTCATCAGGGGAAACCCTTGTCAGTAAAAACTTAAAAACATGTGCCTCCAGTGTATCTCTTTTTATTTATGGATGAAATAGATGCATGTTCTACTGCATGGAAATATGATACATTTTATAAAACATACATAACATATAACTTTTAGTGGTGGCATGAGCTAAGGCTGCCATAAAAATGTTTTAAGCATAATTTTTATTTTATGTAGTTCAATAGTACAAAAGACCTTTTTGCTCTTGCTGAGATAAATACTGTGAATAATATTTTTAATGAGAGCAGTGTGGTTTAATATGTCAGTTCTGATGAGGTCACCATGGTTTTTATCTCATAATGTGGATGATGAAAGAGAGTAGAAGTGTTGACTTTGCCAGTTTCTTGTTGTTTGTTGATCCTCATAGTATCAGTCTTCTTTCCAATCCAAAAATTTCTTCAAAGGAAATTTTTGGGCCATCTGATTGTTTTGAGAAGACTAGTTTAGTTTAAACTAGATTGTATGAGCTGTAAGCCTACTTAACCAGGCACATGTGAGCTGCAATGCATTGCAAGCCCCTAGGCCCACTGTCTACCAAGGGAACCCTACCACTGGGAACCCTTCTTGAGCCATCATTGAGGGCAGTACTCTCCTAACATATGGATAAGATGAGGAAACCAGTGTCTCTGAGGAGGCCAGTGTTGATTATATAGTAAATACTGGGAAAGCTTAACTTAGACAAGTATTTTTTTAGATCGAAAAACTATAAATAGAGGTTTTAATGCTTTCTTTCCACACCCCCGTGGGTTATGTCGTGTACTTTGGAGACCACTGATCGTGTCACTGCTTCCTGACAAATTCTGTTACTGAAGCTTGTGCATTTGTCACGTATTTCTCGTGTCATGGTTTTCATCTCTTTCATTTCGTTTATGACCTTCTCTGCATTAATTACTCTAGCCGTCAATTCTTCCACTTTTTTTTCAAGATTTTTAGTTTCTTTGCACTGGGTACGTAATTCCTCCTTTAGCTCTGAGAAATTTGATGGACTGAAGCCTTCTTCTCTCATCTCGTCAAAGTCATTCTCCGTCCAGCTTTGATCCGTTGCTGGCGATGAGCTGCGCTCCTTTGCCGGGGGAGATGTGCTCTTATTTTTTGAATTTCCAGCTTTTCTGCCCTGCTTTTTCCCCATCTTTGTGGTTTTATCTGCCTCTGGTCTTTGATGATGGTGATGTACTGATGGGGTTTTGGTGTAGGTGTCCTTCCTGTTTGATAGTTTTCCTTCTAACAGTCAGGACCCTCAGCTGTAGGTCTGTTGGAGATTGCTTGAGGTCCACTCCAGACCCTGTTTGCCTGGGTATCAGCAGCAGAGGCTGCAGAAGATAGAATATTTCTGAACAGCGAGTGTACCTGTCTGATTCTTGCTTTGGAAGCTTCCTCTCAGGGGTGTACTCCACCCTGTGAGGTGTGGGGTGTCAGACTGCCCCTAGTGGGGGATGTCTCCCAGTTAGGCTACTCAGGGGTCAGGGACCCACTTGAGCAGGCAGTCTGTCCGTTCTCAGATCTCAGCCTCCGTGTTGGGAGATCCACTGCTCTCTTCAAAGCTGTCAGACAGAGTCGTTTGCGTCTGCAGAGTTTTCTGCTGCTTTGTTGTTGTTGTTGTTGTTGTTGTGTAGCTGTGCCCTGTCCCCAGAGGTGGAGTCTACAGAGACAGGCAGGTTTCCTTGAGCTGCTGTGAGCTCCACCCAGTTGGAGCTTCCCAGCAGCTTTGTTTACCTACTTAAGCCTCAGCAATGGCGGGCGCCCCTCCCCCAGCCTCGCTGCTGCCTTGCCGGTAGATCACAGACTGCTGTGCTAGCAATGAGGGAGGCTCCGTGGGCGTGGGACCCTCCCGGCCAGGTGTGGGATATGATCTCCTGGTGTGCCTGTTTGCTTAAAGCGCAATATTGGGGTGGGAGTTACCCGATTTTCCAGGTGTTGTGTGTCTCAGTTCCCCTGGCTAGGAAAGGGGATTCCCTTCCCCCTTGCGCTTCCGAGGTGAGGCGATGCCTCGCCCTGCTTCAGCTCTCGCTGGTCGGGCTGCAGCAGCTGACCAGCACCGATCGTCCGGCACTCCCCAGTGAGATGAACCCAGTACCTCAGTTGAAAATGCAGAAATCACCCGTCTTCTGTGTCGCTGGCGCTGGGAGTTGGAGACTGGAGCTGTTCCTATTCAGCCATCTTGCTCCGCCCCGTAATCGACAAATTCTGAATCTAACACATTCTAGGACAACTTTCTCCTTTTTCACCACCCTTCCCGTGGTGTCCCTGGTTCTAGTTCTTAGGCATAACTGTTCTCAAGAAAATATCGACAACAGTTTTCTCAAGACTTCCCAAACTCTTCAGCCCTTCCCAACCCTCTTCCTCAGGAGCTCTCACATCAAATGTAATTGTATATGGTTAAATATTTTTTTCTCAGCTTAATTGACTTGAATTTACTTTAGAAGATTGATGGGTGGAGAGGGAGTGTTTAGCACGTGCCTGGTGCTTTATGGAGCCCATCTCATGCCATCATCAACAGCCTGGATGAGGCGGATGTCACATGAGGCCCTGAGGCTCAGAGATGTTCAGTAATTGGCCAAGGTCTTGGTCTCTTTGACAGCAAAGTCTACTCATGTTGACTTCTATCAGGGATTTAGTGATGGGGAGAATCTGGCTGGGGCATCTCACCAGGGGCTGACATGGAAGCATTAGTTTCTGACAAACCTCAGGTCAAGATTTTTTTTCCAGGGAAGCTTATCTATCAATCCATCCATCCATCCATCCATCCATCCATCCATCCCTCCATCCATCCATCCATCCATCCAACAAAAATGTTTTACTTACCATGACCCAGGAATAGGGGTAGGCACTGGGGATGTAACCTTCAGGGAAACACCTAGGAAGTTAACATGAAGAATATTGGGGTGAGAGAGTGGGGGTAACTATCTGGGTAGGGGGTTTTGAAGCCACAGGAAGAGCTGTAGAAGGAGGGAGATGAGGGTCAGGAATCAGAGCTTAGAACAGCAGGTTGTTGGGTTGTGGTGTGTAATTTAAGATGAAAGCTGTGGGCAATTTTTGGAAGTTGGAGATCCACCTGAATGTCCTGCTGTTTCCATGATACATGTGTAGGCCAGGGCGTCTAAGTTCTGGGCAACATCTGAAGCTGCTCTTTGGGCCCTATGACTTTCCCCAGTTGCTCATAGCATCTCTCTTGAGCTGGAAATACAAAAAATGCTACTTTTGTGCTTGCCCTGTTGAACTGATGTATATTTGGCTAAAGGTCTTTGCCTTGTAAGGTACAGTTGTATCATTTATAGCTGATTAAGATGAGACCCTTGAAAATAACCATCACTTTATTTTATGATACCGGCTACTTTCTGAAAAGCAGATCAATTTACACAGTATCTTTGCTAGAAAGCTAACCCAAGTTAGTTTGAGGCCTGCCTATCATAACATCTGCTTGGAGGCTCTCTGGGACCTTTTATTCTTCCCTCTTCCTCAGATGTTCAGGAGGTTCACAAAGTTAGTCATCCGGATGTCTAAATCCAAGTTTTTGACAATAACTTGGAATTGTCTACAAGAATTGCTTTATAACATGAACATGGCAGAGAAGGGTTTCTGTCATGACAAACTCCATAAATACAGAGCCTCATCGGTCACATTTACCATTGAACCCCTTGAGCCCAGAATAGTGCCCGGTACATAGCAGGTGTTCAATAAATATTTTGTTGAAAGAATTAATAAATGAGTTTTTAAAGATAGAGAATAATGAGTTATCTTTTATTTTGTCCAATGCAGTTGGTGTCCATCAATTTTTTTTTTTCTTTAAAGAAAATGTTAAGCAGTTAAGGAACTGTTTCACCATTTTAAGTTGAAAAAATTGTGTGTGTGTGATTTTGTGCTTAACTTGGTTTTGGTCACAGAAGATGAGTCCTTGAAGGTAGATCTACAGCGCTGGCCACAGCTGAGATGCATGCCCACACTCTCAGACCAGACTTGGGCAAATCTCTTTTTTTGTCTACTGCAAGTGTTGAATTATCTTCTTTGAAGTGTTAATGGGCAATATGCCAAATGTATTGTATGGGGGACATCTTTTTTATTCATTTATTTAAAAAATCTCTATGTGTTTTTAGGGAAATGCAAACCATAAGTTTCTGATTCACTTACACATAACTCATCAAAATGTGGTTTTGTGAGCACTCTTTGGTATGCGGGAAGCCTTATGATCCTTTTTACTACACTGTTCCAACCTGTTCCCTTCCTAGAAACAGGGAGTTATATTTGGCCAAAAATAGGTACATAAATAATTATGCAGCAAAATACTTAACCTGGATCCAAACTCCAATAGTTGAGGAGGCTTTAAACTTGAGAAAATGTTGCCACAGCTCATTACATTTTCTCTCATCAACTGTTGTTATGAAAGCCCAAAGAGGACAAGGGAACAATGTGCTGGCTATGGCTTGGGAAGCTTTCTGGTTCTTTTGAGAGAGTTCTTGGAAAATCTTTTTAAAGGAAGTGAATATATGTGGCTTCCAATGGATGGTTTTTGGTTATAGATAGGATAATCAAATATTAGTTTTTCCTCTTTGTACTTGAATATTACAATTTTTTTCAAGTAGGGGTGGATAGTATTATGACATATATGTGCTGATTGCTTGCAAAGTTTTGGTATCTGAGGAAATGAACACGATATATATGTTCTTCTGTTTTTTTTTTTTCTCCATTATTTGGGCAGAAGTTTTCAGACCTCAAAATAAGTATGCAAGATTGCTAAGGCTATATATAAATCCCATGGCTACTATAAATATAGAAGAAAATATTTTAAAATAATACTTACATGCAGTTAATACACAAATTATATTTCTTCTCAGAGTTTTTAAAAAATTATCTTTAAAAACAATTTATCTTTTTAAAAAAGATAATCACTATCAGAATATTTTGTCATCCTATTTTCTAAAACCCAAACAAAATAAACCAAAACAACTAATGTGAGAAACTGAGACATATCCAGAAATGAAATGTTCTGAGTTCCGAAGTTGTAATTTTACAATACACATGGCTGATAAAAGTTCATACACCTTGTTAGGTTGCATATAAATGTGTTTAGACCTCATACTAATTTTTGGATCTTGGTGAACACACATTTACCCCATTTTCTGTAACAAATTAGTCTAAATGCTGAGCTGGCAAGCAGCTGCCATGAGTTGCATGAGAAAAATAACTCCAGAAATGAAAAAATGTTATTGGTTCCCTAAATACTGGAGGTCAGGACTTTGAGAAGACAGGAAACAAAGTCTTTGGCTTTGGGGTCTTGCCAGGAGGCCTCATCAGTTTCAGCTGTGGATAAAGGCCTCGTCTAACCCCAGGGGTTTTTTCTGCCTCTATGTAAGTGATCATGGACAGATTTCTTCTAAGGAAATCACTGGAAAGGCATCAGAAGATGACATCAGCTCTCTTCAAATGTCCCATCTCATGTCATTCAGAGGGCATTTTCTTTTTGATTACCTGTAGTGAACCGGTTTTCCCCAGCCCATCATCCATAGGATGGGTTTTCCCCACCCTATGATCCAATAAGGGTCAGCTTTTCAGATTGGAGAAAGGACCCACGGGAAGATAAAAGAAGGCTACGTTTCCAAATCCACCACTGACTTCCATGAAAGAAAGTGCATCTGCTTTGTTCAAGAACTTTTCTTGAAAGGACAATAAGATATGGACTGGCTGTACTCCACTCAAAGGGACAGACACAACAAATTCAAAATATTCAGAACCTCAATGTCTTTCTTAAAGAATGCCAATACTTGAAGTCGACTAGTGTCTTATGACTGATTCAGGCAGTTTTGAACATTGTCACATTTTACTCTAGTTCAGTGCTTCAAATGAGATTCATATTCTGCTTTTGTAGCTAAAGACAGGTCAAGCATCTCAATCAAGCATTATTGTATAGACCTTGCCAAGAATGGACACCTCCACCCACCTTCAGGAAAGAGCTTTTTCTGGCTACTTTTTCTACCATTTCCAGATGACAATAAAATATCCTTAATGCTGTGACATATTTACTGCAACTCAACCATCCAGTCAAATTCATTGGTGGATAATTCCTAGAAAACTGAGAAAGTCATCAGTTTGTATTTACCTTCCCTTGACTGGTAACATTCCTGTCTTGGGTTCTTGATGCAGAGAAAACTTGGATCAAAGTGAAATAAACCTCTTCCTACAGATAGGACCATTTCAGAAATGCAGTGCCAGGCATTTGAGGATTTCAATAATTTTAAAAGATAATGAATCTGTGGAAAATGGAAAATCGTTAGCTGTTAGGTATAAACTAAGAAATTATAATGTCACAAAGGATGAGAGTTTTCAGAAGTGGAATTTCCCAAAATGGTGAAATGTATTCCTCATCAGCCCTCTCTCTTTTTCCCTACCCTGTCCTATAGCACCAAGTCACCAGAACTTAGAATGTGGAAAAAGAAGACTGTGTTTGGGGCAGAGTCAGTCTTGTTCACCTTTCTCCTATATGGAACAGGAGTGATTCATGCCTTCCTCTGCTGTCACACTGTCAGCATCCACTAATCATAGCCCCATGATCACAGGACTTGTGCACGTAAACAATTTCCAGGAGGTACAGAACAGCCCAGGGACCTCTCAGGCATAAACACTAGTTATTCTGTAATTCATTATACTCCCTTCTCTATCCTTTTGACATGTGCTTGAAATAATAGCTTTCTTTAAAACGTTTGAACATGTCAGTGGACGTAGGCCCTTTCGCTGTCTTTGGTACATACATGTTTGTTTCACTACGTCCCCTTTCTTTGAAATGATCATCTTTGGCTGTTCTAGTGAAGCCCTGTGGATTTGCGTCTTAAAGAATATCAGGAGGATTCAGTGATGGCGTTTCAGACACATGCTAGATCCTCTTGTCCTTTGCATTTATGTTTCGGAGGAACGGGGGCACTACAGTGAGGCCCTTTACTGCTATCATTAATCAGACTACATATATTTGTTTTTTTTGTTTTTTGTTTTTTACACTAGTAAGTTAGGTCATTTAACTCCCACTTCCTCTCAAACAGGTGTCTTCAGCAAACTAAGTTCCTCCAGTCAGCCTGCTTACTTGAGGCAGGAGTCAATAACTTCTAGTTACTCTGATATCATTAGTTTCTTTACTCAGCTAATATGTATTTATTGCATGCTTACTGTGCCACACATTGCAATAGGCATTGAAGATTCTACAGCGGATGCGACAGTTACTTGAATCTAGACTTCCATAGGAGTCTAGAATCAAGAGGAAACATTTATGATTTGAAACCATAGTCATCCAGTTTCTGTAGCTTCTCTTGTGTTGTTATAATAAGGACTGTAGATTTTATAAAGTCTTTAAATAACATTGAACTTGAAACATAGAAGAAAAATTATCTATACTCACATGTCTGAGCTATGTGTCCTCAGCGATTAGAAAATGAGAAGATTGCCTGTCATCCCAGCACTTTGGGAGGCCAACGCGGACAGATCACTTGAGGTCAGGAGTTCAAGATCAGCCTGGCCAACACGGTGAAATTCTGTCTCTACTAAAAATACAAAAATTAGCCGGGTGTGGTGGGTGCATGCCTGTGATCTCTGGGAGGCTGAGGCAGGAAAACCACTTGAACCCAGGAGGTGGAGGTTGCAGTGAGCCACGATTGCGCCACTGCACTCCAGCCTGGTAGACAGAGATAGACCCTGTCTCAAAAAAAAAAAAAAAAAAAAAAAAAGAATACTCTGTCAAGTGGAAATGCAGATTTAAAATGTACACAAATTGATCTTATGATTACAAATAGAAGAAAAGCAGATGCATGGGGGAAAGAAAGCTAGAGGAAACTTGGCCTAATACAGAGATTGAGGTCATGGGACTTGCTGGTTTTTTTATTCTTTGTCTATTTTCCAAAATTTAAGTCATGTTATTTATGTTACCTTTATTCAAATTATCAATAAAAATATATCGAATTGAGTTGTTCTCCACAGCTGCGTTGAGGCTCACCGTGGGTTTGGGAGTGAGTGGGAGGAAGGGTGGGGTCAGAGCTAGCAAGCAGAACGTGTTGCAGCAAGCACTCCCTGAAGCTGCCCACCAGGAGGGGCAGTTCCTGAGAGGGTGTGTTCTGCAAAGAGCTTGGTAGAAACATTTGGGAGCAGAAATCCTAATAAGGAATCCCTTTATTCATCTGCTTCTTCAGCTGAAACAGGAGGATAATTTGTCTGACTTCCTTGCGGTGTTGCTGTCAGTACAATTGAGTTCGTGCACAGGAAAGCGCTTTGTGCACCAAACACCCTATATGGTGTTGGTTACTATCATTTTATGAATAATAACAATTTATTTGAATTTGGTTTCCTTATTTGAAAAATAGCAATAAGTTTCTGTCCTGCTTACCTCACAGGATTATTGTTAGAATCAATGAAATAATGTATGTAAATGAGTTTTGTTCACTCTAAGGGAACAGAAATAAGAGCTACAGAAATAAAAGTTACAGAAATAAAAGCTGTTATTTTTGACTGCACACCTGGTTCCCAAGGTATCATGAATTTCGGAGTAATGCGGAGGCCTGGCTTTACAAAATGGTGCCCATTTCAAGCTTCTGGGGTCACACTTTGTCTGTGGCAGAGAAAGACAAATCCTAAAAAGGTTTTTCTTCCAGATAGTGTTGGGCCAGGGTAAGAAGAGCCTGTTTATGTCAATGAAATAACTTGGTTAAGCGGAAGACTTCAGAGCCAAGAGAAGAATGTGCAGTCAAGACAATCTGCCACAGTGTGAACAATCCGTCTGAGGACGATCGGGCTGACTGTGCAAGCTGATGAAGGAACATGGTACCACTGTCCTCATCCTCTGGAAACAGGGAACAGTCACTTTCAATGTGCTCGAAAATGTGTGGAACGTAAGGAAACTACCAGCATGCCAACTTTTGAAATTTCAAGATATTGCTCAATCAGAAATCAGGAATATTCAATGGGAAAAAACAATCAATTTAAAGGAATTAGTAGCCATTTAAATAGGTGACATTCTGCCAATTTTTTCCCCTGAAATATAAGTCTAAAATAGAAGGCTCTCAGAAGTTCCTGTGACTCTGTGAGTAGTAGGTTAGAAAGAAAACATGAGAATGAGAAAAAAAATGACCTTCCTAAGGCTTTGGTGCTGAATACCATTTGCTCTCAAGACACAGCATCAGTGCAGCAGTTACGCATGCAGGAAAAATATGGATTTTTGAGACTGATATTTGGCAGGTCTCAATTTGCTTATAGATATAACTGGGAAGACAACAATTTGGAAGGCACCATTTTGATTAGTTGCTTCTGTAGAACGACAAGAGATCTGGTGATTTCATGTGTTTAGTAAGCGAGATAGAATGCAGGTGAAACTCTTCCTTTAGAAAAGAAAACAGCAGTTGTAACATTTTACATTAACTAAAGAGAGTAAAGTATGCAGATACATAAAAACTTGCACATGTATGTAAGAAAATCCCTTCTCAGGACTTCCTGAAGTGAGCCACTTCCCCTCCTCAAGAGCTCCCCACCCTCACATGAGACCTGCTTATTCCAGTGAGGAAGCTCTTGGACTCTTCAGTTTTACACGAACACAGTTTTCCTAAGAAGTCTGTGTAGAATCAAACCCAGCCACAAAAGGGAAAAGAACATTAAAATTGAAAGGAGTTGGGAGAGGGAATGGAGGAAGAAGGAACTTAAACCAAAAATCCATTTTAAAAGAATGAATATACTTGACCAGATCTCCTTTTGTGACAAAATAAGGAATCACAGGAACCAAACTGTATAAAGCACGAACAGTTAGTAGTGAATGGTTATGTTAGCCTCAGGTGGGATTCAAACCTTGGCACCAGCTCACTCCCTGTGTGACCTTAAACAGCAGTCATCCAGTCGACCCCCAGTTTATCTGTAAATTATAGGTTACTGATGATTAAATTAGATGTCTAGAAAATGTTCAGGACATCAATATATCTGATAGATTTTAATGTATTGATCAATGTATACATCGAAGGCATCATATTCAAGCACTTTGAGGGATCCAGAGTGGTTACATTCGTTAAGTTTTGGTGAATTGGATCAATTTTGTGAATTGGATCACATTTTGAGAGATTCCTGCATCAACTGGCTATGAAAAGGATTCTTCCTATATAAATTGACATACAACATTTGTATTTACCTCCTATTATGTAGGTTTGTAAATCAGGATTTTAAAAATCTTACTAGAATACATATTTAATTGTAGTATTAAAAACAGTTTTCGGCCAGGCACAGTGGCTCACACTTGTAATCCCAGTACTTTGGGAGGCTGAGGCAAATGGATCACCTGAGGTCAGGAGTTCGAGACCAGCCTGGCCAATATGGTGGAACCCCATCTCTACCAAAAATTCAAAAATTAGTTGGGCGTGGTGGTGCACATGCCTGTCATCCCAGCTAATTGGGAGGCTGAGGCAGGAGAATCGCTTGAACCTGGGAGGTGGAGGTTGCAGTGAGCCAAAATTGTGCCACTGCACTCCAGCCTGGGCAATAGAGCGAGACTCTGTCTCAGAAAACAAACAAACAAACATTTTTCATTTTATATTTATTCTCAGCATGATAAAATACAATTATGTTATCCAACTAATTTATTTTGTAATTGTTGGCTAGTAAGGCCCAGAGAGGTTAAATGGCTAGTACTAGGTAGTGGCAGACCCCTAAATCAACTTTATTAAGAGATAATTTTTTTAAATAAAATATCTTAAAAACAATTTCCACTATATAAGATTTTCTCTAGGCTCTTTGTAAATGTTCATAACATGTAGCTAAGAGCAGACTTTTTGCTCTATGAGAACTTCACCATTGGATTTATATAATTTTCCAAGAAAACTCCCTTTCAAAAATGTTCTACAGCAAGTAATATAAAAGTGATTTTTTCTTCTTTAAAGAAAATTCCCTTTAGAAAAGAAGGAAGTGCACCAGGACAAAGGCAGCCAACTGAGATCAGTGACTCAGTCTGTTCCATAAATTATAGCTCTGAAGTCAGTTTGAATGAGCGCTCACATTTCCAAAACACAGACTGTCGTGGCACCTAAGGGTGTCGAAATTGCTACAGAGGCAATTAGCTTTATAAAACAGAAAGAATCACTAAGTGCATGAACCCTAAGGTACATGCAGGCCCAGAAATACATATTTCAACAAGGAATTGCCAAAGGGCAATGGTGCATTGAGAAATCCTCCCCTACTCAGTGGTGAAAGTTAAGTCTGTGGTATGTACAGATGAGGGAAGCTTGTCTGCATGTGACCTAGGTTGAGGGGAGAAGGTAGAGAGTGTGTGGAATGGCCAGCGTGCCATGTTCTCCTGAGCCAGAAGAGTCTAATGGGCCCAAATTGTCTGTTTCTATCCAGGGTGTTCCTTGGGCGTTTTTTCAAGACCACAGACCATAATCCCTGGGAAACTCTCACTTAAGTGAGTGCTCTTGACAATGAGGAAAACTAGGTGAGAGGCTGAGAGCTCATCTGGACAAGTCTGTGGTTGGTACAATGAGAGCATAGTTACGTTGGGAAGAGGTGTTCCCTTGAGACGTCTAATCACACATTAAAAAAAACCCAAAACACTCTGTTCCTTAAACTTTCCTCTTGGAAACTTGGCCACAACAAAACATGGATGTTAGAACCCTCTATGAGAAGTCCTTGGCCAATTCTGTGGATGTATTTTCACAGAAGGCTTGTCAGTCTCACTCTCTCTACTACTGTGCTGTTTCCTGTGTCTCCCAGCTCATCTAATGCTCTATCCACACCATGGCTGTCTGTCTGATCCTTCCCTACCGATGCAGTCTTCCTGGCGCTCAGAGTCTGTAGGCTCAGTCACTGCCTTAGGTGCAGAACTTGTCTATTTCAGTTACCTTTTCTGCAACTGAGAAAAACACAGTAATTTCTGCTTCATTCTCCAATCCACAGAAGCTATAATCTATGGAGCAGAGCTGTTTGCCTCATTTAGCAAAAGCAACTGAGAACCCTGTAGGAAAAGTACGTTTGAGTCTCCTCCTACTCCTAGTATGATTTCAGGGTATGATTTTTTTTTCTCTCATGTTTTCCATAGTAGTTTCATTTAGAAATGCCTATTAGAATGAAGTTCTACCATGTCTCACTAATAAGCGTGCAGGCCCCTTGGGAATTGAAGCCCACCTTTTACTTGTCATGTATCACATGGATCCTGCGTAATGAATGGAGCCTCCTCAGAGTATACTTTGTGGCTGATGAGTTAGAGAAATCTGAGACTATAATAAGCTATTCCCTCTTGAGTCTAATGTCCTTCCCTATTTCACCATTTCCTATGGTAGTTATTTTAAATATCTGAGAAAAGGTAGTAGGTTTATTTCCTTTAAAACATAATCTGATAATGAACTCCTCCAGTTGGTTGGCCCTACCCCTCCTCCAGCTGCTCCTTCTCCTCCTCCAGCTGCCCCTTCCCCTCCTCCAGCTGCTCCTTCTCCTCCTCCACCCACCCCCTTCCCCTCCTCCAGCTGCCCCCTTCCCCTCCTCCAGCTGCCCCCCTTCCCCTCCTCCAGCTGCCCTTTCCCTCCTCCAGCTGCCCCTTCCCCTCCTCCAGCTGCCCCCTCCCCTCCTCCAGCTGCCCCTTCCCCTCCTCCAGCTGCCCCTTCCCCTCCTCCAGCTGCTCCCTCCTCCTCCTCCAGCTGCCCTCCCTTCCCCTTCTCCACCTACCCCCCTTCCCATCCTCCAGCTCCCCCCTTCCTCTCCTCCAGCTGACCCCCTCCTCCTCCTCCAGCTGCCCTCCCTTCCCCTCCTCCACCCGTCCCCCTTCCCATCTTCCAGCTCCCCACTTCCCATCCTCCAGCTGCCCCTTCCCCTCCTCCAGCTGCCCCTTCTCCTCCTCCAGCTGTCCCCTCTTCTGCTCCTCCAGCTGTCCCCTCTTCCCCTCCTCCAGCTGCCCCATCCCCTCCTCCAGCTGTCCCCTCTTCCCCTCCTCCAGCTGCCCCTTCCCCTCCTCCAGCTGCCCCTTCCCCCTCTTCAGCTGCCCCTTCTGAGAAACTCGCTGGGGAGGATGCGAGTGGTTTCCATCATCAACATCTAAACATTTCAGGATGCTGCTTTGGAAATGGCATTCTTGTTTTGCAAAGCACTTAGGTCTCTATTGAGATCCAATGCAACTTGTCATTATGGCTGCCATTTTACATTCTAGACCAACTGAAAGGCTAGGTGAGACTAACCTCTTTAGCTAGAATGTAGCTTTTCTACATTCTAGACTAACCTCCCTACCTGCCCCCCACCTCCAATAAATTTAAAAAGATTTAAAAACAGTTTACAATGAGTTATGTTTGTAACAGTAGATGTGGTAACCCTTTGAGAAGGAAATTTCGTTTAAAAACATTCGCAGTTAGGTGGAGTAGATTTCTTTCCCATGGCAAAAGAAATTGTTACTGGAGCAGCTGAATCATTTCTACCAATCTAAAAGAAACATGTAATTGGCTGAGATTTTCCGAGAGTGTTTCAATGTTTGTGCTTTTCTGGTTACTTGTTTCTGTCAGACTTTTACCTTCAGGTTAAATCCAAGTATAAGGAGCACCAAAGGCTCAGTGAGCGTGTTTCTTAGCCCCAAATCAAGGCATGTGTTCTCTGAACAAGAATTTTTGTCTCTTCTAGATGAAAGAGGAAATTTGGAGATGTTGCTTGTAAGTATTGGCGTTACCCAACCATTAGAATATTACATATAGACAGCATGGTGGAACATTTCAAATAGGGTTTGTCCCACAAAATCCAGTATAAATGTTTGCTTTTGTCCTTTTTAATGATATTGCATTTGAATTATACCGAGTACATTATGACATATGAAGCTCTCAGACCGTAGGATGGGAAGAGCCAGACTTTATGCAGTGCAGGAGTTGGCAAACTTTTTCTCTAAAGGGTCAGAGAGAACTATTCAGGGTTTTGCAGGTCATATGGTTTCTGTCAGAATACTTGACCGTTGTAGCAAAAAACAGCTATAGACAAGGAGTGAGTGAATAAGTGTGGCTCTCTTCCAAGAAAACTTTATTTAAGGCCACTAATTTTTATTTTAAATAATTTATATATAATTTTATAAAACATAATTTTATATAATGTATATAGTAGGAAAATCTTTGTCTGATTTTTTTCAATGACTTAAAAATGGGAAGCCATTCTTCGCTTGTAGGCTCTATGAAAGCAGACTGTGGTCTAGATTTGTCCTGTGGGCCATGGGTTGCTAACTCCCATTATAGTGAATTAGCGAGTTAAGGATCTGAACCCAGGAGAAGACAGGGGTAAGATGTCATACACATTTCTTGGACTGACTGACTTTCTTCAGCTAGTAAATCTTCTGAATATCATACTTTGTTGTGGTTTGAGTGCTTGTTCCTGGTGGGAATAAATGAGTGTTTTGGGGACCAAATATAAGGGGATTTATAAACAAAAATTTATTCCTAATGATAGCACCTCACATTTGTGAAGAGCTAAGCTCCACTGGCCATAATGTGCATGTTTAAGAGTCTCATAAAAATTTGGCCTGCTGTGAAAATGCTTAAAATCTACTCAGCAACTTTCAAGTATATACCTTTATTAACTATAGTCACCGTATTATACAATGGATCTCTTGAACTTATTCCTCCTAACTGAAATTTTGTACCTTTTGACTGACATCTCCCCAACCCCCTCCCCTGTCTGCCAGCTCCTAGTAATCACAATTCTCCTCTTTGTGTCTGAATCCAACATTTTTAGATTCCACACATAAGTGAGATGATGTGGTATTTGTCTTCCTGTGCCTGGCTTATTTCACTTAAACTAATATCATCCAGGTTCATACGTGTTTTTGCAAATGACAAAATTTCCTTCTCTTTTGAGGCTGAATAGTATTCCATTTTGTAAATATACCATATTTTCGTTTTTCGTCTGTTGATGGACTCATTGGTTGATTCCATACATAGTGCTACAATGAACATGGGAGTGCAGCTATCTCTTTGACTTACGGATTTCATTTCCTTTGGATATATATCCAGTAATAAAACTGCTGAATCATATAGTAGTTCTATTTTTTTTTCTTTTTTATTATACTTTAAATTCTGGGATACATGTGCAGAGCATGCGGGTTTGTTACATAGGTATACACGCGCCATAGTGGTTTGCTACACCCAAGAACCTGTCATCTATGTTAGGTATTTCTCCTAATGCTATCCCTCCCCTAGCCTCCCCACCCCCCGACAAGCCGCAGTGTGTGATGTTCCCCTCCCTGTGTCCCTGTCTTCTTATTGTTCGACTCCCACTTATGAGTGAGAATATGTGGTGTTTGGTTTTCTGTTCCTGTGTTAGTTTACTGAGAATGATGGTTTCCAGCTTCATCCATGTCCCCGCAAAGGACATGAACGCATCCTTTTTTTATGGCTGCTTAGTATTCCATGGTATATATGTGCCACATTTTCTTTATCCAGTCTGTCATTGATGGGCATTTGGGTTGGTTCCAAGTCTTTGCTGTTGTGAATAGTGCTGCAATAAACATACGTGTGCATATAGTAGAATGATTTATAATCCTTTGGGTATATATCCAGTAATGGGATTTCTGGGTCAAATGGTATTTCTGGTTCTAGATCCTTGAGGAATTGCCACACTGTCTTCCACAATGGTTGAACTAATTTACACTCCCACCAACAGTGTAAAAGCATTCTTATTTCTCCACATCCTCTCCATCATCTGTTGTTTCCTGACTTTTTAATGATCACCATTCTAACTGGTGTGAGATGGTATCTTATTGTGGTTTTGATTTGCATTTCTCTAATGACCAGTGATGATGAGATTTTTTTCGTGTACTTTTTGGCCGCATAAATGTCTTCTTTTGAGAAGTGTCTGTTCATATCCTTTGCCCTCTTTTTGATGGGGTTGTTTTTTTCTTGTAAATTTTTTAAAGTTCCTTGTAGATTCTGGATATTAGCCCTTTGTCAGATGGATAGTTTGCAACAATTTTCTCCCATTCTGTATGTTGCCTGTTCACTCTGATGATAGTTTGTTTTGCTGTGCAGAAGCTCTTTAGTTTAATTAGATCCCATTTGTCAATTTTCGCTTTTGTTGCCATTGCTTTTGGTGTTTTAGTCATGAAGTCTTTGCCCATGCCGATGTCCTGAATGGTATTGCCTAGGTTTTCTTCTAGGGTTTTTAAGGTTTTAGGTCTTATGTTTAAGTCTTTAACCCATCTTGAGTTAATTTTTGTATAAGGTGTAAGGAAGGGGTCCAGTTTCAGTTTTCTGCATATGGCTAGCCAGTTTTCCAAGCACCATTTATTAAAGATGGAATCCTTTCCCCATTGCTTGTTTTTGTAGGTTTGTCAAAGATCAGATGGTTGTAGATGTGTGGTGTTATTTCTGAGGACTCTGTTCTGTTCTATTCGTCTGTATATCTGTTTTGGTATCAGTACCATGCTGTTTTGGCTACTGTAGCCTTGAAGTATAGTTTGAAGTCAGGTAGTATGATGCCTCCAGTTTTGTTCTCTTTGCTTAGGATTGTCTTGGCTATATGGGCTCTTTTTTGGTTTCATATGAAATTTAAAGTAGTTTTTTCTAAGTCTGTGAAGACAGTCAATGGTAGCTTGATGGAGATAGCATTGAATCTATAAATTACTTTGGGCTGTATGGCCATTTTCTCAATATTGATTCTTCCTATCCATGAGCATGGAATGTTTTCTCATTTGTTTGTGTCCTCTCTTATTTCCTTGAGCAGTGTTTTGTAGTTCTCCTTGAAGAGGTCCTTCACATCCCTTGTAAGTTCTATACCTAGGTATTTTATTCTCTTTGTAGCAATTGTGAATGGAAGTTTGCTCATGATTTGGCTCTCTGTTGTCTATTATTGGTGTGTGGGAAATTTCTGATTTTTGCACATTGATTTTGTATCCTGAGACTTTGCTGAAGTTGCTTATCAGCTTAAGGAGATTTTGGGCTGAGACAATTGGGTTTTCTAAATATACAATTATGTTACCTGCAAAGAGAGACAATTTGACTTCCTCTCTTCCTGTTTGAATACCCTTTATTTCTTTCTCTTGCCTGATTGCCCTGGCCAGAACTTCCAATACTATTTTGAATAGGAGTGGTGAGAGAGGGCATCCTTTTCTTGTGGTGGTTTTCAAAGGGTATTGGCTGTGGATTTGGTAGTTCTGTTTCTTAATGGAAATAAATAAGTATGTGAAGTAAAAAAAGGAAAAAGACTTGCGCTATTAGCTTCTTTGTATTACTTTGGCACTTGCACTTGTTATTTTATTTTTATTTTTTAAAGAAAAAGAATTTTATTCATTTAAAAAAGTTTTATTTTTAATTGTTCTTGGTAGTTCTATTTTTTAATGGAAATAAATAAGTATGTGAAGTGAAAAAAAAGAAAAAGACCTGTACTATTAGCTTCTTTGTATTACTTTGGCACATGTATTTGTTATTTTATTTTTATTTTTAAAGAAAAAGTATTTTACTTAAAAAAATTTTTATTTTTAATTGTTCTGGGTACATAGTAGGTATATATATTTATGGGATATATGAGATATTTTGAAACAGGCATGTGATGTGTAATAATCACATCATGGAGAATGAGGTATCCATCACCTCAAACATTTATCCTTTTGTACTTGCTGTTTTAAAAGTAGATGTTAACTTTTCCTTTTCAGTAGAATTCTTATTTTATCATTATAGGATTATAGTTTTTAGAGTTTAATTTCAGAAGCATATTTTCATAATTATATTCAAATATGCAATCATAAGGCTGATATTTTAAGTATCCATCATTTAGATTCTAATACAATATTTTTCTCCTTTTCACCAATGGTATTCTCCTTAATTTTAAAGGCTGGAATAAAATGTACCCTGAATGACATGTGCTGGAGTGTTTACGGCAGCACTATTTGTAAAAGCCAAAACTAGAAATGCCCACAATTTCTAGTTGTGGACACAAATGCCCACAAACAATAAATTGGAGCAATTTTAATGTGATATATGCACATAATAGAATGCAACACGGCAATAAAGATGAATGACCTATAACCACACACGAAAATGTAAGTGCAGCTCACAAGTAAGACAGATAAAACAGTACACACAGTATAATCCAATTGTTTTTGAAGGACAAAATCAGATAATGCCAGTAGAGGTCAAAATAATGGGTGCCTTTGAATTATTTACTGGAAAGGGGCAAGAGGGATGCTGGTGACATTGTTTCTTAAACTGGGTGCTAGTTACCAGGGGATGTTAATTTTCGACAATTCTTCCCATTGTACATTATGAAATGTGTACTTTTCTCTGTATATATTTTAGCTTAATTAAAGAAAAAAAAAAGGAGAAAAACATCCAACTTGCTGAAGTTTTAACTTTTAAAAGTTCCCTAAGATGAGGAGATAGAGTGGATAAAGGAAAGTTTTTGTTCTTCTTCAAATGGTTAACTTTTAAAATATTTTGGCTGTGACTATTTCTATAAAAGCAAAGTCATGACTCAAAAAGAAAATACTGCTAGTAAGAAGCCATCGGGGCCAAGTCTTGTTTTAGAGAATGACTCTTCAGGAATCCCCGCTATGTTTGTATCTTCACTTCACCACTTGCTTGTGGTACAACCACCTCTCACTCTCCACTCAGTAATTTAAAGAAGCTGATAGCACTGGTCCTCATAGATTGCTTTGTTTTCTTTCTGTATCAAATGCTTTATTTGTTCTTCTTATTATTCTTGTGTTCTTAGTTTTGGAGGCATAGCTTGATTTCTCTTCCCCTTTTCTTCCTTTCTCAATCTAAGATGTCAAAAACTAAAGTACCCACCTCTGATTTTCTTCTCTAAATCTGACTGCCTTTTCTGGTCTGGATGTTGGGGAAGGAAAAAGGTGGGCAGATCTCCCTAGAACTGGAGGAGCTGGAGTATGGAATGGGAGAACTGTCTTCTGAACTACATTGTCCCTCAGTGGGATCATCACAGCCATCCAATGCGGTAGTGATTTTCAGACAGGGAAACTCTTTGTTCTTTAAAAAAGATATTGGTATATATACACATATTGGTATATGCGTATCTGTGATGTCTGATTCATCAGTGGCGAAACTTTCTCAGGAGAGCCTGGGGTAGCTGGCAATCAGATTCTGCTTGGGGTTACTTAAATCTATAACTTCTTAGATGTTATAGTTGCTATGTGTGTGCCAAGGATCTCAGGCAAATCAAGAAAACCATTATGTGTGTGTGTATATATATATATATATTTAAATTACATCATACTTATGCCCAATTTCCTCATGTATACATATTTTGAATGTTTTAAATATATTACTAAGTAGCAACTGATAAAAGCTGTAAAAGAATTTTTTCCTGTTCTGCAGTTTCTCAATGTGCCTGGAGACTGTGATTCTTATGTAGTCTGAAGCATTTCTGTTGGTCTCCATATTCTGCCAAAGGAGAGGTGTAATGGATGGGAGGTCAGAAGTCAGAGGTGATTATAAACTTCCTGCCTCAGTGAGGGAAATACTTCTGATTTTTCAAATCCTTAGGGTAGTGATGTTGATGCTGTGAGGCAGAAAAGTTGTTTAGTATTAATAACCGACTTTAGGCTGGGAGCAATGGCTCACACCTGTAATGCCAGCACTTTGGGAGGCCGAGACGGGCGGATCACCTGAGGTCAGGAGTTCGAGGCCAGCCTGGTCAACATGGTGAAACCCCGTCTCTACTAAAAATATAAAAATTAGCTGGGCGTGGTGGCGGGCACCTGTAGTCCCAGCTACTCAGGAGGCTGAGGCAGGAGAATCGCTTGAACCTGGGAGGCAGAAGAATTGCTTGCACCCGGGAGGCAGAGATTGCAGTGAGCTAAGATGGCGCCACTGCACTCCAACCTGGGTGACAGAGCAAGACTCCGTCTCAAAAGAAAAAAAATAAAGAAAAAACAATTCCTCTTAATTCTTAATGGCATGTTTCATAATGCAGGAAACATCTCTTTAGAGTCAGGTCTCTTTGTTAGTCCACGAATCCAAATAGATGACAAACTCTGGTTCACATGAAAATGCCCAGTGACCTCTGCACATGGTAATGAACAGACAAATCGGTGCCCAGATCCTGTATCTGAAACCAGAGACTGGTGCTGGCCCCTTGATACATGGACCATGTGGCACACAGGCTCTCCTAGACTCCCATCCTGGCTTCTCCACTCTTTACAAGGTGAGCATTTGCCTCTTCTACGTGGGTGGTGATGGCGTATGCTTATGTTCACCTTCTCCCTCCCCTGTGCTCTGGGGATTCCCTGGATTCAGGTGCTTCAAGACCCCAGCTGGGAGGCTGGAAGCCTTCATTTCCCATGGGACCAGAAACTTAGTTCACCGTTTTTTCAATATTTTTCTACAAGATAGATATAAGCACAGTAAAAGCAAAGAAAGAGGTGAAACATAAGAGAGACTTTGAAATATAGGAAAGGAGAATACAAATGTAAAATTAGAAGCATTTCCATTAGAGAAAAGAATATTTCTTATTACTGTAACAAATCAACATTGAACTAGAAAGTCCAGCCAATGCAATAAGCCAAGAAATACAAATAAGAGGCATACAAATTGAAAAGAAATAGTGGAAGTATCCTTATTTGTGGATTATATGATGGTATACCTAAAAACTGAAAGATAATCATTTATCACAACTAATGAGAGTTCAGCAAGTGACCAGACCCAAGGAAAACATTTAGAAAAAGTGACCAAAAAGCCAAATTAATGATGTGACAGGCTCATTTGAAAATAATTGTGTAATAATTTGTTAAAACAGCTGCAGAAAATTTGTCTAGAAATAAAACACGTTTCTATTTGGACTGTCCTCTTTAGGTTCAAAAGTGGCTAAAAGTTAGACTGATGTAATCTTCCTTAAACAGTTAAAATGATCTCTTTGTGTCTTCTTTCTACGTGTTTTACTTTTTCAAAAATATCCTCTGCATAACAGCTTTTGCCAAGCTTCCCACACATATGCAGGCTTTGTTCCCACAGTCTGGGTCCGTTCCCTTTTTCTGCCTTCCTTCTTGGTTGGTCTTTCTTGTGTCCTCACTTTGGCTACTGTTGGAGCTTGCCAGTTGGTCATACTTCTTCCTGGGCAATATTTCTTTATTTCATATTGGATTTATTGAAAAGATCACTGGTTTTGGACTCAGATACATATAGTAAGTTATTTAGCCTCTTGGTATCTCAATTTCCTCATCTGTGAAATCAGAACAATATAAACTACCTCACTGGATTTAAGTGATGACTAAATATGATAGATGTGTCTTAAGTGCCTAGTAGCCTAATGCAGAAGATACGTTACAGGCTCAGGCCTTTAAGGACAATCACACCCACTACCCACTATTCTGGCCAAAATAATCATGCAAAATTAAGTGAAAATGAAGCTAATGGTTTGGTACAACTGGTGACAGCCTCAGGTCAGGCAAACCCAGGTAAATATTTTGAAATCAAATAGTATTTATGTTCGTGTTTATTTTATTTTTGGTGAAGTATAGCACATATACAGTGAAGTATACAAGTTCTAAGTGTACTGCTCAATTACTCTTTCTATGTACATACCACTCCCTCAAATCACTTCTCAGGCAATAACTACCCCTAAATGCTCATATTCTAACTTTTATTTACATTGATGGGAAGAATAAGATATAAGCCTTGCCCTGGCAGATTGCCTTTGCCCTCAAGACCTCCCTGACTTGTGTTGTCTTGGCCAAGTCATTACACTTGTCTGTGTTAATTCTTTGGGTATAGAGTAGGTTTGACATGAGGTAATGTTCAACAGACCAGGTGGGAAGTTTTAGAAGCTGTTATTAAAAGGAACTCTGTGAATCTAAAGCAGTAACTCAGCTATTGTGCCAATTCCTACTTTCACTGAGCTGTATTTGACATTGCTTGACACTATTCTCCTATGGCATGGTTTCAGAGTCAAGACATTTGTATTTGTTGTCTTAGCCAGCACCAAGAAAGGAGCTTTCCATTACTGTCCAAAAATCTGAGTCCCTAATGCGGCCTTTGGGAAGAAAACTTAGGTAATAGAGGCTTTTGCATGTCACTTACTATACAGAAACAAATGTAATCAAATATTTCTTTTTGTTTGATTGAATTTTAATGACTGATTTAATCCTTAGAAAAGATTGGAATCTTCAAAATTGAGTGATAAGGTTTAACAGGGCAGAATCTTTTCTTTTTTTCCCCTGAAAAAATTCTGACAGTTTTTCTAGCTTCAGCACATTCCTTGCCAAGGTTCCTGTTTACCGCCATATCTCATACAAAATGGCGACACTTCCTGAAGTTCCATCCTGGGAGTAGAGATCTCGAACACGTTTTCCTTCTGGAAACATTTTCTTCAGTTGCTTTTTGTAATGCCTGCTCTTTTGATTTCTCTCAACCTCTCCAGTCTTTCTTTTCATTCTTTTTTGAGAGGAAACTCTCCATCATATATCTGACTATGTGTATTTCCCGCAGAGTTTGCCTCACTCTTCTCACTCTATATGTTCTCCATGGGTAATTTTATCTGAACCTATAGCTTCAATTATTATCTATATACCTATGATTATCAATTTTATATGTCCAGCTTAGATCTCTCTCTGCACTCCTGAATAACTCTGCTATTGCTTACCGAAACTTTCCATTTGTAAATATCAAATGAACCTCAAACATGCGCATTCAAAACAGACCTCACAGATTTCCCACACCTACCCTAATCTCACCCTACCTGCTCCTCTGCTCTCTACATCTGTGAGCAGTTATCGAGTTTCCCACACCAGACACTAAGCAATCATCCTTGACCACTTCTTTCTCATACTCCATGTCACCAAACCTTCTATGTTGCTATTGCTTCAGTGTCTTCCAAAACCTATTTACTTCTCTCCATTTTCCCCTAACCTAACCTACCTTCATGTCTGGCCTGGAAAACTACAATGGTCACTTCATTCTAGCTTCCTTCCAGTTTCCCACACAGCAGCCAGAGTGATCTCACTGTTGGAACAATAAACAAAATCTTGAATGTGGGCGCATCTTACTTCCCCTACCTCCTCTTATGCCATTCCATCCTCATTCTGAGCTTCAGCTTCACTGGTCTGCTTTCAGTTCTTTAAAATATTATTATCCTTCTGCTATACGGCTTTTGCACATACTTATTTCTCTAAGTGGACAATGCTTTCTCCCTTTTTAAAATCTTGTCTGCAGATAGATCGGCTGAAATGTCAGCTCCCCAGGGAGGCATCCCCAACTCTCCCATTTGGTCAAGTTTTTTTCTTGACACATCCATGTAGCAACTTGTTTCTTTGCTTCAAAGCACTCGATTTGGATTTTCCTAATATTTGTTTGCATGTGATTTTTTTTTTAAGCTGAAAACGTATCTCCTTCGTTTGATTGTATACTCCATAGTACTGGTTCAGTGTTTGCTGAGATCGATGTACAGGATTCATGTTTATGTAGAGTTTTGTACTTAGTAGGTCCTTGATAAACCTTTAGAAATACAATTAGTTTGCAATGAGTTTTGCAGTGTAAAATGATCATAATTGAGGGAAGGAACAATGGTCACAGAGCAAGCTGGAATTTCTTTTTCCATTCAGTGCCCAAAGGTCACTCTTATATTTATGGCTCCATGGAAGGCAAAGAAGTGGTATCGCTTCCTGGAGCTCCAGCAAATAGAAACATGCCGTGAATGTTGGTAGGAATGGAGACTTTAGGGAAGAGTGATTGTGGTAGAAAAGGTCCTATCCTTCTGGCACCTGGTCCTTGGTTGTGATGCTAAATCCCTCCCATCAATACTTTTCAAGCTTTAGCAAGCATAAGAATCAACGGGAGGACTTGTTAAAACTCAGATACCTGTGGCCCCCCCTCCAGAGTTTCTGATTCAGGAGTTTGGGGGTGGGATCTGAGACTTTGCATTTCTAACAAGTTCCCAGGTGCTGCTGCTGCTGCTGCTGCTGCTGCTGCTGCTGCTGCTGCTGCTATGAGACACTTGGGAAACTGCTACCCTAACTAATTCTATTATGAAACTCAGTCCCAAATTAGTTCCCCATGATGGAAGACCTCCTGTACCAGCAACTGCTTATTGACTCTATAAAGTTTATATGGTCAAAGAGGTGGACATTGACTGATTTTCATTATGTTACCAGTACTAATGCCTGTGTTGGATATTCCAAATAAGTTAACATGTTATTGGTCACTGCGTTTCTAAGTATTTTAAGAAATACAGCATAGTAATTATAGTGTGTGAAAAAAAGGAAGAAACCCAGGTGATCTTCTGTTTGGTACAAACAGCAGATGAGTAATATGTACAGCACTTTTTGGCAGGGGCAGGCTACCCACTATGGAAGCTGCAGCAACCCAGCTGGGAGAAAGAGGGAAGGGGGAAGGCCGAGAGGTGAGCTCTGGTAGAAGCAGCCATTTGTGGGTGAAATAAAATTTAGCCTAGTAGTATCTTAGTTTGGATGTCAAAAGATCTGAAAGAACATGAGGTTTGAGGATGACAGTGTGATTATGTGTACAAAGCACTGGCTAAAGAATGCTTTGAAGGAGAGCCCTGGTTCTAGTCTGTTTTGGTAATGTACTGAACATCTCTGGGCTTCAATTCCTTCACCCATCAAAATGGGATTAGTCTACATCAAGGGTCAGTGAATTTTTTCCATACAGGGCCAGACAGAAAATATTTTAGGATTTGTGGGCCATACCCTCTCTGATGCAACAACTGAACTCGGCTATTGTAGTGTCAAAACAGCCAAAGATACTATGTAAATGCATGGGCGTAGCTATGTCCCAATAAAACTTCATTTACAGAAACAGGTGGTGGACAGAACTTGGCCCAGCATCTTAAATCAACAGTCCCCAACCTTTTTGGCACCAGGGACGGGTTTCCTGGAAGACAATTTTTCCACAGGGGAGATTGAGGGGGGTGGTTTAGGGATGAAAATATTCCACCTCAGATCAGGCATTAGTTAGATTCTCATAAGGAGCGCACAGCGTAGATCCCTCACATGTGTAGTTCGCAATAGGGTTCACGCTCCTATGAGAATCTAATGCCGCTGCTGATCTGACAGGAGGCGGGGCTCAGGCAGCAATGCTCCCTTGCCCGCCGCCCACCTGTGTGGCCCAGTTTCTAAGAGGCCATGGACCAGTACTGGTCCGTGACCTGGGGGTTGGGGACCGCTGTCTTAGATGATTAGTGTTTGAATTTAGTTTTTGATTACATACTCCTATAAGTAACAACAACAACGAAATTTAGCACGTACGCTTGATGGATGTATACTATTTTATAAATATGCATCTGTAAAGATCTAATATATTATGTACAATAAAAAACACACCCCTAAAATAGAAGTTTAAAAGACATATGTTAAAGTAAAGAAACAAGTGATCCAATATTTTCCCTAAATTCTACTGGATCTTCTTATATGGAGGCCACTCATCTTGATAGTTTCAAGGGCTCTTTGATGTTTTAATGTCCTATTGTTGTATGTGTGGCAAACCACCCACACTGTACAGCCAGGTGATTTTTGGCCGAATCAACTAGAGAGTTAACTCCGGGTAATCTGTACTAACAGGGGGAAGAAGAGAGGCAGGCAACTAAAAATACAACAGCCAGCTTAATGTGATTTTGGAGCAAGTCCCAGTGCTCAGCAGCTGGGAGCCCCTCTGGGCTTGGGTACTTGCCACAGCTGTGGCTGCAGTGGGCTGGGTAATAGAGAGAGGGTAGTTTGAGTGGCTGTGGATAAGTGAGTGTTTAAATGAAGACATTGGTCATGAACTTTTAGTTGTGAAAGGAGCCTTCAAAATCTGTTAGTTCACCTACTTCATGTTTCAGATGAAATCTTTGTATCCAGAAAAACTTCTGAGATAGTTAGTGAGAGGCAAAGCTGGTCTTGCAACTCGGGACTTGAAACATTCTCACCTAACTCCTCAACAGGAAAAAATATTTTTCTTTGTATTTCTTTAGTGCTTTTCATTTTAGAACAAATCCCTTTTCAAAGCATTATTAAATTTTGCTACAATAGCAAAAGTTGTTCATCTCCATGTGTAAGTGAACGTTTAAATGATTGTGCAGTACCATGCACTTGAGCGTTCCTGGAACTGGGGAAGGAGTACATGTTTTGTGAGTTCTTTTCAGTCTCTCACTTTACTATAAACGTGGAGCATATGGGCACCTGGGGCCTGAAGAAAATACATCACTATACTGGCAGAGTGTTCTAACAGTACAAACAGTCGTCAACCTACTGTGAATGTGGTGGTGTTTGCAATGCAAAAGGAATGGATCCTGAATTCAATATTTTCCATGTAATTTTATGCAAATGCTATTATGAATTCCCCTCTTTGAAGGAAGAAGGAATAGGGAGATATTGCCAGTAGGGAAAGTTTTTTAGCAGTCTTCCAAAGCTACCCATCCAACTGGTGCTGGTTCATGATACATTAGAAAGAGGAATTTGGAGATTTATTTTATGGTGAAGGGATTTTAACTCAGAATAATCAGGGTCCCCAAGTGGATCTAGTGCCTGGTGCCTGTCCTCAGGGGATCCAAATAGGATTTTTTTTTTCTCTTCACCATCACTTTATTTTTTTTATTATTATTATTTTTATTATACTTTAAGTTCTAGGGTACGTGTGCCCAACGTGCAGGTTTGTTACATATGTATACATGTGCCATGTTGGTTTGCTGCACCCATTAACTCGTCATCTACATTAGGTGTATCTCCTAATGCTATCCCTCCCCCTCTTAAAGAGGATTTTAAGTATGGGCACTAAGATGAACGCCGAAGGATGCTGCAGGGAGTTTGTGTCTTTTGAGTAGGAATAGACACAGTGATGTGTTGTTTCAGTAGATCGTGGGCTCTGCCAAGGACTGCACAAGTGGGTCCTGGACTGGGAGAGGCCAGGATGGCTGTGTTGCACAAGGTGAGAGAGTGAGCAGTCTGACTCCCTGGTGAGTAAGTTCAGCTTGTGCAGGAAAGTCTGGTGTCCTGATTCTGCTGGTGTTTCTGTACAAATTCATTTGCCAGTCTCTTCCTTTGGATGTGCTTCTGGGCATTACCCTTTCAGAAAGGTTTTAGGATGGAAGTCCCCAAGGGTCTGTTCCCTTCCTCTAAGTGAATATTTCCATGGTAAGAAGTACAAAAATTTTCTGTGTGGGTAGATACCAGAAGGGTTTGTCTTTTTTCTCTCTGCCCTCCCCTCACTCCTTGAAAATGATGACAAACATTCTCTCTGCAAGGTCTTCCGGCACCAAAACACTTGCCCATGCCGTCTGATCCTGCTGTCTTTTTGGATCTATGTTTGCAAATCTAGCCAGCTAAACCCACTGAGTTGCTGATCTAGAGAAGTTTTAAAAGTGCTCATCTTTCACTCCCTTTCTATTACTTCTTACAGAGATTTATTTCACTCACTATTCTTTCGTGTACCTTGGTGGCTAGTTTTGCTTTGAGTGCAAATTAGAGAGTATTTTCCTCCTCTGGCTTCCATTTTTAATCACTCAGTGAGAGCATATGTCAGAAATATTCCATTTTTAAACTTCACCAAAGAAGCAGTGATTTTGGATGCGTGTAAAAGAGGGGAAAAAAGAATAATCAGAAGATTCTTTACAATGTGAGAATTTGATTAGATATAGTTTTGTCCTCACTTTCCCTTTGAAAGGCTAAAACTTTGCTGCAATTCTAAGATTATTCACCCCTTTTCATTTTTTTCTTTAATGTCTAGGCTAAAATTTCCTCTTGCTCTCATATTTGAATATGGATTCCTACTTTAGGAAAATCACAGCTGACAAAATTGTCTCAAATGGCATGATAATCTGGTTCTCTGCAATTTTCCAAATGCAAAAGTTAGCGGGTAGAAATCATTGAAATGCACCCAGGAGAGCCCACTGCCCCTCTTGGAAGACTGTGGTTTTATGTGTTCAAGGCTGGTAAAAGGTTGGCCAGATTTGAACCTCGATGGTAAGTGTGAGAGGTAAACATCCTCCTGAAGCCAAACTGAAGAGCCCTGCTAGGGGAGTGGGGAGGGGAGGGTTTTCTAGGAAGTGCTCCACACAGAGCTGATAGCATTTTCCAGGACGGAAAGTAAATAGGGGTTTTGTGTTGGTCTTTGAATACAGAGCTGGTAAAAGCCACAAACAGAAAAACAAAAAATCTCCCAGATGAAGGTTCTAGTAAAAGACATGTTATCTACCTCCATCCAAAAAAGAAAGAAAGAAAAAAAACCCAATGAGAGTAAATAGCACCTTCAATGACTCTTCAAATGCTTCATTGCACACCTGAGTTGGTTGATTGAGTTTCCTCAGCAGGTCTGAGGGACATTGTTCCCATTCTCAGGGGATGACCTAAGACCCTCAAGGTAATTGAGTGAATTGTCTGCTCCTGAATGGAAGCCTTCCTGTCCATGAAAGTTGCCCAAAAGCTAATCACAGGTGATGTATGGGGACCACATTCCTTCTAAATGCACCTTTCTTTTTAAGAGGGTGTTTGTACCTTTGGCTGGAAAAGAATGCCACCTCCTACCCCCACTTCCAGACTATTCTCTACGGCTCAAAGAAACTTCATCTCTTCAAGTCCTCACCAGGGTGAAGGGGACTTGGCACCTTTCTGTGCACAAGTGAATTTTTGTCATATTTATCCAAGTATGTCAGGTGTAACTTGACGTCTTCCAAAACGGAGATGTAGCTTGGACATTTAATTCTTACATTTGATGTTGTGGAAGATTGAAGATATGGTTACATGACCAGGGTCCTCGTTCATCTTTTCTGCCTCAGGATTATCACTGGTCTAATGGGATTCCTTTCTTTTTGGAAGGGATCCACTTCTATTGTGGTGTATGATTCCCTGAGAAAGAGAAGCATCATGTATCTTGTGTTTTTTCCAACGTCCTCACTGTTTCTGCCAGCAGAAGTCTCACACATCTTTCTGGGTCTGTTCAAATACTCCCTCCTCTACGGTAGGTTTGGAAGAACACTGTCATGACCCGCAGTCTGTAATTCTTGCCTCAGTCCTCATATTCTTCTTAAGCGTCTTCCATCTCCTCTATTAGATGTCAGGTTCCTGGAACTCCAGGGCCAAGGCTTTTTATCATTTTCGTACTCATCTCTCCTACCTACACCCCAGATAAGATAAGATAATTAGTACTTAGTTAAAGCTTGTATTTGTAAAACACTTCACCTGTTACACAGTGCTTTCACAGAGATTCTCGTACCTAATAATACGAGTTGAATTGAAATTTTAACTGAAGTAACTGAATCACTCAGTCCTATTAGGGGGTGGAAGCCTAGGCAGAGGAAGAGAAAAAGAAACAGGACTAGGGAAGGCAAGATAAATGCGATGAAAACACATACAATAGGGAGGGGCACAGTGCCACCAACAGCTATTTCCAGGCTAGATTGGCCCCACTAGATGGCTCATTCCTGCTACTCCAGGTGGACTCATTCTCAGCTTCATACCGAGAACTCCAGCCTTAAAGGCAGAGTTGGCTTCTGCAAAACTGGAGAGATGGACTGTAGAAGAAGAGAAGTTCATTGTTGTTTTTTTTTGTTTTTTTTTTCCCCCTAATAGGAAAGATGCCACCAGGAAGAATGCACATTATGGCTACAATCTTGTGGTTTGCTGTGATTGTTGTTTTTCTCCTTCTGCCAAGGGACTAAGCAGGAATGGGGTTCAGCTAAGCCCCATGAAAGGCAAGAGATTTTCCTTTCCACCAGGGAGGCCCAGGAGAGGCCGCAGAGCCGGGGAGGACTGGCAGGTCCCAGGCGTTCTTGAGGTCCAAAGGAATTGTGATGCTCTGGATGAGAGAGCGGAAAGAGATAGCAGTGACTGGAAAGAACTTTCTTAAATCAAAAAAAGAAAAACCAGACTTCAGTTCAGTAGTTATTGGTCAGAGAGAGCAAGATGGTTTACCTGTGATTTTTTATAGATCTCCACAAATTTACTCTGAATTATATCTCAAGCCCCTAAACTTTAGGAAGTATTTTTCTGTTACTTTAATAGTCGTGCTTTTCATATTAAACATGGACACATGTGTTTTATGTTTCTATAGGAGAAGGATAATTTCATAGGATTTTTTCTATTCCTGCTTCTCCCCGTACCTACAGTTGAAGAGTTTGACTGTATGGCTGACTTATCATAAGCAGATACCAGAATGTCAAATAGGGTTCTGAGGAGGAAGCCATCAACTTTGATCTGACTGTCCTTGCCCAAAATAAACTTGCTAACATAATACAAATGTCTTATCTCTTCATACCCAATGCCACTTTTTGCACATGGGCTATGTTATTCATTTTAGGTCTGTAGCATTTTAAAAAATTTTTATTTATATTTTTATTTTGGGGGTACATGTGCAGGTTTGTTACATAGGTAAACGTGCGCCATGGTGGTTTGCTGCACCCATCAACCCATTGCCTAGGTATTAAGCCCAGCATGCATTAGCTATTTTTCCTAAAGCTCTCCTGCCCCCAACCCCACACCCCAGGTATGTGGTTCCCCTCCCTGTGTCCATGTGTTCTCATTGTTCAGCTCCCACCTATAAGTGAGAACATATGGTATTTGGTTTTCTGTTCCTGTGTTAATTTGCTAAGGATAATGGCTCCCAGCTCCATCTATGTCCCTACAAAGCACACGATCTAATTCCTTTTTATGGCTGCATAGTATTCCAGGGTGTATATGTTAATATTAAAGGGCATAAACCATGTCTGTTTAATTTCTCTACCATTCTGTTCCAGAACTTGGCAGGAGGAGGTATTACAGAGAATATTTGATGTGGTCATGAAACTGTAAAAGGGACAGTACTGTCAAAATTCTAGCAATTTCTCTAAGGCAGCAGGCTGTTTCTAAGCCAGCTGGGCATGTACGTTCTCTCTCTCTCCCTCTCAAATACACGCATGCACATACGCACGCATGCACGAACACACAACCCTCCCCCAATTCTAAGGGTTGGATCATTCCTGAAATATTTAACAGCCAGGACAGGACAGCTCCAGACCTGCTGGAGACTGCTTTCCCCTTTAGTTGCTAAGTTTGTAGGGTAGGTCTTGGGGATGAAGTGAGAGGAGGTCTCGGGAGTGGGTGAGGTGGGGTATTTCAGAGTCACCAAGCAGTAGTAGCTGAACAACTGGGACAGCCAGTGCCCTCTGACTGAATGTCAACCCCGAGAGCATCTGTAGTGATGGGGGTGAAGCTTAGGGCCCCACAATTAATGTCCACTGCGTGCCCACTGGGCTGGGCACAGGGGGTTTAAAGATGAGAGACCCCATCTCCGCACTTTAATCAGTGGAGTTGATCATTTTTTTCTTTACATAGCAGACTGTACCTCATCTTTCAGTTCTACCACTGCAGCCTGTTCAGCTCCTGCACAACACCCACCGTAATGTGTGATTTAAATGTATGCATTTGTGTGTGGATGCGTGTGAACGTCAGCACTTATTTTCAGACTCCCCAGTAGAGAAGAGCTCCATATATCCTCAGCTC
The DNA here is from genome assembly GCF_008728515.1 of Papio anubis. NCBI lineage: Eukaryota > Metazoa > Chordata > Mammalia > Primates > Cercopithecidae > Papio > Papio anubis. The sequence continues at coordinate 101,181,426 of NC_044981.1, read as the reverse complement.
CTATTAAGGGGTCTGACACTTGGTAGGCATGGATTTTCATTGAACAAACGAGTCAGTGGTCACAAAGTGATTATCTGATTCAAGAAAACCACTAAAAAATTGTTAGCCAGCAATTCCGTGGAAGACATATCTGTGTACACCAGAAGTGTAACATAAAATGCTGGATTTTGACTGAGTATGGTGGCTCACACCTGTAATCCCCGTACTTTGGGAGGCCGAGGCAGGCGGATTGCTTGAGGCCAGAAGTTTGAGACCAGTCTGGCCAAATGGCAAAACCTCATCTTTACTAAAAATACAAAATTAGCCAGGCATGTTGGCACGTGCTTGTAATCCTAGCTATTTTGGAGGATGAGACATGAGAATCACTTGAACTCAGGGGGCGGAGGTTGCAGTGAGCTGAGATCACACTGCTGCACTCCAGCCTGGGTGACAGAGTGAGACCCCATCTCAAAAACAAACAAGCAAACAAACAAAAAACAAAAACAACAAAAAAGCTGAGTTTAAACCTGTCCTGGGTCACTGGAGGTATATTGGTTTCTGGGCCCACCATAGGTGACTTTCCTGATAGAGGAACTTGGCTAGCGGTTGAGACGCGCGAGAGTGTGTGAACTCCTGTCAATGGCCAGATAAATGACACTATCAAACTGCTGACCAGCTAAAAGATTAAGCTCCTCAAAGGTCCTGTGAACGGCCAGCTGAGTGAATGACCCAAACTTTTGTGAACCCATCGAAGTCACTAGAGGAAATGGCCCCTTTAGGGCTCAGCAAAGATTCCCTTCTAAATCACCCTAAGTTATAGGCGGAGTTTTTGTTATTGTTGTTTTCCTCCATTTATTTGATTCATTTCACTTGACATTCCTCCGCCTCTTAACTAACTATGTAGGTCCTGAAGGTCTCAAAGGAAGACAAAGAAAGGAGTGGGCTAAAAAAAACAAAACAGAAAGAAGTGCCATCTGGGCAGTTGCATAGGCTCCACTGGCAGGTTTCTTGAGTCTTGAAGAAAGTCAGAAGGATTTTGTTGAGCAGAGACTTGCGAGTGTCCTCACTCCCTCTTTCTGCTCCCCACCAACCCACTGCCTGCTCCTACCCTACAGCCCCAGATCCTCCAACTCCACCCTTCCTTTCCGTTGCCCTGAAGGGGAGGACATGAGTCAGCATTCAGACTTGAAAGTGTGAGCTGCCTCTGAGTCCTCAGAATGTAATCATTTCAGAAAATCTAGGACACAGAACTGCAGAGAAAGTCACCCTCCCCACCTCCTTCTGCTCTGTGGCCAGACATTGACTCCCACTCTCTGAATGCAGCTTTAGCTAGGGCTGAACTTTAACCTTAAAAAAAAAAAACCACATGGTATTGGGGTGGGAGCAGGAGAGCAGCAGCGACAACCACCACCCAAGTGCAATTAGATGAACAGATTTTGCAGAGAACTCCAACGGTTTACCACTCTGAACATCTGGTACTTGGCAGTGTTCAGCCTGGAATTAGAGAGCACTCCCAAAAAGTCATGTTCTGATAAGAGTCTCAGTCCTGATCTTAGGAGCCAGAATTAATTCTCTCCTTTACTCTTCCAAAAGAGGAAGCGCTTTGGAATTCCCACCAGGTATCTTGTTAAAACTTCCAAGCACACCTGTAAACTCATGCTTTTGGGAAGGAAACCAATTCCACTGATTTTTTATTTGGTCCACAGTCCATCAGCCTCCACATCCTGGTTTTTACTTTGCAATGGAAAAAATAAACTTTACTAAATGTGTCTCGCCTGCCCAGAGTGACATCTTTGGTCTTGGCTTTTGGAGGAAAGGCAAATAGTCTCACATACAGGGAAAAACTACAGACCTCATGGTGGATCAGACAGTTTCAAGGTGAAAATCTCCTTAGACTTGTGAAGATGTAACCTGTTTGGGGTTAAGAGAAAGCCAAGACCTCAACTGCTGTCATGTGCGGCAATGTGAAAGAAAGTAATTTGGGAAATTATGGTATTTCAGCTATACAAAGAATTGCTGAATTAGTTATACAATTCTTTACCTGCTGGGTTTCTATTGTGCAATCTGTTGCCCTTGTTTGAAGGGTCTCCTTTCCCTCCCAAAATTATCAAAGTAGTCTCAGTTTGAAAAGGAAGAGTGAGTGTTGAGCACTGAAAGTCCAGTTATTGTGTTCTTATTTCCAAGTGTCTTGTTGCCAAAACAGACAGGAAGTGGTCCCACCACACTTTTATTTAATAAACCAACTTGCACTCTGAGCAAACAGAAAATCAGATATTGCTCTGGCTTTGACAGTGTCCTGGTACAAACTGGGAGACAATCAATGGAAGCTCCTCCTTCTGAGGAATTATGGAGACATGCACCTTTGTGCAATATCATTGAAGGAAACTCAGAGTCCATCTACAGCAGGAGAAAAGTGAGGCCCAAAAGGCAAGGGTCACACAGCCGGGTAGTGGCCCAATAGAAGTGAAATTAGCTGCTCCTTCTGCTGGTCTTAGCCTTTCCACCACACCATTTCCAGCTGTACTTTCATTCTTAATGGTGTGAAGTTAGCCAGGCTGTGATTAATCAGTGAAAGCAGAGTGATTTTGCAGTGCTTATGCACATTTTGTAAGACAGGGAGAGTGTGGGAGAGGAAGGAAGGTTGTGTGTGTGTGTGTGTCTGTGTGTGTGTATGCAGGCGTGGGTGCATGCACAAGTTAGAAGCGTGAAAGTATCCAAAATGATAGGAACATGATCTAAATGGTTCTACATTGTAGAAACAACACTTACCTGCTTTAACTTATAGACAACCCACCTTTCTCAGTGTATACAGAGTTGTGCAATTTAGTACGTTTTCTTGGGCATTGTTCTGGGCCTGCAAGGCACTTGTGACTCTGGCTGACTCAAAAGATAAGTAAGACCGGGGCTCTCTCCTTCTGAATTCCGCAGCCTTTTAAGGGATACATACAGGCACACCAAGGCTCTGACACTAGGTGGACTACAAGGTTGTGATAGGGTGAAAGCAGCATGGCCTGGGAGGATTGAGGAGGAGCCCATTTGTTCAATCCTCCTGCACTTTGGAGCTCCAGGTGACACAGCAACAGTGATTTGACAGTCTTCTTAGAGGCTTGGCTTTAGAATTGGCTTCTACGAGGTATCTACACTGGGTGTGAAACCAAGTGAAGGACTAGGTAACAGGTGGTTCATCCCTTTTCCCTTTGTCTTTGCTCCTCAGTTTTTGGGGGTTCTTTTTGAGGAGTCGTGCATGATTAATTCAAGAGATGACTGTGAAGATGACAGGCACTTCAGGGGCATTCCCAGCAACCATCCTCCAAACCAAGCAACATTCAACATGTTGGAAAGACGTTCAGTCTGGAATATCCTCTTGTAGATGTCAATGTTTTACTTCATGTGTATCTATACCTTATTTTCCATGTATATAAATATGTACGTGTGTGTGTTATTTATTTAATTTTTTACATGATCATCCCCAAAGAATATACACTTTTGAGGGAATTAAAGTCAATCAAATATTTTCCTATAGAATCTGTCCCTTTCTTTTTTCTGTTGAAAACAGTCACGTTCATGAGATCACTTTGGCTAGTGAGAATCAATCATGCCTTCCTTCCTTCCCTCACTATTTCCCTTCTTTTTTCTTCCTTTCTCCCTTTCTTCCTTCCTCTCCTCCCTTCCTTCCTCCTATCTTTTGTTTGCTTTTTATGACATCTGAAAGGAAGGCTGAGGGACTCTAGCAGTCTGATCTTTATGACTTTTAAACTAAAGACTCAGCAAAATTCTCACTCAATGGAAGTGCAAAATAAGTTTTAGATATTAGAAAAGATAGTTTTCATAATTATAAATTCTTAAAATGGGGAGCTCTCAATGTTGGTATTATTCATTTAGACTAATTTAGACTAGGAATGACTGTGCTGTTCCCTGTACTGTAGTCTCTGCAGAAACTTTAAAAAAATGCCAAACCCATCAGATGGGCAAACACAAAACAAACAAAAAGCCTAAAACACCTGACAATACCAAGTACTGGAGATGATATGGAGCAATTATAACTCAAATACATTCTGGCGGGAGGCTAAATATGTACAACACCTTGGAACTGTTTGGCACCATCTCCCCAAGATGAGTCTGTGGCCCAGCAATTCCACTCCTACGTTTATACCCAAGAGAAACAAATGCATATGTGCATCAAAGACATACAAAAATGTTCCCAGCAGGACTATTCACAATAGCCCCAGACTGGAAACAACTCAAATGGCCATCAACAGAGGAATGAATAAATAAAATTGCAGTATATTTATACAATGAGCAAACTATGACAAACTACAACAACATGGATGAATCTGGATCTCACAAACAGAACGTTGAGTGAAATAAGCCAGACACTGAATAATATACAGATTAATGTGCCATTTCTATAAAACTTAAAAACAGGCAAAACTAATACTTGATTTTAGAAGCTGGGGTAATGATGTCCTTTGCAGGGCGGTAGTGAGTGGGAAGGGCCATGAGAGGTGGTTCTCAAAGGGCTGGTTTTATTTCCTGAGTTAGGTACCGGCTACATGGGGGTGTTCCTTTTGTGAAAACTCATTAAGTTCTAAACTTACAATTTGTATACTTTTCTGTGTATATGTTATGATGTAGTAAATAGTTTTTATTTTAAAGACTGAAATAAAAATTATGGATACATTCTGTTTTCTTATCCGAGGACATCTGTTTTTACTATTCTCACGTTTTGGGAAAATTGTTTTTATTTTCCAAGCTAAATTTATGGAAGTTTATATTCTATATTCAAATCTAAATTTGGCTTAGTGTCAGGCAACATTATGGGTACCAGATTTGAAATAATATTACATACTTACACAGTACATACATATTCCAGATTCACATGTCACATTTTCCTTAACTTTGGAAAGGTGTAGGGTACTTATGTTTTTGGACAAAGTAAGGCAGGGTGACAGGAGGCATGTTGGTCTTTAGGCAAATGACGGTTGTGTGAACCGTGAGGAATTTCATCAGAGCACTCTTGCTGTTTTTGGCACAGGCTTAGCAGTTTGTTCTTTAGGTTTCTCAGTCTTCTCTAGGACTCTGTTGAAACCATGGTACGATTGACCACTCAAGAATGATAGAATTAGCCATTTTTCGAAAAGCTCCTAATATGGCTAGGCTAAAGAATAAACATTAACACTGAACATGAAGTTCACTGCAAACACTACAGCGAAAGGCCAAGATGAAATGCCCAAATAAGAGCATTCTTGTGAAGGGCATGCAGCCCTGGGCAGTTGGTGCTACCCAGCCTTGATGTCATTAGAGGTCGACATAGCCCATTTGAGGCAAGTTCCAGTCTGATGTTATCTTGGAGCCAAAATACTGGGAAGTTCACTCCTTGAGATGTGGGAAGGGGTCTGTGAACTTTTATAATGTATATATGTTTGGGGGGTGTGTGTGTGTTTGTATGTGTGTAAAGAGGAAGGAGTATTATGCTCCACTTTAAGGACCATAAAAGTCCATGTGAGCATCTACTTGCCGTGTCAGATAAGATGTAGGAATTAAATATCACTTTTAACAAATAAAATATGATAAAATATTCTCTAAAAAATTCCCCACAGATATTAAGTGTATATTTTTGTCCTCTCTAGCCATGATTCTATTTCTAATTCACTAATAAATATTTTTTAATATATGGTTCATATTCTCTGTCACTGTTTCCTCTCTTCCTCATCCCTCTTTAACTCCTTGAAATCTGATTTTCACCCCCAACTGTTTACCCAAATTGACCCCTAGAAGTCACCAGTTGCCACTGTAACTCCCAAGGTCATTCTGACTTCTGCAGCTCTCACTGTATTTTCCACCCCCTTCTTCTTGGAAATTATTAATTCTTTCATCTTTCTGCCCTTACACTATTATTGGTTTCCTGCTAACCTTCCAAGTCTTCTGAAGCTTTCCACATGTCTCTTGATCCCTTCTTCACGCCCCCTCTTACCCAAGGTTCAGTCCTTGGTCCTCCATGCTTCTTGCTGGACACCACCATGTTTAGAGGTCAACTCTGTTCTCATGGCTGCAAACACGAGGGCTGATGACTCAGATTTACAGCTCATGTCCTGTCCTTTGCTCAAGGTTTATTCCCATATCTCTGACTGCCCACTGGTCATTTTCACTAGAAAGTCTTCCCATCACCTCAGACTCAACCAACAGTCTCTAATTGAGCTCATCATCTCTGCCACAAAACCAGTTCCTTTTCCCACTTTCTCATTTTCGCCATGGTGCCCCTGTCTCACGGTCATTCCCACTCAAAGCTTTGAAGTCATCTCTAATGTTTCTTTTGTGTTTATCCTTGGTTGCTCCAAAGTCTTTTTCATTGTGCCTGATAATCATCAGGTTCTGATTTTTTCCCCCAAGCCTCTCTTACTTTCTTGAGCTTCTTTCCACTTTCTAATTTGGGCTCTCATCATCTCAGGGACAGGTTGTTTTCAGCCCCTTCCTGGCTAACCTGCCTGACTCCAGCCTCCCACCCTCCAATCGGATCTCATATTCTCAATTGGTGCATTTTTCTTAAACACTGCATTTTCCCATCATTCCCCTGCATCCAGGTGTTGAGGCCTCCATACTGTTCATTACTCTTTCTTAGTTTCAAATTTTAAAACAAACAGTTGCTCTTTGAGTGCCAATATGTGTCAGGTGCCATGTTGAAGTCTAGTTGGTGATGGCTACAGTCATCCCAACAATCAAAGGGAATCTTCGCACTCCCACCTACCACCATCCCCCAAGGTGGGAAGAGAGACCAACATTCAAATGAATAGAAAGCATAAGGGAATAGGGAGACGCTGGAAAATTGTAAGTGCTGCCTGTGTGCTGGTAATTAAATAGCAGGCCCTAGGAAACCAGATCCTTACATTTATATAGGGACATGTCCTGATTTTAAATCTCTGCCTATCTTAAGGTTCAATAGTGGTAAATTTTCCTAAGAACACGTAACTAATAACTGACCTGGTGAAGAAGACGAAGAAAATTTGCCATTGATCATGTGTCCTCTCCTAGGTCACAAGCTTTGTGAAGAAGGGGTCAGCTGTTTTTCTCCTATAAATCTTATAGTGCTAAAATGATTGCCGAACTCCTAGGGGTTTTTAGCAAATTCCTACTGATTCATTTTTTGATTGACTATAGTGAATACTGCTGAATCTCTTTCTGATCTCCTCTGACTCACTCGGTTACTAAAGCTAAAGCTCAAGTTACTTGAAGGCAAATTGTTATAATGTAGCAATGCCAATGATCTAGCAGGCTCTGTGCCTGTTTCAGAGGGTCCTAGGCCAGTCACATCTACATGCACCTTCTTCAGAAAAAGGAACCAAGAAAGAATCTTTCAATTCAGTTACACCCAGATGTTGGGGAAGAAGATGTTGGAAGAAGATTAAATAACAAAGCAAATTAACTCAAGAGAAAAAAGAGAAGATGAAAAAATGTCATTTAGTTTTAAAAAATCTATTTTTATTTAAAAAGGGAGTTATTGTGTGACTTTGTACTTTGTTCTTGAAATCACTTTTATTTTCCTAACCACATCAAGTTGATAAAATCCAGATGAATATTTGGCTGGGTTAACTTTGTCAAGTGATGCCTGTCCAGAAGAAGGTCGTCCATCTTGGTCCCCAACACAGACCATTGCAAACAGGAGGCAAAAACAGGATATTAGAAAGCTAGAGATTTTAATTCTGTTGGTCTTTGAAAACCACTACCCTTGGTCCACCTACTTACCTCATAGAAAGCCACTGTTTTCTTCTTCTTCTTCTTCTTCTTCTTTTTTTTTTTTAGCTCCATGTCATAAAGAAAGCCACTCTTTTCTTGATCTTTGAGTATGTGGGTATCTCTACCAAGAGACAGAACCAAACAAGGCAGTTTGCAATTTTGCTTACAAACTTTTCAAAAGGACATAGTGTGTGCTGTACATGAAAACAATACAAACTGAGGTGGTGGGGTAGTTCCTGTATGAATCTCATCACGGATGTTGATTTATCCCTGGGAGTAATGGTACAAGGCAAAAATGTGAAATGAACCAGAAGTATATACTTTCAGGATTGCAGTCACATCTCAAAAACTCATAGCATGGGGAAAAAGGGAAAGACAAGTCTGGCATTAATGCTAACTGTTGTTTTTAGTTCCAGTCAATTACTTCATCACATTTCTTGGGCATCTAACAATTTCACCCACTGGCTTAAACTTCATCTTAATTTACATGGATAAAACATTAGACTCTATGAGATGTTGTCTACCCAATATATTACAAGTCAGGACAGGCTTTCTGTGTTATCTTTGGTTGTGGTGATTGTGGATAGTGAGACAATACCAAAAAAAAGCACTGAGTAATAAGAAGGTGGTTATGGTTTTGTTTGCTTGAAAGACCAGCAAACTCCCAGGATGAGAATGGGCCTGCGCTGTCCCAAATCTTTTTGGTAGTGATAGACAGTTCTGAATAAATATTTGTTTGATTCAATTGCTGATAACATTTCCGTCCCTTGCTTTCTATTTTAAGTACGACAATGGCTTTATGTAGCTCAAAACAAAAACAAAAACAAAACCAGAAGAAAACAACTCTTTAGCACCTCTTCCTGTTTTAAAACGAATATGTGGGATATTGGTTAAGTCAAGAGAATACCTTTGATGTTGGGGATGTAGATAGGGCCAGTTTCCTTGGGGTTTTCCTTGAGGATATTTTAAAGGGTATGGATTTTACTCCAAATAGTGGGATGTCAATGAAAGATTTTACTTAGGCGAGTGCAACGATCTGAAATATTCAACAAGACCACATGTTCTGCTCTCTAAGAATGGGATGAGGTTCTATCCTACCTCCACTGGGTCTCCTGGCTCCCCAGCTCTCACAGCTCCCATGGCTGCTGTTCTCAGCAAGATCAGCCTGCTCATGAAACAAGGACAGCCCTCAAGAAGGAGAGGGTGGCCAACTAGGTCAGTACCACCAAAAAGCCTCCTAAGACAAGAACAGGAAAATATCCAAAGGACTTGGCAATGTGCAGGCCACCAGTAACCTTGTGAGAGTGGTTTCACTGTCAGTAGCCTGTTATTGGTAAAAGCCAGACAAGAGTGGGTTGAAGAGAGACTTGGGAAGTGAGGAAGTGGAAGCAGCACGTCTAGACATCTCTCTACAGAAGAGTGGCTATGAAGTGAAGTAGAGAGAAGAAGTGGTGATTATGGGGAATGTAGGAGCAAGGAGTGGGAGTGATCTAGGAGGCAGGGAGAGACTGATGATGCAGAAAAGAGAAGGTAACTCAAGGAATGGGGTTCCTGAAAGTGTGGAAGTAGGTAGGGGCTAGAGTCCACCAAGGAATTGAGAGAGGATGCTCCTTTCACTGTAACAAGAAGGCAAGAAGAATGTAGATGCTGATCTAGGTAAGTTTAGAAGTGTAATGTTGGAAAAATTAGGCAGAGACTAGCTAGAATCCTTTGGTTGCAAGCAACAGAAAGTAACTATGATTAATTTAAGCATAAAATAAATGCCTTAAATGAATCCTGGGTAGCTTAAAAATAAATCAAAGACTAATAGCCAGTGATGATACTCCTGATAATCCATAGGGAAAGCTGACTCTCTTTTTTAGATCTCTGTACAGAGAAGCAGGTAAGCACAGTGCTTTAGTCAAAGGTCTAGTACATCTAGCAGAGCAGGTCAGTAGAACATGATCAGAAACGTCCTGATCCCTCTACTACACAAGGGTACGACAGTTTCCAAAAGTGGTTGTCACATATCTCCTCCTCTCTTCCATTCCCTCTCTTCAGTCTTCTTTCTCCTCCCACTGTTCCCCTTCTTGAACCTCCCAGGATCTAGGTTCTAGCTTCCTCTTCTGTAGGAAGTACAGCACCTGTCTTCAGGTACCTTGCCATTCCATTGTCTTCAGCATATGCCAGACACTAAAGGAGGCTTCATTTGGGTTTCACAGCCGGGAGAGGTCAGGGTGGGCTCTGAGTTGGTGGGGCGCCCCATTTCCTGTTTGGCCTTTCGAGCAGGGAACAGAACAGCATGGCTGAGTTTTCACAGGGACAATATTCCTACATAAAGAAAGCACTGGTTGTCTGCAGAAGCAGCACAATCTAATCCCATATGAGGGGAATACATTTTGACCCTCCTTCTGGCTCAATAACTATCCTGATATTCCTGTGTTAAGAAGCATTTGACTTGCCCCAGAGCTCTTTTCTTGCCAGAGTTGCTGCCACTGGCTGTGAGCAGAACTTTCTCAGCCATCCAGGATGGCCAATGGCAACTCTCATTGAATTCTTCCTGATCCTCCAGAAGAAACGACAGCGACCTCAGTTTGTCCTGCTTCCCTCTGTGAAGTTTCAAAGCTGAATAGATGTCCAAAGTGAGATGAGGTGACTATTTTATGTAGAATTTCATAGATGATCATGATGGTCCAAAATCCACTTTTTAGCTTTATAGGTAAAAACACTTCACTTTATCACTTCTCTGGAAGTTTTTAGGTTCTTGAGGACTCATACACAGTTGCCAAATTTCAAAGACATTTTTTTCATTGTTGTTAAAATACTCTTTTAACTTATTAATTTAGGAGGTAGTTCTTATAAGTCAGATTATGTGTGTCAGTGGGACTGCACACTTTCCCTACTGTAGAAAAGTCTGCATGGAAAACCATATATTTGCTTTCTGTTTTTTGGCCTGAGAGTAGTTGGGAAGAGCTATAAAGATAGCAGCTCCCAAACATAATGCCAGAGTTCAGTCTGGATCCTTTAGGTTCCGACCTCCACACAATACTTTCTCTTTCCCTTTCCCCCACATAATGAACTTCTTGAATTAGTTGTTCACAGCCAGTGACTTTTCTCACCTTCACTTAACTCCCTTGAGTAGGGACAATATTGCATTCATCTTTGTATTGTGACATGTTCTTCCCAGAGGCCAGGACAGGTTTTGCATATGGTAGGTGTTCAAGACTTGTTTGTTGCTGTGTTACTATCAGAATATTTCTTGGAAAAATACTTCTCACCTTGACCCTAAAGAGGCTGGATGATGCATGCAGCAAGCAGTGGATTTATAGTTAAAAATTTCAAGTATCATTCCCAATCTTACCACTTACTAGCTGTGTGACTTGGGGTTAAATCACTCACCACCTCTTAAGCCTCAGTTTCTTCATCTACCAGTGAACAATCCTTTTCCAACAAGATTGTCGTGAAGATCAAGTGAGATCAGGCTGTCTAAGTGTTTTAAAGCCCATATAAAACTAAGAGTTTAGTAATGATCAGAGTCAGAACAAAGGAACTGGCATGACCTTAGTGACTATGGTTAACACCCACCACCTTGATCTACTTGTCTTTTCATTTCCGTATCCTTAGCACCTAGCACAGTGCTTTTCAGAGTAGGTTCTCAATGGATTTTTTTTTTTTTTAATGAATGCCCATGTTATTAAAGTCAATTTTTGTCTTGCTTAGGTACTAGCCGGGGGAGTAGAAGTTAAATGGTTCCAAAACATTTCATGTGAATGTGAATGAGGGTGGTGGGTACAGAGATGGAAAGTGTTCCCCTCTTGTGGGGGCCTCAGGAGGGGAGAGTGGTTCTAGAAGCCCCTGAAGCTCTGGGCCTCTGTGGGGTGTCTCTGGCAACCTCAGCCTGGCCTGTGCCCTGGAGCAGGTAGTCCTGATGAGATCTCTTGGTTATGACTTTGTTACTGGGACACTGATGAGAGGATCAGGAGTAATACTTGGAATGATGCTCTGGGAGGCACACTGAGAAGAGTTGGTTGCTTTTGGAAAAGAGACAAAGAAAGTGAACTAGGCCAGTATTGGCCATAGGCCAGAGTGGGGAGAGTGGAGTGGGGTAGGGTGGAGATGATGATTGGAACACACTGTGGTTATCCTCAGCCATTGCAGTGACGGTTGATGTGGGTGTACAGAATCTTCTGGTGTGCTCTTTCAGTTGTATCAACCAAGTAACAAAACACCAACCGTATTATGTGTTCATAAAGAAATTTTTCACGGAAAGCATTCTTTTGAAAATTAGAACAGTAATTTAGCCAACTTGTTTTTGTTTTGACCACCTCATTAAGGAATTATCTAATGTCAAATGGATTTGTAATCTTCATAGAATAAATAAGGTTTTGATTTTATTACAATACTGCTTCCTACTCTTCCACATCCCTCTGAAAGAAACGGTTAATCAGGAACATATACTTTTCCTTTGTTCTACTGCAATTTATAGAAAGACTTATAAGGTGGTTTTTCCATGGAGATAGGTTTTTTCTTCCCTTCCTCCACCTACTGCAGAAAGTCATTGCAGGGAAACCTAAGGCCTAAGACTTTCTTTGTAGGCTTTGTGCAGACCTACTAGGGAAAGCTGTCAGGCCTAGACGTGGAAAGTCCTCTTCAGCCTTAGGATTGTTGGGAGCCTAGAGAGGCTGCTGGTGTCTGCTACACTTTGGTGGGATTGTCCTACCTCAGCCAGCCTCATCTTCAGCTGTCACCTTGGCTGTCACCCACCGTGAGGCCTTAGTCTTCCTGGGGTGGCGTTTCAGTTGCACCATGGATACGCACATGGAACTTCCTCCTTCTGTTGAGCCTTTCTCAAAACAAAGCAAGACCTCTGTGGGAGGATGTGGGACAGCCTGAGCTGGGTTGACAGTAGAACCTGGAACACTGGGAGAGAACACAAACAAGGACATTGCAGCGTGGAGAAAAATCTTGGCAGAAACGATGCAGAGCCAGTGCTTTGGCTTGGAACAGGAACAAGGAATCCAATTATAGTACACTCTGTATAGGGAGTTTAAAAAGTGCTTTTGTTTTGCTTTAATCCCATAGAAGTAAATGAGAGAATATGAACCAGATTGAGAGTGAGTCTTTCGTTCAAGATTTTCCTTTAGATGGTGTCAAGATGGAAAACATCTTTTCGAGCTTGAAGAATGCTCTAATTTGTAGAACAGCTAATTAAAGCTTCTTACAACCTGATTGACCTGTTGTGGTATTCTAAGAGCTAAGCAAAGAATTTACTCCCTACAGGACTGAAGCATCCTTATCCTATATATACTATGTGTGTTCTGTGTGCTATCCACCCTGGGGAGGGGGACACATTGTTCTAATGACCCTAAAATCCCTAGTTGTAGTTCCTCTCCTATAAGGGATGAGAGTGCAAAGGTATACAACAGAGTAACAGACAAAAAAACCTGTCACCCACAGCTTGAGGCTTATATTTTGTCATTTTAGACCTATATAATCTATGCATAAGCAGATATATCAATATCACATGTAAATATATATTTATGTGCAAAAACATAAGCATCATATGTAACATGCAAGTTTTCATTCTGTAATGAGAACAAGTATCAAAGGAGCCCAATTCTTTCAAATAAAAGGGGTTTAAATCAGAACACTTAAAACGTTTGATATTACATACAGATTTTACATCAATCGTTAAGAATCTGATTTTCTCTCAAATTGTAATGACTGACTAGCATAACCCCTACCCTATGATCTTTCCTTGGGGCTTAACAATTAAATGAGTAATGATCTTGGAAGGTTAAGTAGATAATATGATTGTGAAAACCTATTAAATCCAATTATTTTTTTTTTCCGTGACTATGAAACACAATCTCTAAAAGCTGAGGTTGTGCAACTCCCTGGAAGGCTCGTGGCTCAGCTCAGTGTTGCATCTAATGAAAACAAAACCAAAAATAAAACACAAGTGATCCATGAGGCTGGCTCTTTGAGCCTCATTGCCTGTAATTGTAAACATCTGAACATCAGGATTTTCAGGAAAAGTTCTGCCCTGCAAGACATGCAGAAAGTCAAGAGTAACCCAGCCCAACCCTTGTTTTTGACTGATGACTCTTCAGGCTACTTGTCATGAGTATTCCAATTCAGATGACAGAGGTATTCCTTTCTCTGTGGAAAAATTCCCTTCTGGCCTGGGAGAGCAAATAGCTGTTGAATTCAGCTCTTCTGCAGATCTCCTTGGCCGACCAAGACCCTCGGGTAGAGATTTCACCCCAGCATTCCAGGTCTCTGTCCTGGGATTGCTCTTGATGAGGAGGTGAGATGCTGACCCAGGTTGGCGCAGTTGTCACCTGGGCATGGGTGTTGTTCTTGGTGCCAGCTGCACCCGATACTAAGGAAAGGGTGAGTTATGCCATCATCACCAGTGTTGCTTCAAAGTAGGAGGTGCTGTAGTTGTCTGGTTACCTGTGTTGTCACAAGTTTAATAATCTTTACAGGGTGGAGCTCCCACGGTGAGTTTCCTTCAGATTAACACTGAATTCTCTTTGTCCTCTCCATAATGGTAATAATAAAAATAATGTTTCCTTTGCTAAAGGCATTAACTTTTAGGCTTAAGTTTATAACACATGTTTAAGCGATTACTGTGCTTATAGATCCAGCTTCCTCCAGTCACAAGAACAATGGTTTGCAATAAAAAATATCCCTTTCATTTGTAGAACACGTTAAGTTTTATGAAGCACTTTTACACCAACTATCTCCTGTCTCCCTCAGGCAAACCTGTGAGCTAGACATGGAAGGCATTCTTCTTGCCTCCTTCCCCCTTTTAAGAGAGGAAGTCTTTTGAGGTCCTGAAGATTGAGAACCAAAGGTCATCTGAGTAATAAGTGGGCTTAAAATCTGTCTTCTAGTTTCATGACTGGGTCTCTCTCTCTGTCTCTCTCTGTCTCTTTCTTTGCCGATACTTTGAACATTTGGTTGCAGAATTACATGACGATTTTTTTAGGGCAAAAATGACTTGATAATACTTCAGGAAAACAAACACTGCTAAAATAACCCTCCCACAGCATTGCGAACTCTCCAGGTCTTTTGACTGATCTCAGTTACAAGGAAAGAGATAATGGATAATGGTCTACCATTTGAGAGTTCTGAGAAGCAGGCTGATGTTGCTTACTGGTCATTCCAAATATTCAGGGACCTGAATGCTCTTCATGAGTAGATTACATGGCTTTTATTGTTGTTTTCTACTTCAGGGATATACAGAGATTAGATTCACTGAATCTCAAAGCTGTAAGGAAGCGTAGAGATTATTCCTACCCCCTGCTTAAGCACTACACTCATGAGAAAATTGAGGCCAAAAATACGAAGTCATTTACTCAAGGACACAAGTTTGTCCAACAGGAGATAAACATTATCTGTTAAAACTGTTTCTATCTAAATCATGAAAGCTACCTTTCCTCCAATGCAGAATGTCATTTTAAATTTCAAGCTATGCCTGTCATATTCTGCCTAATGGGAATTACGTGGTGTGTTGTGGATG
The DNA here is from genome assembly GCF_008728515.1 of Papio anubis. NCBI lineage: Eukaryota > Metazoa > Chordata > Mammalia > Primates > Cercopithecidae > Papio > Papio anubis. Next base: position 101,166,206 of record NC_044981.1, on the reverse strand, counting down.
GAGCTTTTTGTATATTTTACCTGGAAATGACAAATCCACTCCACAAGTTACTATTATTATTTGAACATATCATAGTATGTGCATTGTGCTTTGGATCAATGTCAGTCAATTCCCCTTGAGTGAAATGCTGGGCAAAGAGCAGGGTCGTAGGTCCAGGAGTCTCAGGCTTCACTGCAGTGGCGAGAGGCTGGGTGTGGCCAAGGGCAATTACTGTAAATGGGGCACGGCCTGGTCTGAGGGGCCGGGGCTCTGTGCTGGCCTGTTTTCAATTTAGACTTCTGTTTGTCTAAGTTGTTGATCATAAACAACAAGGCAGAGACTGTTTCCTGACTAAGAAATCCCTTTGACATTCTGGCAATGACTCACGGAGTCACTTCATGCCTACAGATTAGCAAGTGTCACCTTCTGGGGTTCTCAGCCTTTCTCACGTAGAGCACGTAAAACACAGGGAATCAAGCTGATCCTGTGTCAGCCTGCACTCCTGCACTTTCTTCTGTGCCCTAGGCAGGACCCAGGCAGCCTCATGCTGCCCCAGAGCCCCTCCCTGCAGAGCCTTCCCCTGGCTCCCTCCTCTCCTCTCTCCAGCTCTCATCTCCCCATCAAATGGTCTGTCTCACATTGTTTTCTTCTCTACTTGATCCATTTTTTGTTATCTTTTTGCTATATTATAATTTTCCTTAGGGTGGGATCCCTGATTGGCACCTCTCTTATATCCTAGCAGAATACAGAGCACCTATTAAGTGCTTCAAAACACTTAGAGTTGGTTAGTTGCTGGGGTAGTGAGAAAAGATGAATTTTCTAAGAGTCTTCCCTCCCTCCCTGCCCCTCTTTTTTCTTTCTTCTCTTCTACCCTTCCTTTCACAAATGTCGGTTGCAATAGGAGACAGGCCCCGTACTTGGTTGGGGAGAGAGTAGTGAAGAAAGAAGATGTATCATCACGGAATTATGATTTCACCAAAAATTCAGAGCAGGGGAAGATCTTGTTGGAGAAAGGGGGATGAAGGCATTTTGTCTCATAATTAGAGATGAGTACTAGTTGGAAAAAACCTGACTCCCTCTTTAATTGGGGAAGTGGAGGTGAGGAGGAAGGAGCACTGGAGTTGAGGACTGTTCAGGCTCTGACATGAGCATTTGAGAAGCTATGGGCAAGTTACTTTCCACCCCAGAGCCTCGGGTGCTTCATCTATAAAACAAGGATGGTTGTGAGGAGTACATTAGCTGTATGAAAATGCTTTTGTAGATTAAGCAAGCATTTTACTTTAGTTTATGTTAAGTAAATGCTTTTTTAAAAATTATGCCTGGTATTATGGTTGTGCTGTGTGAAAATGCTTTTTAGATGTCTATGATACAAATATGAAGAGTTTTATTCCATAGGGCAAGTCACATTTTATTTTTCTTCACTGCAAAACTTGACCTGAATAGTTGCTACCTTCCTTTTAAGCATGTGATAATAGGTAATAGGCCAGTTCCTTGTGGGCAGAATTAAGAACTCCTGTGCGTGTTAGACGCAGTGCACCCCTGAAAGTACGTTTGTTTCCTGCACTGAAGAAGCAGTTTGTTAAGTGACACAAGTCATGCCTGAATGAGCTAATAAAGTTTCCAGTTGAAGTCACACTTGGAAATTGTTCATAACGCAGAATATAGTCCCATGATAATTTTTTAAAATGCAAAAATATTCTGGGTTGACACAATTTAAGGTAAAAAATCTACATTTCTGAAATAGTAGAGACCACCCCAGTTCCCTTCCCTTTTCCCAGCACCAAAAAAAAAAAAAAAAAAAAAAAAAAACCCCCCCAAACCAAAAGATGAACTCCTTCCAGATCTGGCGTGTGTCTCCTTTGCTTGTTACATTTTATCATTCGCCACAATTTAGGGAACCCTGGCTGTGCCCAGGGGGCTGGGTCACAGCATCCCAGGCAGGATGCTTCAAAGTTACTCACCTTAGAATGGAGCTAGAACTGGCAAATGCTCACCCCAGTTTCTTCATTGATTAAATGGGAGGACTGGTGCTGACCTGATTAATAATCTTTCTTTCTGGAATAATAATGAAAGATCTATAAAGCCCTCCTCATGAAACATGATGCCAACACAGCAGGACCTGACTGTGAAACCAGTTCCCATGGCAGACAGCCACTGCAGAGCGCAGGTCGCTTTCACTGGAAGCCACTCCTGGTAGCCTGTGTTGTAAGCCTGCTTCCCATTACATAAGAAGAGTGGCTCCTTCCCCACCCGCAGTAACACTGCCAGGCAGATCTCATGAACTGGTCCCTGAACTTTAGACCTTGCTTTCTCCATGGCCGCAGACAGACTGGCTCTCTTTAGGGAAAGCCTGTTCCTGCCTCCTTCCAGACTGCTGGAGTTCCCATTTGCCATTCACAGGCTCACTGGTTTCAAAGGGGTTTCTTTCTTTCTTTCTTTTTGAGATGGAGTTTTGCTCTTGTTGCGCAGGCTGGAGTGCAATGGCACAATCTCAGCTCACTGCAACCTCCACCTCCTGGGTTCAAGCAATTCTCCTACCTCAGTCTCCCGAGTAGCTGGGATTACAGCCATGCACAACCACTCCAGGCTAACTTTTGTATTTTTAGTAGAGACAGGGTTTCTCCATGTTGGTCAGGCTGGTCTCGAACTCCCGACCTCAGGTGATCCGCCCACCTCTGCCTCCCAGCGTGCTGGGATTACAGGCGTGAGCCACCATGCCTGGCCCTCAAAGGTGGTTTCTGTAAGGTAATTCAATCAAATCCAACTGAGTCATTTTTTGGTTTTCAAAAGCCACGAATGGCAGAGCAAAGCTTCCCAGAGACCTCTTGAGTAACAAGGGCACGTTTGTCACAGCCAATCAGTTTCCTGGTTGAAATGGAGACAATTATTGGGTATTCATATTATAGTCAGCAATAGAGTAATATATTGACCACTGATAATATCACTTGACCTTCCCATTTCTGAGAAGTGCCTGGTCTGCCGTGTATAGCAAACTGCACTTACATGGAGGAGGCTGGGTGGTAGGAAAACATTTTCCCGATGCATTGGTCCTCGACAGTAAACAATGCAGGTGGTGTTGATATTGTTGAGTTTAGAAGACTCCCTAGGTATTGATCTTCCCATCTGAAAAATGGGGAGGCAAGGGAAGATGATCTCCAAGTCCCTCCTAGGGTAAATAGGATTCTCTGAATTAGTGACGATCTTTTGGATTAACTGGAAATGAACTCTATGTCAATCTTTTGTTAACAACTTGCCAAATGACCTATCTGGGCAAATGACTTCCTCATCTGGGCATTGGGCTTGTGTGTCTACTTCCTGCCCTCTGGTGTACATTCTTCTCCCTTCACTGGAGACTCTAGACTGTCAGAAAGCCGGGGGAGGGACTGGAAGCATCTGTGGGGCAACAATAGGTGTCTGCTGTCGTTACAGTGCAAAAGGACATTTCAGGGCAGGGTTGGCTGGATTTGTCAGTAGAGCAGATGAGAGGGAGTTTCTAGGACCCAGTTCCAGCAATTTTTCCTCCTCTGCACAGGTGGCATGCATCACCTTTTCTTCCAATCTAGTCTGAACTAGATTCAAACTTCCCTTCACTCTCAAAGGGTTTCTCGCATCTGTGAAATTGCTGCTTCTGGGTGCAGGTTTCCTGTGCCTCCTACAGATAACATTCAACTGATGGATTGTATCCAAGGGTCTCCCACTGACATGACTGCAGGCATCAGGCAGTGTGTAGTCATTTCAGCGTGAGACTCTTGGATCCTTGGATCCTTTCGATTTACAACAAAGAAATATGGGTCATCAACAGGCTGTTCCCATAAGGCATATATGTGAACTGTCCTTTAGCATTTCTCCCTTTTGCACCCATTAAATAAGAGGTGAAAATGTGGCTGCCTGTTGGCTGAATATGACCTGTGGATATGTTTTATTTTGTCTACTTCCAGTTTAAAACAAACTCATATTTAAAAACTAAGAACATAACTTTGATTTAGTTGGCAACACATATGAAGTCAAGATCTTAAATAAAAATTTAGATTTCCAGTTTTTCATGAAAATTTCTGGCCACACTGGGATCTCTGTTTCTATAAGGTCACACCTAGCTGAAGCTCAGAGGTCACTGTTCCCATGCAGTGGTTCAGGCACTCTCCAGGATGACAGACCCCACCTGGCCCATTTTACCGTTTACTTTTTCTGCCTGGCCCTGGTGGTCATTTCAATGTGAGCCCCTTGGATTCAATTGATCAACTGACTGTCACCTATAGAAGACACAGCAAACTTGCCTCCAAAAGCAGCAATTTCACAGACATGAGAAACCCTTTGAGAGTGAAGGTAACTCTGAAAGCATTGAGAGGGGCAAGGTTCTAGAGGGAGGTTCCATCTCAGGCCTTGGGCATCACACAGGTATTGGGCCAGGGCAATGGAGCAGGCAGGCACCTGAAATTGAGCCCAACAGCATAAAGGGGTGGTGCCACAGGGAGGAGAACTTGCTTTCCTTCTCTCTTGCCTTGGGTCAGCCCTGCAATTGCACCAAAGTCCAGGCCTCAGCATGACCTCCTAATACCAGCAGGGAAGTCTAGTTGGTACATTCATCAATAAGGTAATATTTAACCTTCTATTTTTAGCTCTATTCTTTTTTTTTTTTTGAAATTGCCCTCGGCCTCCGTAGCTATTAGAACCCACGAGTGAAGGATCATGGCCATGACTTTTTAGATTTTCATGCTCCTTATCTTTCACAACAGGGACCTTGGCTCTGCCAATATTTTCATGCCCTAATAACTGTAATCAAGGCTTGGCTTGGTCATATGGTAATAAATAGTTGCCCATCTGGGACAAGGCCGTGCAAAACACAGAACAGGAAATCCCACATCATTTGGAAAGTTGTACTTTTAGTTTCATAACTCAGCTTTTGCTTAACAAAGATAGCTGTTATTGAAACTGAGCCTTTACAGCATAAGAAATGTGCTTAAATATTTGTGAAAATCATGTCTTCATACAAAGTATTTTCCTACATGTCATCTTTTTGAAATATCTCCCTGATCTGCTGAGGCAGGCAGAGATGTTATTATTATAAAGAATTTATGAAAAAGAAAATTGGGGTTCAGGAAAATTTAAGTGACTTTGCTCATGTCTTACAATTGGGTAAACAGAATCATAACACGCTCCTGAGGTTTCTGATTCTCCATCCATGGATCTTTTCAGCCTCCCTCTGCTGCCTGTGTGTCATGGTTTTGTGTGTGTGTGTGTGTGTGTGTGTGTGTGTGTGTGTGTGTACAACACATACCAACACAGATGGATGCCAGTGCAGAGAGGCAGAGTTGTTGTCATTTTAATCTAGGAAAAACTTTCAAAGTCTTTTGGTTTAGAAAAATAGCATATGTTTGCTTATAAAATATGTATGGTTACTTAAAATTAAAAAGAAGCACTCCATGAAAACTTAGAGAAAAGATTCCATTACATTGAGGGGATTATAGGACAAATGACTTTATAAGCTTATTTTTCTTTATGGATTCAGGGCCTCTAACAAAAGAGTGTTTTGATTCGTTGTTTATAAGAAAATGTCTATAATGTATGATGCTGTGCAGGAAATGTTTTCCTTAATTGTTAAATAGGTAATGACTATTTCCTATGTATAAAATATGCTAAAGAAAACTCATAAGTTCATAACTCTATTATTCAGCTACTGGTAGCAAATGTGCATCTATTTCCATAAGGGTTCATATTTCACCTAAACAACTCCATCCTCATTTATTGTTGTTGTTACTTTATCAAAACAAACACAAAACAAATAGAACATACTAGACAGATTAGTAGATTAGTTGCTTGGATAATGGCTGCCACTAGGAGTGATATGTTCATCCTACCTCCTCATTTCTCAAATTGAGATCATGGCTCTACCTATTTAACTTTCAAATCTACTCCACGGAGTTTGTTAGCCTTTTCTGCTTTCTGTTTTTTGCTTTGTTTTTTGTTTTTGGCCAACTAGTAATGTATTAGAAACATGCTGAAAGAAATTACATTTTAATCAAACTTGACTGTTCTAGAGAATTATTTATACGGTTTTAAATATTTGACCAGTTTTAAAGATTTTGAATCTTCAGAATGAAGACTTTTGTAAAACTTTGTGTGGTAATGGAAACTGTGGTGTATCTCTTAGGAAAATATTATTCTTATATAATTCTTATATGAATAATTTATATGAATAAAATATTATTGTTTATATAATTTATAAAGTAGAGGTGCTCACTTAGTAGAAAAAATTAGTTTGAAATGCCTAACGTGTTTGTTTCAAATAATTATTTTGTGAGATTTAAAAAAAATTTAGATGTCATTTTTATGACATCTAGTGACTTTGTTTTAATCAAGTTTTTACAAAATCAAAATGCAATTTAAAAAAAGCTATAAACATCTCAACACCCAAACTTGTTATTTTCAGGAAAGTGTGTGAGGTATTTGCTAGCTAAACATTTAGCCTTTTAACACAAGACCAGAGTTGACTTGATCTGTGTAGGAAGTGACTTTCATTTATTACCCCTCCCTACTGAATTCTGGCTTAGTTTTTACCTTCAGTGCCAAGTGTCCACAGTAGGAAGTCAGCTACAGAATGTTAACACTTCTTTCCTCATCATCAGGAACCATCAGGCTTTATATGACCATTTCTTCAAATTAAGTCTACAAAGAAAACTTGATCAAAATGTCCAGATTTCTTTTTCTGCTCATTTGCACCTCCTCATAGGAATATTACTAATGCCCGTTTTAGCATTAATCTTTCTATGGATTTTTTTAGTACACTTTAAAAATTCCTAATTCTGTGCCTTTGATCGTGTTATTTCCCCATTGGAAGGGTCCATTCTAGTTTTATTTTCCTGGTGGAAGCCTTCCCCTGTCTTTAAGCTCCACCTCAAATCTCACTTTCTTCATCAAATTTCCTCAGGATAGGTGTTTCCTTTGGACTCCTATACAGTTTATGTCTAAAGAGTTATTTTGGCATTCAGCATTCATTCATTCATTTATCAGTTTTTAGGACACAAAGGTAAAGTAGGCAAAGATCTTTCAAGAACTTGTAATTTAATAGGCTGATAGCCTATACTTTTATTAATTCATTAAAAAACAAGCTCATTGCATATTAATGTTGTAACATATTTGAAATGAAAAAATGTTTCAAAACCAAAATATGAGTGAGAAGAGTGGCATTCTTTTTTCACTTTTAGTAAATGAAAATAGCCTAATAATTATGGCTTCATAAGAGAAAGCTGGACTCCTGGTCTGCTTCTGCATTCAATGCAATAACACAGATCATGTCACCTCTAGAAAAGTTCACCATACACTCATGAGAAATGCAAATTAAAAGCAAACAACATAATTATATATCATTAAGTATTATTACAAAAATATTTTTTCCTTGTTAGACTCCCTGGGAGAGTCTCAGTGTCCCCCAGAGGTCTCTGAACCATACTTTGAGAACTGCCAGTTTATGCTATACTGGGCTATTCACCTCTTTTGATGGTGAATTTTCTCTCTCATTAAATTGCAAGCTCCACAAGGGCAGGGATTGTGGCAGGTGTTCTATAAAATGAATAGCTGCTGCTGCTGCTGCTGATGGTGTTTGTGTGTTCACATTTAAAATCATATATATACACACATGCATATACATACCTGTGTATATCTATTTATCCATCTGTCAGTTTATCAATCATGAGTGTTTCAAGTACTCAAAATACTGTTAAGTGATAGAGCCAACTGTTAATAGTTTGCACAAAGGTAGTAACAGAGGTAATGTTAGTAATAAAGCTAATTACTCTTTCTACGAAGAAATTACTCAGAAAGGAAATCCATGTCCATAGACAAGAAGGAAAACTAACAGTTTCACTTTTGCAAATTTAAAATTCCTAGGGCTTCATCATGTTCCTTTCCTGCCTGGTGACAGATGGCAGGTGTGGTCAGATTTGCACATGAATAAAACATACCTGGAAACCCCAGCCTTGAAATCTGCTGTAGGAAGTTCATATTCTTTATCAATTTCTCAGGAGAATTACATCAGGAAGAGCTTAACAGGTTCTTTCAAAATCAGTGTTCATATACCTTCCTTAAGACTCAAAAAGAGAAATGAAATGTGCCCTGGCCACATATCCCTTCCTCAGAACATGCCATTCTTAGGCATTTCAAAGCAGGGCTGAGTCTCACATTACCTTTCTCCAATGTAAGCCTTGACCAGACTTGATTCGCTTCAACTTTTACATTCAAGATGAAATGTAGCTACAAAGAGAACTTTAAAATCTTTTGGCACTTAAAACTAAGTATTTATACATCAGTCTTTCTGAAGATGATGTATTTCATTTCTATTTTGTAGGTGGAAAGAACAGGTTAGTACAGATTGAAATGATCAGATGCATGGGATGAAACACCATCAACTTACACATTGTTAAACTGGAAGGAGTTTGGGGATTGTCTTGTGTGTCCCGCACTCTATCTTATAGAGAGGATGATGAGACCAGAGAGGTTAAGCAACTTGCCTGGGGACTGTGAGCTTTCGCTCTGAGTCTCTGAGCTGAAGGTCTTTTGTGTCGTGTACTGTGCACCAGCCCAGTGAGTGGCTGAGTTGATGCTTTCTCACGATCCAGGCTTCATCTTCCTTAAGGGCTGCACTGTACCGAGAGCACATGTCTAATATGAGGCATTGGGGACACGGTCTCTGCCGCCAAATGAGTGACAAGAGGTGCTTTTGCGTTGCTTTTAACAGGGCCCCCATGCTTCTGAGTGAGGCTTTGAGCAAAGTGTCCAAGAGATCAGGGCACCAGGAAAGTGGCTCTCAGTGCTGGCTGCCCGTTCCAACCTGCTGGGTTTGATTTGCAAAATTCCAAGACTTTGGCCCCTATCAGTGAAGTTAGAACTGGGGGAGGAGATGCTGTGAGCATCACACTAGGTAGTTCTTATGCACACCAGAGCATGCTCCGGCCATGCTCTGTTCTCAGACCCTTGCTCTCTTCTTCCTCCAACCAAATTAAGCTGCTCTCTTAGCCCTATAGGAGAGACAGCATCCATCACAGGCCTTGCTTCAGATTTTCAGGAAGACCTTGCTGAGTTAGTTGGGCAGAGAGTACACTGCCCCTCGAGGCAAGTGACCACGCACCTCCGGCTTCGTGAAGGACAAGTAATTTTATGACACATGGCTTCCTGCTTGTCTGCCTGCTGCCCACCACACCACACGCCTGGCCTTCCATGAGCAGAAGTTTCACTACTGAAATCAGTGGGTGACCTTTCTCATTTTTCATACCACCGGAAGAAGAGACAATTTGCTATCAAGTAGGTTTGCAAACAAGTTGGGTATTTCTGCAACACAGGGGAAACCTAGTAATGGAGGCCTAAATGGGGAGCATTCCTGGGTACCACTTCATCATGTTCCTTTCCTGCCTGGTGACAGATGGCAGGTGTGGTCAGATTTGCACGTGAATGAAACATACTTGGAAACCTCAGCCTTGAAATCTGCCAGAGGCCTTTGCCTTTTCACTATTGACTGCAAGAAAAGGTGGTTATTTTGTGAATGTTTTCAATATCATTGTAACTCACTAAAGAAGTCTACCCACAAAACATCAAAACACTCTGTGTGCCCAGGCAACTGTTATTTGCTCTCTCCACTTTTATGCCAGAGGTGTTGGCATCATGGAACGTGAGTAGGAGATTTCAAACTGTAGGGCGCAGATTGCTGGCCCATCACAGCGACATGCCACCTCTTCCTCTTTTGAGAACAGCCCAGCATTTCAATGAGTGGGAGCTGAATGAAATCCTCATCTGGGGAAACCTCATGGAATAAAAGGTAGAGAAGGCATCGAGCACGAGGTAAATCAAAACTTGGAGCAGAAGGGGCAACAGTGCAGGAGGAGTGGCACTGTCCGCAGGGAGCCAGCTCTGGGTTCCTCTCCCTACATCGGCTCCTCCAGGGTGTCTCCTCCCACCCCGGGTAGATCCTTCCCTTGCAACACAGAGGAAGCTTCATACCCGTGGCAGCCAGGGAAGGTTCTCTGCTCCAAACCGCCCAAGGCTGATCATGCATTTGAATGATCTAATGAGGAAGCAGAAGGCTTAGGTGCCTCTCCCCCAGCCACCATTCCCTTTAGGAAATGTAGTCATGGTTCTGATGGGAAAATCTTGAAATTACATATCGATATAACAAATTCCATTGCAGGAAGCAGTAATTTTACCAGTAGAAACTGTCATTTAATTATATATGCATACATGCAAAATAGTCAAAAAAGTAAGATGCCATCAAATATTTAAAGATATATTTGTAAATTCTGGTATTTTGATGTGAATTATTAATTTTTTTCAGATAAACAGTAGAAGATACCATCAAAGTTTAGAAAATTTAGTGAAACAAATAAAAGTGATAAAATTCTGCTTTTCTTTCCTCCCTCTGTAAGTTAGAAGATCGCTATTATCTTATTTTAGTAAAACACCATCTCAGTTCCACTTTTGAAGAGAAGTTCGAGAACTTCTGGTGTGATGGATACACTACTAGACCCTAAGAAGATCCCTACTCTGTCTCACATTGAGATTCTGGTCAGTGTTCTGTTCTTAACAAACCTGGTTGCTTTTGATGAAGTCTCAGCTCTACTCCTGCCTGAAAACCCTTGCCCACACTGCTGGTCCCACCAACTACTAGCAGTGAGATTCAAGCTAAGTTGTCCGTTGCCTGGGAGGGACAGGAGAGATTTAATTGGAAGGAGAATTGTCCAGCAAATATTGTTCAATGATGGCAGAATAGAAACCAGCAGGCAAAAAGGCAAGCTGTGGTGCTGATCATGAGCCAGAGCAACAGCTTCTAGGAGCTGATTTGCACTGAAGTACCTGAGGAGAGAGCCTGAATTTCAAGCTCGAAGAGGAAGAAAAAGGCTTGGGGCAACCCCATCAGTGAAGAAAACAAGACGCAGTGAGGAGAGAGGGGAGAGCAAGAACAGAGAAGGAAGTGCCTAGTCTTGGGCCAGTTTTAATGACTTCCTCTAGACAAACTGAAGAACAAAAGAAGGAAGGTCCAAGCTAGCAGAGGAAAGGAGAACCTTGCTGAGTGTGAAGGGCGGCAGGGCATGGCAGAGTACCACTCAGGGCAAGACATGTGAGCAGAATAGATGCCCCTGAGAGCTAAAGGAAACAGATCCCCATATTGAAATAGCATGACACATTAATTCACTAGAAGGCTCTCCCAGGATAATGCCTGATATTAGAACGAAATACAACATCAGGCCAAATATATGGATGCTGTGGTGGAAAGAGGTTGGGCAGTGTTGTCCACAACAGACCTGGGTGTCAGCCCCAACTTCAGCATTTTATATCTGGGAGAGGACAAATTGCTTAAAATCGCTCAGCTTCCTTATCTGCAAAATACCGATAATAATCCCCTCTCACAGGTTTCTTATGAAGGTCGAGATCACATGTGCAAAGAACCTATCAAGACTCCTGTCACATAGCGAGTATTGATTAAAGGGTGGTTGTTAGCATCTTGTTTTGAATGAAATGCTGGCTGTGGAAGCTCCTTTGTGTCTCAACGTCTCCGTAGGGAAGGAAACAGGAGAGTTGAAGGTAGATCTACATGGGCCTGTGAGGGAAGAGTCTGGGGAGAACATTAAGATAAACTGCTTACTTATTCCATGTAGGTGTTGAGGGCCTGGATGGCTAGATGCAGAATGCAGCCAGCTTGGACTTCATGGGCCACTAGCAGGGACACTGCGTTAGCACACAGCCCACCCATTAACTTCTTGGACAATGGAAAGTAGGGTGTGGGATCAGACCCCCAAAGGCAGGCTGTGAAAACCCAGCAGTGAAGAAGCAGGTGCGGTGAACATAGGTCCAACCTACATCCCCATGGGCAGCCTGAGAGCTCACAAGAGCTAGATGCAAAGCATCCAATGCAGAGAGAAATGGAGAGGACAATGAGAGGAAGACTACAGGAGGAAGATTTGTAGCCAGGTCCGGGGTGGAACAGAAAAGCAAGCTAGAAATAAGCATCTGGCAAAGGGTGAGATCAGCAACTTTTGATCTTTCACCTGTTAAAAGGGGATTTATGGTCTAAGAGAGTGAAGGTTGAAGGCAGAATTCGACAGAAACACTCCCTGATGACTGTCTCCATACAGGTCCAGGAGGAATAAGAGGCCATGGAGGATGAGGGCACTGCCCTTCAGTGAGTGGTGGGCACAGGTGCAGTAAGCCCCAGGGCAGCCGATCTGGGTCTGAGTTTACCAACTGCCTCTTTCTAGCTCTATGACCCACTCTTAAGTCATTTCCCTGATCCAGGTTGCAGCCTGCTGGCTACCCAATGAAAGAATGGAACTAGAATATCGTCTCTGAACATTAAAAAAAGACACCCCTTTTTGAGAAATACCAGAGTATCCTGTGCTCTCCCTTCCCCAACTGGGCGCATGGTCCTTTTCAATAACCCCCACCCCTAACTGGATCATCACCCAGGCCCTTTCCAAAGCTGACAGTTGGTTGTTCCGTGAAGTGAGAAGCACATGTATTCCCAGGAGAGCAAAAATAAGAAAGGTGGAAAGAGAGGCAGAGGGGCTCAGTGCAGATTCTGATGTGGGTGCTGCTCTGGAAGAAATGGTCCAATAGCAAAAGCTGAAGGCAGGGGGGGAACTGACAAGCTCCGGGATCAGCCAGCTCCTGAGCTCAAGAAGTGTGACTTAGGGAGCCTGGAGCAGGACAGGCCACCCTATGCAGATGGCTGATTTCCCAAAGGAGACTCCCTGGGGACACACCGTGTTGCTTTCCAGCTTGGAGAAAATAAGATCTTGGAAGCTCTGTCTCGAGGTTGTTTCCTGACTATCTGAATGGGCAGCTCTGGACAATCTGTGACCAGCCCCTGAGTCCTTAATTGGTGGTGCTTCTTGCCTCAGCCACTTCCTGTTTTAACTTCCTTGACTCTCCCTGCTAATTTCCCTCTTCGTGCTGCTATGCATATTCAACTTGATAATTTCTTGTGAAATAGGTGCTAAAATATAAAGAGGCAATGCTGGCTAGTGTTTAACAAACAAAACCAAAAACAGATTCTGGAGCCACACTGCCAAATACACACGCTGGAGCCAGATAAGCTTGCTAGCTGTGTGTCTTTTGTAGGTTACTTGACCTCTCGGTGCTTCATTTCCTCATGTAAAGCGTGGTTAATAATCCTCCCAGTCTCACAGGGTTGTGGGAAGTAAATGAGTTAATAAGTATGGAGTGCTAGAAGTGTGCTGGCGTGGAGCAAGCACTTCGTAATGCGTTAGTTCTTATTATTTTCCAATTTGTCACATTTCCCCCCACTGTCCTTTCTCATTATTCTTGAGCGCACACAATAAAGCAACTGTAGAGTCAGCAGTAACAAACCTGAGGTGTTCCCACCTCCTTCTTTCTTCTACTTCTGCCCCAATTTGAAAAGGACTGTTGGTCATTGTATCTTTATCACTTTTGTAATTTCATCACCTGTAACTAACTGATTTATTTTTTCAGAAAAAGGAGTGTCAAGGATACAAAAAAAATTAGTTAGAAACAATGAATAAGACCTACAATTTAGTAGCACACCAAGGTGATGATAGTCAATAATGATTTAATTGTACATTTCAAAATAACTAAAAGAGTATAATTGGATTGTTTGTAACACAAGGGATAAATGCTTGAGGGGATGGATACCCCATTCTCCTTGATTGGATTATTACACATTGCATGCCTGTATCAAAACATCTCATGTACCGCATAAATATAGGCACCTACTATGTACCCAAAAAATTAAAAATTAAAATTGAGTAAGAAGAAAAAGGAATGCCAGTGAACTGAATTTGGGAGAATACTGGGAATGGGAAGGTCTCTCCTCCTCTCCCAGGTCTGACTTCCTCTGGCCCTACCTTTTTTCTACTGGAGAGGTTCAGGTTTAAATTTGAAAGCTCATTTTCAGATTGAGTTTTTGAATTTATCTATTAAAATCCGAGAGAGAAGGAAAGTGGTGAGTTTTCATCCTTCTAAGCAGATGAAAACATAGCAAAGAAATCATAGCAGAGAAAACCGTTTTGCAGAGTTCAATACCTCCATCTGTAAGTAGTTGGAAGGTCTCAATGGCTGACGCTTAAAAGGAGAATGAAATGAGCATTTCTGTATTCCTACGGCTTTGTTTCACAAGATGCATCCAGTATTCTGGGTTGGAAACGAGGTGGCAAGTAAAGCAGCACATAGTATCTTCTATTGTAATTGTATGTTATACAGTATCTGCGGATGAGAAAGGATGGGACAGGGGGAGATCATCACGAGATTTAAAATTCAAGCTCATGAGCTAAAAATGTTTTCACCCAGGTTTTTGTTTTGTGTTTTTGTTTGTTTGTTTTGTTTTAATTTTGTAACATCAAGGGATTTTCCTTTTACCTATCAAATAGCAAATACTTCCTGGCTGGGGCCTTTCAACTTTGCAACTGCACTTAACTTTTTGTAGTCAGACCCAAAAGTCCCCTAACCAAGGGAAAGTCAACCTAACCACACCCCAGAACAGGAAAAATAAAAGACATATTGTTGTGTGAGACACTTTCTTTGAGGCAACGTGTCTGTTGCGATCAATTATTTCATTTATTCATCATGAGCTGGAGACAGTCACAGATCTTGTTTACAGGAAGTTCTTTAGAAATGAGCTTTCCTAGCTTAACTGAACTTACAGCAAATCGTGTCACTCAGAACCCCACCTGTATTATTTTCTTTCATTTTTACCTGACCAGGTAAAGGGGAATAGGGTGGGGACCCTCTGAAAACCACATGCTTTTCTCAAGAATTTCTGCCGGTCCAAAAACAGACAGCAGAAATGGCATAAACATGCCTTTGGAATGCAGGCAATGTCTTGTGTCTTCTGCATACTCTGTGGCTACCTCTAGTGTAGCGTTGACCCTGTGTGATCTGTTCATCTGTCAGGCTTCTCACTAGATCTTGAGCCCCTTGAAACCTGGGTCCAGATCTTATTCACCTTTTATACCCTCAGTGTCTAGCATGTTGTTAGAGCTTACTAAATTATAATAGTATTACTTTTTTATGCGCCATCCCATTGTGCCAGAGAACTCATACACAACCCTGTTGAATTAACAAATGTTCTTGAATCACATGTACTTTGATACCGAGAAGGCAAAAATCAGTCCAGGCACACCTTGATGAAACGGCAGAGATGACTCACCTCCCCACTGGGGGCGGGAGCGGGTGGGGAGAGAGCATTTGTAGAGTCATAAAATGATGGAGGCCTCTCCGGCAGGAGGCTTCACGGAGATTCCCTGTTATCCCTGTTTGTGTAATTCCCCCTCTGACTTTACATGAACCCAGAAATTGTCTGGCATCGTCCGTGTCTGTTACACGACCAAAATGTGTTTTCTTGCAAGCTTTCCATTTCCCTTAGCAAACAGGTTTTGGCTTCCATACTTTAAAAAAATAAAAAATTAGAAGAAGCCTTATGGAAGTGCTATATGCATCTATATAGTAAAACTATCATTATTAAGGACCGGCATGGGGCACCCCACCATGAAGATGAGGAAATGGGAGCCCAGAAGTCGTCGTCCTGGCTTAGATCAGCCAGGGTCCCAGCCCCTGAGAGAGAATTGGATGTACCACGTCTGCTTTATCGGCAATGGCCCACTATACCTCATTGTTCTTTGGAGAACTCTTTCCTATTGCACTGAAGATGTGGGATTCCTAGTCAGAAGGAACAGTTCACTGTGAATCAATTTATCCCATTACTTCGGCCCACAGGGAGAATGCTGGGTGGGATGCCACAGTTCCATGATGGAGCCTCAGCGTCTTCTGCAACAAAGGATGAATTTCAGAGTGACCACAGGAAAACAATACTGCGTTTGTTGTGGAAAATGTCCTCTAATTTTTCTCCTGGTTGTGGTTGCTGCTAAGGCTGTTTGTTCATGCAAGTGTTTATAGCATGCCTTTGCCCTTTGTCAGGGGAAACTGGCCTTCCATCCTGCCATCTTGCAACATGACTTCTGACTGTATTTCACTGATCCTAATAATAGACACTGTGGCAACCACCTGTACTTAAGGTCATTGTCTCATGGGTTTCACTCTAATGCTCTGCTTCCTGGTGTCATAGTCACAGCTCTGAATGGGCACACCCCTTCCTAACTACATGAAAATTTGTCATTAAAAAAAACAAACAAAACAACTGGCTTCTCCATGAAAACCTCGTGACTGACACTCTGTGAAGTATAATGTTGACAAACCTGTTGTTCGTCCTCCCTGAGCGTTGAGTTTGGTCGATGTCCACTACCTTAATCACCAGGCAATCTGAAGGAAAGTATTTTCTGTTATTGTTAAGCTTATGCATGAAACGTGGAGTGAGTTTATGCTTACATCACGACAACTGGATTCAGTCGGAAGGACTGTAATTCAGACAATCCAGTCCTACAGGTCATCGGGACACATTTCATTCAGGCACAATACCTATTTACACATCTGATACCTGACTTGTAACACACACTATATTCTCGAATAATAGAAATGAAGATGAGGAAAGCCCCAAGCAGTACAGCACCGAGAATATTCTGGGATTCTTGGGTTTTGTCACTACATTCTCTTCCCTTTTATTAGCTTCACCATCCAAGTTGCTTAATCTCTTTTGGTTTGGTTGGTTCATCTATAGACTGGGGGCTGATAATAGCATATTACCTACCTCAAGACAGCCTGCTTGACTGATGAAATTTTAAGACTCCTTAAGGGCTCGTTCTTCCCTGCAGGTTTTTTTTAATTGATTCAAATGAAGGACCCTTTCACTGCCACTGAGATTAATACAGTTGAATATAATCAGCCTCCACCTTGATTACCCCCACCTCCCTGCCAGTCCTGCTCCTGTGCAGGAGTAAGTCAGGTGGCATCAAATGGTAATATATCATCAATAAAGCATCATCAGGTGAGCTCTCATGTCAAGATTATCGGGTTCGAGATTTTATCCAATGATCTAAGTTAGATGGGCATAACCAATTCAGAGTGATCTTATCATGGTCCAAATTATTTGTGCAGGTTTGTGGAAGTAGCAGGCATCCCTCTTTGTGCTGGGTTCCAACATATAGGAGCAGAAACCTTCAAACCATATTATCCTTCCTCCTCATGCCCGCTTAGGGTTAAATAATTGTCGGATTGTAAGTTGTTTTCAGCCCAGCTGGGCAAGTGGTTTTAAGAGATTTTAGAGATGAAACTTTGAAAACAATAACAACCAAAAGAAATGACTGTCGGGGATATATTTTAATGATCATCTGCAAATAGTTACCACATAGAACGTGTCGTTAATAAACTGAATTACCCAACAGTCTTCCTTGCTGGATGTGCTCTGTTTCCTGCATGTGCGTCTGTTTTTATCACAGCTTGGCATCATTTTTAAAACATCTGGGTCCTGATAAAGGGGATTTGAGTACAAAAGAATTCTACATAAGGTAAAACAACAACTTTCTCTCCTCTTTAACGTTTCCCTCCCATATCTTGCTAGCTCCCCAGACTGTGGAAGGAGAGGCTTAAACCCAGATCCCCACATTCTGTGCTTCCTACCCTAGAAAGTGCCCCCCCGCCGCACACGGTTCTTTGGCTTAGCTGTGTCCTTTCTGTCTATTGAAGTTAGGTTTGTGTCTCACCTCTTTTAGCTTTGAGTTTTTCCAAACTTTGATCACAACCCAGTTTACACACACACACACACACACACACACACAGTATAATATATTTACAAATACTTACAGTATGTCCCAGGCACTGTTTTAAGCACCTTAAAAGTATTAACCCACTAAACCCTCATAACCCTATGTGGTAGAACTTATTATCCCCACTTTATAGATGAAGACACTGAGTAGCAGAGGTTTAAGCACATTCCCCAAGGTCAGTGCTAGTAAAAATAGCACCATTTTGAACCTAGATACGGATTGCACTCTGGTCTGGTCTCTTCCATTCCATTCCATTCCATTCTATGACTCTGTTCTATTTCTTTACACAAATGTTGGTCCAGGTACACTAAGTTCCTTCAATGTCATTAAAAACAAACATGTCACTTTATCTTTGCCATCATTACAGTCTGATAGCACAGAATAAATGGTCTGTATCACTAGTTTAGCCTTTGTCAATGCTGCGATTATGTATCTTTGTGGATATTTGACACAGTGACCATGGTAAAGACTGTGTAACTTGAACTTTGGGTAATATATTGGTGTCAATTGTTGAGTGACTGTCTTTCGCAGGCTTAAGGGTCTGATCACACCCTTGTGGATAGGGTAATGGTTATCATGAGTTGTGGGGGAGACCAGACCTTAATATTGGGGCAGAGGATAAAGCCTCAGAGAAAAAGGTTCTTATTTGGGACAGAGCTGTGAATTCTTCCTTTTTTGTGAGCTGGAGATGGGTTTGATCTGGACTCTGCAGCTTAAAGAAGCCAGGGGTGGGTTCTGTGATGGAAACGAGCTTTCTCTGGCTTACATGATGGTCATTTGGGCACGAAACAAGAAATCAGACAGTGAGAGACCAGGGGATGGATCTGGGTTTTGAATCGGCTAAATAGGGCTGGGCTTCCATGCTTGGGGAGAAGTCCTCTCTCTCGAGATCCTAGTAGGGATACATTCCTGCAATAGAGACCCCAGGATAGTCTTTAACGTAGTACTTAATGCGTGTGCTAGGTTGGCAGAGGGCTGTGCTCTACCCCAAAGGAAACCATTCTGGCACCTGGGCTCCTTCCTGGAAGCCTATTCCATTGCCATGGTTCTCAAAACATGTGGTTCCTCAGAGCCAAAGCTATTTCTTAACAAGACTAAGACATTATTTGCTTTTTTTCACTTCCATTATTCCATGAGTGTACAGTAGAGTTTTCTGGAGCCTAAGTTTTAGGTGATATTGCAACAAGACTGAATGCATTAAGTGGATTATGAGAATCTTGCTGTTTTCTATTAAGCCAGACTTTAAAGAGATTTGCAAAAACCATGAACCAATACCCCCGTCCTCACTAAGCTCATTTGCTAGAAATATAGTTGTTATTAATATTAACATAAAAATATTAAATATTAATTAAAATGGTACTAATATTATGTAATGGTTTTAAAATTATTTTAATTAATAAATATATATTTAAAAATTCTGTTTTAATTTCGAATATAGTCTTCACTAGAAGTGATTCATATAAACAAGAAGTTGACATCATTAATAGTTTTTAAGAGTGGAGAGAAGTCTTGAGACCAAGAAGTTTTAAAACAGCTGCGTTAGGGCACTGTTGTCTGAATGGTCCAATCTGGTTCACTACCATGACTGGATGAAGATGGCAGGAAGAAAGAAGAGAAGGGTTCTTTTCTATTTGTGCCTTTCTGTGTGGCTTCTTGAGCTTCGTGACATCATGGTGTCTGGGTAGCAAAAAAAAAAAAAAAGAATTCCCACAGTGAGGAATTCCAAGTGGACAAAGCCCAGTATGCGAGCACTTACCAAGCCTCTGCTACTCACATGACCATTTCCAGAGTCAACGTGGGAGGGAAGTACACAAAGACATGCATCCCAGCATCCCAGGAGGAGTGATTCATTGGGTGCCACCAAAATAATAATCTACCTCAGGTGGATTTAGATAGAAAATTTATTTTTGTAAAAAGAGGCTAGAGTATTCTGAGCTATATGGATCATAAATCATATATAATACCACATAGTCCATCTTTTACTCATGAAAAGTTGGACTAATATTAAATAGAATAATTTTTATCTGAAATACCAATTTACTCATATAACATGGTATTACAATAATAGCAATTAAATTATTTAATCAATCAACTTTATCACAAAGAATAAAATGACCTGAAATTGATTTCTTCTGAGATAAGTTATGAATTCTGTCCCCCTGATTAGACAGTGGCAGGGACTCCATCTCATACTTTTTTCCAACATTTAGGGTTACAGTAAGATGGCATTCCAATTTGAAGATACATCTAAGATAAGTTCACCTTCTGAAATAAAAACTTGCAAAAATCAATACCTAAAGGATGCCATCAGCCCAGTGGACTGGAATTTGTGAATGTGTTGCTGATGATTACAGTGCATCATCTGAATCCTGTCCTGGAGACTAGAACATTTATGCAATACAATTCAGGCAACTAGCCTATTTGTTCTGGAAAATATAAGTGATTATAAAGATGCAGGTTGCAATCTACTTAATAGTATGATGACACATATAATGCCAGCAAGGATGCTTTGAAGAACTGACTGTAAGAAATGAAGGTTAAAAAACTGTTACTGAAGTGACACCCTGTTGATATCAGTTATTTCTTCATTTTTATAGCTGAATAGTATTCTGTTGTACGGATGAAATATGATTTGTTTATCCACTTACAAGTTGAATGACCTTGGGTTGTTTCCAACTTGTTGGTGATTATGAGTCAAGCTTCTGTGAACATTTGCCTTTGTATAGACGTATTTTCGTTTTGGTAGGGGTAAATGCATGTGAGTGGGGCTCTGGGATTGCATAGTGAGTATATGTTTAACTGTACAAGAAGCTGGAAAACTGTTTTCCAAAGTGGTTGCACTGTTTTGCATTCCCACCAGCAATGTATGGGAGTTCCAGTTGCTCTACATCTTTACCAGTGCTCAGTTTTGTCCATTAAAAATTTTTTTTTTTGCCATTCTAATTATGTGAGTTATTGTGGTTTTAACCGGCATTTCCCTAATGACAAATGATTTTGAGCATTTTTGTGTATGCTGAGTTCCTATCTCTATATTTTCTTTGGTGAATTGTCTGTTCAAATATTTTGCCCATTTTTAATGTTGGGATTTTTGTTTTTCTGTTGTTGAGTTTAAAGAATTCTTTATAAATTCTGAATGCATGTTCTTTATCAGGTATGTGTTGCAAGTATTTTCTTCTAGTCTGTGACTTGTCTTTTCAGTTTTTTCAACTGTGTTCAAATTTTTTATAGAATCTAATTTATAATTTTTCTTTTATGAAGTTTGCTTTTTGTGTTCTAAGAAATTTTGTCTGCCAAGGTCAGAAAGATTTTCTATTTTTTTCTAGAAGTTTTATAGTTTCAGATGCCAGGTGTGGGTTGGGTTTTTTGCTTTGTTTTGCATATAGATGTTTCATCACTATTTGTTGAAAAGATTAAGCTTTATCTATTCAATTGCCTTGGCACTTCAGTTGAAATTGGGACCTTTGTAGATTTATTTATGGACTCTCTCCTGTTCCATTAATCTACATGTCTGGCTTCTTGCCAGTATCACACTGTCTTGATTACAGTATAGTAAAAATTTATAGTAAATCTTGAAATCAGGTTTTATGAGTCCTCCAAAGTGTTTTTTTTTTTTCAAGATTGTTTTGACTATTCTAATTTTTTTTTTTCAGTTACATATTGGTTAAGTTATTCCCTCTGATCCTCAAGTTTCTCACCTTTAACAAGTGGATAATAATAATACCTACACCACAGAATTATTAGAAAGGCTTAAATTTTGTAATCCATTTAGTAAGATACCTGTCACAAATTAATATTTCAAGAACTGTTAGCTATTATTTATCATTCTGTAGTTTGCATGACAGCTTTTCTACTATCTGAAATCTTGCACAGTAATATCCCCTTATCCGAGCTTTCACTTTGCGTGCTTTCAGTTACCCAAGGTAGAGTACAATGAGAACTTGAGAGAGAGAGAGAGACAGACAGACAGACAGTACATTCATATAACTTCTATTATAGTGTGTTGTTATAATTGCTCTGTTTTATTATTCATCATTATTATTCATCTTTTATTGTGCCTAATTTATAAATTAAACTTTATCATATGTATGTATATATGGGAAAGAACATAGTACATTATATAAAGGAATCAAGTACTATCCTCAGTTTCAGGCAACCCCTGGAGTTACTGGAACATATCCCTCAGATAATAGGGGACTACTGTACCTTGCTTTATTCTACAACATGCACACACTTGCTGAAAGAGTTTTTTGTGGGGGGGGTGTGTGTGTGTAAGTGTGTAGGTTCAGCTACTATAAAAAGTATTTTGGAATAACTGTTTAGTCAAGGAATTGAAATATAAATTTGAAAGGAGCATCATAACATGGAAATATTTCTTGCATATCTCACTTTACTAAGGGAATAATACTGTAAAACAATGAAGATTAATAAAAGATGCTATTGACTTTATGAGTAGAGGAAGAAACAGCATACAGAACAGGAGGATTGTTTAGAGTCAGATCCAATAAACTTGTGTCTTGACTTGCAACTTCTTAGCCATAAAACCTTAAATGCACTCTGTTGTAGTCACTTTTTTTTCTGAGATGGGGTCTCACTGTATTGC
This sequence comes from Papio anubis, assembly GCF_008728515.1. Taxonomy (NCBI): domain Eukaryota; kingdom Metazoa; phylum Chordata; class Mammalia; order Primates; family Cercopithecidae; genus Papio; species Papio anubis. The sequence continues at coordinate 101,143,952 of NC_044981.1, read as the reverse complement.
CCAGGCTAGATGCAGTGGCACAATCATAGCTCACTGCAGCCTCAAACTTCTGGGTTCAAGCCATCCTTTGTCACAGCCTCCCAAGTAGCTAGGACTACAGATGCATACCACCATGCCTTGCTAATTTTTTAAACTTTTATTTTCTTATTTTTAAATTTTTGTAGAGATGGGATTTTGCTTTGTTGGCCAGGCTGTGCAATTTTCTCATCTACATAGTGTCTCACAGTAGTTGCAGTGAAGATAAGTAAGGTAGTAGCTGTGAAAGTGCTTTGTAAAGTATAACATGCTAAACTCATGGCTCCCAAATGTATACGGGGGTGTGCTAGAGTGCTAGAGTGAAGTCACAGGGATGTAGTGGGATATTTTCAATTTTCTTAGGAAGCACAATAACATCTGTTGGACCTTGCATGTTGTTTGGCCATAACTACTTTAATAAATGAAAATGTTAGCCTATATTTTGGTTTAGAGTCCTGTAAAAAAAATTACTGAGTTGTTAAGCATATTGTGAATGAGAAAGCTTGGGAAGCTCCATGATAAACACCCATTTCATAAAAGCCATATAGTGTCAGTGTCTGGCATATATGTGAGTTATTTTGTGTGTGTGGTTTAGTTACTTCATAATCTCTGATGTGCTTTTTTTTTTTTTTTTTTTTTTTTGACAGAGTCTCGCTCTGTCACCCAGGCTGGAGTGCAGTGGCGCGATCTCAGCTGACTGCAAGCTCCGTCTCCCGGGTTCATGCCATTCTCCTGCCTCAGCCTCCCAAGTAGCTGGGACTACAGGTGCCCACCACCACATCTGGCTAATTTTTTGTATTTTTAGTAGAGACGGGGTTTCAACGTGTTAGCCAGGACGGTCTCAATCTCCTGACCTCGTGATCCACTCGCCTCAGCCTCCCAAAGTGCTGGGATTGCAGGCGTAAGCCACTGCACCTGGCCGATGTGCATTTTTTTTTATGTAAAAGATCTTAGAACCCATCTCAGGAAATGACATTTCCAGAAGAAGTATTGGAACAAGTTTGTAGCACCGTCAAACATATGCATGACTTGATGGATGGCCGCCGCCATCCTCACTACTCTCCTCCACAAACACACAGAGAGATCCTATAGGCTAAGTGCTCTTCATGTATTAACTCACTTAGTATCTGCCACGTCTCTAGAGAGGACATTTCAACAGTGTGTTATAGATGAAGAAACAGCTTGAAAAGGTTTTGGGACCCCAGTCCCTTGTATACCCACATACCCTCCATGTGGTCTGCTAAGGAATTCAAGAGCTGCAGCATAGAGAATCCTAAAGTATTGATGTAATCCTGTGTATTTCTTAATTTACCAATATATTTTTAAAGCCTCATTGTGATCCTTTTTTAATTATTTGAGGAAAAATGGTTGGTGAGGTTGAATGGAGCTTGCCTGTAATCATTCTTGAATTCATAATAGCATGATCCTGTTTTCCTTCATCCAATACTTGGCTCTACCAAAATCTGTGTGCTGAAGAACCAAAAGTATTTATATATACAAAAAAACCCCAGTTTTTGTAAGTGCAAAATGTTACACGGATTTTTTTAAATATATAAAACATAAAAAGAGGGATAAGATGCCCATATAAAACATTCAATCTCCTTTTTTCAAAGGAAAGTAATGAATTCATGATGTGGTAAGTTGCCTTCGTTTCCATAAGACATATGGTTTCATAAACACAATTGGTGAAGCAAAGATGCTTGTTCAAAGGTTTCAGCCATGCAGCTTTTCAGTGCCATAATGACTGGTTGATAATGAGAGACAGAATTTGCCAGGACTTGAATCCTCCTGAGTTTTGTGATATCAGCAAAGGAAGTCAATGGGAGGATGGCCTGGGATGGCCCCTGCTGTGCCTAAGTGCCTGTCATTCTCCCTCTCTAGGTACTCTGTTCTCCAGCTGTACTTAACCACCTGCAGTTATTCATACCAACATTCGCTCTTAGGTCTCTCTGCTTTTGTTGTTCTTTTTGTTCAGAGTCAGTGCTGTCCAAGAGAACTTTCTATGATGTTAGAAATGTTCTATATTTGCATGGTCCAATACAATAAACACTAGCCACATGTGGTTATTGAGTGCTTGGAATGTGGCTAGTGCAAATGAGAAACTAAAATTTGTATTTTATTTGATTTTAATTAATTTAAATATGCACAGTGGCTAGTAGCTATGGTACTGGACAACAGAGCTCAGATGTTTTCCATTTCCTTGCCTTTCTTCCCAACCTCTAGATCCTTACTGCCAGCTCACCTCCTACTCATTCTTAAAGACTTAAGAGTCAGTCTTTTGGGAAGCTTTCCCTAGCCTTACTGCACCTTCTCCCTCTAAAGCCACATGCAGCATTTTATGGCTCCATCTTTGCAATTGTAATAATATTTTTCATTGATTCCAGCAGCACTGTGATAAAGGTTTTATCCAGCAGACTGAAAGTCCCATGAGGTTTTTGGACTGTGTCTTTGGATCCCCAAGTATCCAATGCACTACACTGTAGCTGATCAGTACCTTCTTGTTGAATGAATATGGTTGGAATTGGTGAGCCTTGCAGTTGTAAGATTCTATGACTAAGTAGGAGGGAGATTGTGATACATTGTACTGATACCATCAATGAATAAAAAAAATAAATTGACTACCTGAAAGGGAACTGCTGACCCACCCAGAGAGTTGAATATCATTGGATGGCACCCTTTAAAGTGGTCATAATGGAGGTTACAGTTTTTCTTAATATTGTAGAGGAGCTTAACATAGCTCTCTGCCGGGCGCGGTGGCTCACACCTGTAATCCCAGCACTTTGGGAGGCCAAGGCAGGCGGATCACGAGGTCAGGAGATCGAGACCATTCTGGCTAACATGGTGAAACCCCGTCTCTACTAAAAATACAAAAAATTAGCCGGGCGTGGTGGCAGGCGCCTGTGGTCCCAGTTACTGCGGAGGCTGAGGCAGGAGAATGGCGTGAACCCAGGAGGCGCAGGTTGCAGTGAGCCGAGATCACACCACTGCACTCCAGCATGGGTGACAGAGCCAGACTCTGTCTCAAAAACAAACAAAAAAACATAGCTCTCTGCATTACTATGTCCAGTTCTTTGCCCATTGTTGTCAATAGTGATCTAATTTTAAAATAAGGTTTGTAAGCTTTACATATGAAAGCAAATGTTCCAGGAGGTGGCAAACCAATATTTCAGATTGGGAGAAACTGAAGAAACTACCTGAAGTTACTGCCTTCACAAGTTTCCTTGGGTATCCCAAGCTGCTTACTACCTTTCCTTCTCTCTGGAAGTGAGAATTGAACAGGCTGGTCATTTTTCTTAGGCAAGGCCAAAAACGTACAAAAGAGTAGTTTGCGTGCAATTTTACACCATTTCCCAAGGCCATCCAGGCCCGTTTTTCTTTTCTACTTGATCATGACAATGTAAGCCATTTTCTTTACTTGTTTTCTTTTTGTTTGTTTTCCTTAGAATATTTAGAGATACTAAGTCTTTGATCCTTTTATCCTAAAGATTTACATCTAGTCCTTTAGTACCAATATGGATTTCTAAATCCAGTGCAAAAATAGTGACAAAGCCCATTTTAAATAGTAAACGAAAATATTTTTCTAAAACAAAAGAATGATAGCCAATAATCATAAAAGTCGTTCCTTCTTTATCAGGTTGGGCACCTCACTCATTTTGCTTCACGTCGGGGAGTAGGGGAAAGGAAATTTTCATGCCTTAGAAGTTTAATATGTGGTTCATTAGTATGTGAGGCACACATTCAAACAGCATGCCACAATACTTAGCATTTGGTAAGATGTTCTTATGCTAAACTAATAGGTTTGGACTCCTGACACTCAATTAAAATCATGTATATTTAGTTTATAATTAGCAAGTTTTAAGTTGCCTTTTTTTCCTAAAAAATATTATATCCAGACATTGTGAAAGTCTTTCAAATGGTTTTGTTTAGTAAAAAGGGTTTTTGGTTAAAAATGTTAACGTTCAAATTAGTCACACAGCAAGTGGATGACAAAAGATAAAACAGCAATCTTGTTCAAGGAACAAACAGTTTCAAGTTAACCAGGCTGAGCAAGACACACTTGAATGGACTTGACAATTGATTCTGAACTTCCAAGTAGAGTTCCAGGGACATAAAACCAACACTGTCATTGGCACTCTGAGTCATTCAGGCACACAGGAGAAAAACTGGCTCAGCAGCATGTCCCATGTGACTCAGCCTGGTGGTAGGTTTTAGTCAATGAGGAGGTCATTCTTCCATTGGAAATGTCAGCAATGGAAAAATCTGCTTCTAATGGTATCAGTTAAACAGTAATCTAATTTCACTGATTTTTCACTATATATTTTTCCAACTCGCACAAGTCGGATCTACTCCTTTAACTTTCAAAACCTTTTAGTGGCCTACCACCAACTATGGATTGAGTAGACCAATTCATTCATTCATTTATTCATTCAGCAAATAATAACTGATCATTTCCTGTCAGCCTGGCACTATTTCAGGTACTGTGCTAAATCAATAATTAAAATTAAGTCCCTGCCTTCATGGAGCTTACATTTCAGTGGGGCAGATGGCAATAAACAAACAACAAACACTTATAGCATGTCTAGTGTTGACATCTGCTAAGAAGAAAAATAAAGTGAGTTAAAAGGATAGAGAGAAATTGGGGGTGATGTCTTAGTCCATTTAGTGTTGCTATAAGGGAATAGCCAAGGTTGGGTAAAATAAAAAGAAAAAAAGATTTATTTGGCTCATGATTCTGCAGGCTGTATGAGAAGCACGGCACCAGCATCTTTTTCTGGTGGGGACTTCAGGCTGCTTCCACTCACGGTAGAAGGTGAAGGAGAGCCAGCATGTGCGGAGATCACATGGTGAGAGTGGAAGCAAGAGAGAGAGGAGGGAGGTGCCAGGCTATTCTTAATATCAGTTCTCCAGGGAACTTACAGAGTGAGAACTCACTCACTACAGTGAGGATGGCACCAAATCATTCATGAGGGATCCACCCTCATGACTCAAATGCCTCACTATAGGCCCAACATTGGGGATCAAATTTTATGAGGCTTGGGGTACAAACATACGAAGTGTAGCAGCTGATTTTGTATTTAGGATGGTCAGGGAAAGTCTTCCTAATAAGGTGATGTTTGAGCAGAGGCCCAAGGGAGAAAGAGTACAAGTCAAATGGGATTATCTAAGGGAAGACTTTTCTAGGCAGGGGGAACAGCAAATGCAAAAAGCCTGTAATGAAGGGAGGGCTTAGAGTATTTGAGAAACAGAAAGGAGATCAGGGAGATCAGAAGCAGATGTGGGGCTAGGGAAATAGACTGGAAGCAGAGAAATTGGGGGGCTGTTACAATGGCCAAGTGGAGACAACAAAGTGGGCAAGGAGGGAACAACGGTGAGAAATTGATTTTGCAGAGGTGGCCAGAGCCAGATCATTTGCTCTGAGTGAAAAAGAAAGCCCACTGAACGTTTTTGAACAGAGGATTGATCTGACTTGCTTTAACACTTCTGTCTGGCTGCCGCAAGAGAAGAGGTTGTTGGGGCAAAGATAGGAGCAGAGAACACAGTTGGGAAGCTAAAGTAAGGCCTAGAGACTTTGATGGTCTGGACAAGGGTGATAGAGGTAAGAGATGAGAAGTGACTGGATTCTGGGTTTAGCTTCAAGGTGAGACCTTCAGGATTTGCTGAAGGATTTGATATAAGACGTACGACATGGTAAAGTCAAGGACCGTTTGAAGACTTTGGCCTGAGCAACTGGAAAGATAGTGGTAGAACTGCCATTTGCTGAGATGAATGAGACTGAAGGAAGTGAAAGCTTTCTCTTATTTTGGGTAAGAGTAATGTGCTCTTACCCACATCAAATGTGCAGTTGTGAACATTGTAAGTCTGGAGCTTCTATTAGATGACTAGATGAAGACATCCATTTGGAAAACAGACACATAAATCTGGATGGTAGCAGTGTGGCCAATATTGGAGATATAAATTGGAAGCCATAAGTTATAGACAGGTATATAAAGCCATGGGACTAGAAGATGTCACTGAGGGGGTGAATACAGATGGAAGAGAAGGGGCCTGGGGACTGAACTCTAGGAAGAATGACAAAGTGGCCAGGGAGGTGAGAGGAGACCAAAGAGAAGGTGCCCTAACAAAGTGAGGAAGGCCAAGAAAGAAGGGATTGGGCTTGTCCAGTGCTGCTGAGAGATAAGTCAGAAGAAGGCAGAAGAGTGAACGTTAGCTTTGGCATATGGGAGGCCACTGCTGACTGTGATGAGAGGTTTGTAATGAATGGTGCTGATGAGAGCCTGGTGAAAATGGGCTGAAGAATATGGGAGGGGAGTAAATGGAGTCACTGTACATAGAAGATTGTTTTAAGAAATTTTCCTGTGAAGGGGAGTAAAGGAATATGGCAGTGAGCTGCAGAGGTACGTGGCAGTCAAGGAAAGTTGTCATACTGGCACAATCCAATGCTTATGCCAAATGGACACTGATCTTTTAGAGAAAGATCATATTTGCAGTTGAGAACAATGTTCACAGTGCTCTTTGAAAGAGGAAGGTGGTTGGAGAAAAGTATCTTCATGAATGACATAGTTACTACTTTTTATTTGTTCCTACTATTTTTGTTTGAACAATTTAACCATTATTTCACTTTGCCTTTTATAACGTAACAGCAGCATACATTGAAAAATGCTTACTGTGCACAGGAAATGTGCTAGTTTATTTTACTTGATTTATTTTATAGTGTTATAGAGTACCAATTTTTGCTTTTCTACTTCACTGAGGCCAGAAGAGATTATTTGTTGTATCCAGGATCCCACAACTGAGATTTGAACTCAGATGATTTTGACCATAGGATTTGAACTCTTGACAACTATATGCTTATATTCACCTCTCTTTGTACCTGCATTAAGATGAAACTTGAACCTTTTGTGTATTACTTACACATGATTTGTCCATATTGTTACATGCCTTTAGCCGATCCTGTTCCTAAGGCCACCTCTTCTTGGTGGCTTGCTCATGTCGTAGATCATGTGTTCCCTGGCTTATCTCAAGGGAAAGGTACAACAAGCTGAAGAATGTGACAGATGCTTCCAAAGCTCCCAGTAATCCCCAACAAACCTGGATTATTCAAAAGATTCATTACAGAAATAAAAGAATATAGTGAGGCGGAGGGGAGGAAGGGGTGGTGAAGTACATTGTGTTTTCCAGAAGAAAATCCAAGAGACAAAATATACTAACTGGTTTTCTCTATGCACCAATGAAATAAGAGATTGAAAAAATATATAAACTGGGCATGGTGGCTCATGCCTGTAATCCCAGCACTTTGGGAGGCTGAGGCAGACGGATCACCTGAGGTCAGGAGTTCAAAACCAGCCTGGCCAACATGGCAAAACCCTGTCTCTACTATAAATACAAAAATTAGCCAGGCGTGCTGGCAAGTGCCTGTAATCCCAGCTACTCAGGAGCCTGAGGCATGAGAATTGCTTGAATCCGGGAGGCAGAGGTTGCAGTGAGCCAAGGTTGCACCATTGCACTCCAACCCTCCAACCTGGGAGATAGAGCAAGACTCTATCTCAAAAAAAAAAAAAAAAATATATATATATATATATATGTATATATATACACACACATATATATATATATGGAGAGAGAGAGAGAGAGACAGAGAGACAGAGAGAATATAAGGAAATTAGCAATAATATATCAAAACATGATATAGTGTTAAAAATGTCTTGCTTATAGGAAAAAGAAGATATCCTTCATTCTATTTAGTCAGTAAAATTTTTCCATCTTTGGAAGGAAATTAAAGACACAACAAAGTAAAGAAATTGGTTAAGTTAAATTCAGGTGTTCTTTTGGGTTCACCAAATACAGAAAAGAGGTAGAAACAGGGATAACCCCACTTCACTTCAACCATGACTGCATGTCTTGCAAAGTATCTGATCCTTAGAACTTTACCTTTGCTGTGAGTTAACTGGATCCCTCTTAAAGATGTGATTAATAGTAAAGACTTGTCTGTGTACATTTCATTTATAAGGGAAGAAGGAATAAAAGAGTTGAAAATAGAGGATATCGGACTTGCCTTGATTTCTTTCACTCTTGCTTATGAGATTATGTAAGTCTAAGTTAAAGTTTTAGTTTAAAGGCACCTCCAAATTACAGAAGATAAACAATTTGAGTCTCTTGATTGAAAAGTATTAGAGCAGGGCACAATGATTTATAATCTGATAAAGAGAAAAATGTGTTACTACTGTCTGCTCAGATGTTTCAGGTTTGGATTGCTCGGTGGTATCACAGATATTTACAGGTTAATCATTTGGATTAAATACCCTATCCTCGTCCCAGTAACTCTTTAGGTCTTGTTTTGACTATGACATTTCTTTTTTTTTTTTTTTTTAACTTGAGACTTGGCAGCTGATAATCTTCAGATTCTAAAACTTCTGTATCTCACTTCTTTGAAATTGCCAGTATTCTTGTGTGATCTCTTCCCCTCTTCACTAAGAGGAAGCAGATACAAGGTATCTTCAATTTCTTGTTCATAATAGCTAGCACCTTCCCTCCATCCCACCAAAAACCACATATGTCCTTAACTACTGCTACTGCAACATCCTTTCCATCTACAATCAAGGATGACCTGCATCAACTTTTTTTTTATTTGATAGAAGCAGTAAAGGATTTATGGATTTCTCAAGCACCTATATAATGATATACTTAAAACCAGGCTCCTAAATCCTGTGAACTTCCATGACTAAGTGGCCTAGCTGCACAGGCCTAGGACAGTTGTACGCTGGAAATGGAATTGTATAGGCTAGATTCATTTTTTCTTTTCCATTTTGCTTTCTAAAAACAAACACAAAAATACAAATGTAAGGAAATGGCAAATGGGGACTTTGCCACAAGAGAGACACCTGTAAATTGGTGTGGTCAATAGTGAATGTATAGGTAGTTGGCAGTTGGGCCCTAGAGAGGATCATTCTGCTTTCAGCGGAAGAATATCTGAGTCCAGTCATCCACCTCACCATTTGTTTGCAATTGTATTTCTGGAGTAAGTGATGTTTGGGATTGGTTTTGCATGAGTAGAAATGTTGTGTTCTGGTAAGAATTGGGAGCTTGTGTCTGGAATCAGTAAACTTTGCAAGTGAGGGAAACAGGGACACTGAAGCATTGCTACCTGTGCAGATCACCAGAAGATGTAGATGCAGAAGGTAATGTGCAAGTGGACTACAAATTAAACTTTTTGTTTTTGTCAAAGGTCGTAGAAAACCACAGTGAAGGGAATGCTGATTTGGGGGAGAGTTATTTTGTGTTACTAGAACTCTTTTATATGATGGATGAAGTCGTTTTCTGCTACTCAAATATAATAGCTCAGCATCCCTAAATTTCCATGCCCTTTCTCAAAGGGTCTGCTCTAACAGGTCTGTCTGAGCAGCACATATGTCCTTTCCTTCTGAACCAATAAGATGCTTGGATCCTGGAATATGGAACTGAAACCCAGAGAATGCCCTCAGTCCCAGATGGGTAAATGTCAGGGCAATGGGGTGGCTATATCAGAATTCAGTTGTGTGTATGTGGAGATACTGGGCAGGAAAAGTTAGCTGAAGTTGGAGAGAGAGAGAAACAGAGAGAATGAAAGCAAGAGGGAATAGAAATGAGGAATAGAGAAAACTGGGCCAGCCTGAGAAAGAACCAGACTACTCTATGAGCAGTAAAAAATAATGAGTAAAGTGAGGTGGCAGATAATGAAGTCTTTCACGTATAGTCCCTCATAAAATTGGCAAATTCAGGATGGATTATGCTTGCATTAAAGTGAACAGCATTGACTTTGTGAATGCAGACCTATTTTTGAAGAGTACAATGTGCGGATGTATCACAATTTGTCTTTGAAGATTTATACCTTTTTTTTTTTTTTGAATGATTTAAAACTTGTCTGCAAATTCTTTGACCCTCTCCCTTAGAGAAGCAAGACTTGGGTTCCACCTGCTGAAATCAGAATGTGCTTGGGACTGCTTTAACCAACAAAGCATGGTGGAAGTGATTCTGTGTGACTCCTAAGGCTTGGATATAAAAGGTCTTGCATCTTTTGACTGGTTCTTCTAGGATGCTCACTTTGAGGAAGACAGTTGCCATGAAATAAGTCTGTCTATTCTGAGACTGCCACGCTGGAGAGGCCACATGTAGATTCTCTAATTGACAGCTCCAGCTGAACTTTCAGCCAACAGCCAGCGTCAACTCCAGCCACATGAATGAGCTGTCTTGGATGTCCAGTCTTCAGATCACAGCAGCCCCAGCCAACATCTGTCCATAACCACATGAGAAATCCCAAGCAAGAACTCTCCAGCCACGCTTCTCAAATTCCTGACCCATAAAACCATGAACAAGAAAGAAGCAATGGCTGCTGACCATGCAACCAACAGTGTCTACCTCAGATTGCTTGACTAAAGAGAATGTCTCCTTCTTTCTATCACCAAAGATGGTCTAATAGGCAAATTTCTTCTTCTTTGTGCTGGAGACTTGGCTGGATGTAACATTAGCTAAGATGGTCAAGGGTATTTTTTTTTTTTTTTTGTGGCTGTCTCTGTGTGGATTAGCTAACACCTCTCATTTCTGTGCCACCAATTGAACTCTGAATTCCCATTTGTCTTTCTACAAGTTTACGACATGAATCACAGTGTTTGTGTGGGGGCAGGGTGGGAGAACTGGTGAGAGTGCATATGGGCCAGTGCAAGTCATCACCGCAACTGGGAAGACTCAGACAAATGCTTCATGACAGTGCTGGGAACAGTCAGAGGAAAGGAGGCAGAGGAAAAGAGAAAAGGGAGTAATGGAGGCTTGGCTGATTGTGTGCCAACCACCTGGATCTTCAGGGGAAGTGGGAATTCCAAAGCCTTTCAGACTTAAACACACGACTTCGTCGAGACAATCATTTTATTGGTGCCCGGGTGAATCAGATCGTAGCTCCAGGCATGCTATTTCATGAACTTTTTCTGATTCATGGAATCAATTATGTTGCCTTTCAATGTACCATTTGAGAGTTTAATGTTAAATTGACTGCCATCTAGATCCAGTCAAAATGAAACAATTTATATCAGAAAGATATCATCCAAAAAGTATGCTCTCTATTCATTCTTCTAGATTTAGGCTCCCACATGCACAAGTCTGCAGGGGCCAGGCCAATATGGCAATTGCAGGAAGCCTCCTGACAGAGACCATGATGCATAAATGACCCTTCTCAGGAGTCCGTGGCTGCTCAAGGCCAGCCAAAGGCTATGCAGAAAGTGATTTCAATTTGCCAAAAAAAAAAATATATATATATATACACACACACACACATATATAGGCAGTCTTTTTTATTATTATAGTTTAAGTTCTGGGATACATGTGCAGAACATGCAGGTTTGTTACATAGGTATACACTGGCCATCATGATTTGCTGCACCCATCTACACTAGGTGTTTCTCTACACTAGGTATTTCTACACTAGGTATTTCATCTACACTAGGTATTTCTCCTAATGCTATCCCTCCCCTAGTCCCCCACCCCACAACAGGCACTGGTGTGTGATGTTCCCCTCCCTGTGTCCATGTGTTCTCATTGTTCAACTCCCACTTATGAGTGAGAACATGTGGTGTTTGTTTTTCTGTTCCTGTGTTGGTTTGCTGAGAATGATGTTTTCCAGCTTCACTCAGGCTTCAGAAGGTAGGTAATAACAAACTCCTCCAAGCTAAAGGAGCATGTTCTAACCCAATGCAAGGAAGCTAAGAACCTTGATAAAAGGTTACAGGAACTGCGAACTAGAATAACCAGTTTAGAGAAGAACATAAATGACCTGGTGGAGCTGAAAAACACAGCCCAAGAACTTTGTGAAGCATACACAAGTATCAATAGCCGAATTGATCAAATGGAAGAAAGGATATCAGAGATTGAAGATCAACTTAATGAAATAAAACGTGAAGACAAGATTAGAGAAAAGAGAATGAAAAGGAAAATGCAGTCTTTTAAATGAAACTTGAAAGCTGGATTCTTATGTAAAATCTGAATCTTAAATATTGACAATGGATTAAAATTTTTATGAAACACCTTGTGTGTCAAATCCAGCCTGCAGCAGTCTGTTTGCAGCCAGTTCGAATCCTTTTTGGATTCTTTAAATTTTATTCCTGCATCAAGAGAGCTTACTAGGAAAAACAATATACCAAGACTATATAGCTTGACTCCTTATAGAAATATTCATTGAACTTTGTTTTAATTTGATGTCCTTGACTTCTATCAAAGTCCATTTTGCTATGAAACATTCTTATATGAAGACATACATGGAAATGTTTACTGCAAGTGAGTAGGGAAAAGAACTCTGTCTTTCCAGACGAACTCGTGTTCTTCCTTTCATCAGATAATTAAAACTGTGTAACTCATTACGTTTACTCATTTGGCTTAACTTCTAAGAAGCTCAGAGTTAAATATAGTGCCCAAACAAACATATTCCATGTTTCTGGTTCTGTAAACTTTTACTTTTCTTTAATACCAAATGGTTTCTAGGTTTCCTGCAACATGTATGTAACTTACCTGTTTTTCACATTGGAAGGTCTAATCCTTTTTGGGACACGTGTGGGATATGTGTATGTCACATTAATGTACACAGACATATTTTATTTAAGAAACCACATTTTATATCACATACAACATATTTGTGAGTCCAATACCCTCTCTCCTATTTCATAGTACTCATCTATCTCACTTTTAAAAAAATGAATGCAATAAAATATTAAAGGGGAATTTTTTTGCCAGGTTCTATCTGGCTGTCTGGCTACTTAGTTACCTTAGAGATATTATTTTGGGCATATTGAACTCCTGGCCTCAAGCAATGCCCCTGCCTTGGCCTCCCAAAGTGCTGGGATTACAGGCATGAGCCACCATGCCCAGCCTAGAAATATTCTTTTAGACATCTAAGGTGTGCTTTAAGAAAAGGTTTTCCCATACCTCAAACATTATAAAATTGCAGATTTATAATTTCAGAAAAATTTATAATTTTATCACCCAGTGATTACTACCATGAACAAATTTTATTTCCTCCCATATCTTATCTCTCTATATATTTACTATAAATTTAGATATATATGCTGTTTTTATTATATATGTGTACATTTATATATCACATAATATTTTAAACAAAATTTATAATTAGATGTTTCTTCTTACTGTTACATTGAAGATTTTCTCATTATAACATTAAGAAACAATTTTATATATTTTTATAATATTCAGTTATGTGAGTATAATTAATTTAGCCCTTCATGAGAGAATGTAAACCAGAAGAAAAAAAAACCCAAAAACAGAAAAACAAAAATTAACATAGCCCATATTATTAGACATTTGAGTTATTTGCCATTTTTCAACAGTTAATCAATGCGACTCTGAATGTAAATATTTGTGTACCTCTCACAATTTTTCCTGGAATAAATTCCTAGCAGTAGACTTATGGGAGTCAAAGCGCATATCTTTAAAAAATATATTGGCAAATTACTTTCCCTAATGGTTTTTTTACTGGAATCAGTACATGTGTGCCTGCCTCCTGACACCAGTCAAAGAAGACATATCACATAAAAATCTTTCGTTCATGCAGTACATTAAAAAAACGGTCCTTATTATTTTATATTGCACCTCTTTGATTATAAATGAGGTCAGGGCCTTGTTTGTTTTGTTTGAGTCTTCACATTTGTATTTCTTCTTGTACAAACTATATTTGCACTCTTTTGCCCATTTTTTAAATTGCAGTGTTAGTTTTTTTAAATGCCTTAAAAAAAAAAAAAAAGACATGTGGACTAGACATTATTCTGTGACTGTTATACTTCTTTGGAATATCTGAAAAATCTCAAACTTTGTACCAAATGTTTCCAGACTAAACTCTACCAGCCTCTTCCACCCAATTACATACAAATCTGTAGTTTATTGAAAGGGAAATTATGCTGCTTTGTAACTCTCACTGTTGCTTGCCAAAGTTCAGTTCCATAAATTGGTAGACACTGACATGAGATCCACACTTTTTTTTCTCACCCCCCTCTGAGACAATAAGAACTTTGATTTCCCTACCAAGTAGAGCTGAATGCTGCTTCGTGTAAGAAATCTCATCCCCATCAACTCAGTTTTCCAAGTGGGACTTTCCTGATGGAGCTTTCTTGAGTCTTACTCATTCTTTTCTTTCCTGGCCACCCCACCCCCTTCCTCTAGTAAGTTAGAGTTCTCTTTCCAGAAATATCAATCAAGCGGGTATAATTTTTCAGTGCTTCCTACTCCAGTGACGTAAAACACCCACAGAAATTTTCTGCTAATCCTGAGAAGAACAAACAACAGTATGCCAGCAATGCTCTTGAGGCCAGATCATGCAAGTCAAAACGCACACACGCCAGGAAGAAGACCGTGGTTGTGGGACGCATGTTCTTGGGGAGCAATGAGGCAGCTTTTGCTTTTCTTTGGATGGGCTCAAGCCTCATATATGTCATTATTTAAAGAAATCAAAGATACTTTGTTTGATTGGGGAGGGCCGGAATTTGTGTCTCAAAATAGCTACAGTTTTCTGAGAATTTATCATTCCAAAGAAGCAATTTGTGCAAGCTACAGTAGTAAAACAGGGTACAGTTTTCTTTCAACTTCATTATGTGCATGTTAGCTTTTGTTATTGTATTTACATAAGCCATTTCCTTTGAAACACTGTCTATTTGGCAAAAGTGGGAAAAGCAAAACATATTTAGTCTCTTTGCTGTCTCTCTTTAGCTCTGAGAGGGACATGCAGGGGCACAGAGTTTGCCATAGCCTTTTCTGGTCTAGCCTTCACTGGTGCAGCATGGCCAAGGGTTCTGGACTGAAGACCCCAATAGGCAAATTCTCAGAGGGCTTCCTGGCCTCATGGAGGTCTTGTGAAGGACCTTACTTTATTGAGTTGTGTCCTGAAAGCTATCAGAAAGACTGCAAAAGAGTAAAATGAACATGAGTTTATTTCAAAGAATAAATGAATCCACCCACTCCCCCTGATTCCATGAATATTGAGGGGTGCAACCTACCTTAGCCACAACCTATACTTACTTTCCATCTCCCAGAGCTAAGGGGCTCCCAGAAACATATATCCTAGGTACTTGATCCAAGGCATGCCTCTCAAAAATTCAAGATAGAGGCAGGAAGAAACCATTCTGGTTATTCTGGTTAAGGAGGGGCCAGAGTTCCCTGAAATAACCTGATTGTAGGCTGCTCACAGCATGAGTGAGCCATCACTGAATGTGGACCTGGAAGAGGAAGGTGAGGGCAGGGAACCAGGGAGTACATTCAGGAGGTCTTCTCTGAGCCACCCATATTGAGGTTTGTTATTTCTACTGGGCATCTGTTGGTTTGGACTCTTGGTTGAAGGTGACCAAACCAAAAAAGACAAAGCAAAACACTCAAATGAACTTAAGCAATAAAAGTAATTACTTAGTTAATATAACTAAACAGTCCAAAAGTAGAACTAGCTTCTGACATGGCTAGAATCAAAAGCTTAAACATCATTCATTTTTGGCTCCATCCTTTTTAAAAGTCTTTCTCCCTTGGTGAGTATGAGGGCGAGAGGCTGCTTAAGCTTCCCAGTTTCACAACCTCAGGAGGAGGACAGCTTCTTCCTCCCAGAGAGAAAGATGAGGAGGACTGGGGAGAACTGAGGCTTGGCCCAACTCAGATCAGCTGTCTGTCTATCCTTTAACCAAACGGAGGAGACCTACATCCTACATAACAAGTCCATTCCTAAGTAGGGGAGTAGGGTCCCCCTAGGAATGAGAGGTTTCTATTGTCACAGATTCTATATCACACACCAGGGCTTGTCGGGTGGTGGGGGGTGAGGGGAGGGAGAGCATTAGGACAAACACCTAATGCATGCAGGGCTTAAAACCTAGATGACAGGTTGATAGGTGCAGCGAACCACCATGGCACATGTATACCTGTGTAACAAACCTGCACATTCTGAACCTGTATCCCAGAACTTAAAGTAAAATAGAAAAAGAAAAAAAAGAGAAGATTCTGTTGCTAGAAGAACCAAAGCTATTACAGTCTGCTTATTGATGGTGTGGTGGCAGAAACACTAGGCTTATCGTCAGAAAACCTGTCTCCGCTCTGCCTCTGTTTTGCTGTTACCTCGGGCAAGACAGTTCTCTAAGCCCCAGACTCCTTAGCTTTCCGATGAAGACAAGAATAAGCACGTGATCATTTCACTGCGACCACTGTGTGAAGGATACAGAAACAATGCAAATGTAAGGGGTTATTATTAATATCATGATCTCTTTCCGGTCCCTGGACCTGGCTATTGCCAGATCATCTGTTTACTTGTTCCTAGGAGACAATGTAATTTGCAAGGTTCTAAAAGGGAAGGTGATTGCTCAAGGTTCAAATTAAAGAGCTGCCTTCAACCTACCCAGGTGTGCAGGCAGGACATCTGCCTCCCACCTGCTTCACTCAAGTGACGCAAAGAAGAGTGTGTTGGTTTCGGCTTCCTAATCGTGATGATGGGGACTTTGAGAAGCGTCTCTGCCATGCAGCTTCACTCTGAAGTGTTGGGCTTCTATTCGTGGACTCTTTTGAAAGCTGTCTTTAACTCCTGAACACCAAAGCACTTGAAACATTCATTTTTATAATCTCTAAAAATGGAATAGGATGACTGGCACTTGTCCTAAAGCCCCAGCCACACCTGCTGTTTATCCTGCATTCATGCGGTGATGACTCTCCCCTAGAGTTCATGGCATTTCCTTTGACACATCAAAGTGAAACTCCTAGAAGACAGAAACAACATGTCTATTGTTAGAGGAGGAGTAAATACTCCATTTCAAGGTGAAAACCACACCACCATGTTGATTTTTTTTTGAAGTCCTAATACCTTAGTTGGCTAGATTTCAGGGTTAGGAACCAGTGAATGGGCATTGGTGAAAGTGCAAGCTGTCGTTCTGGTAAAGTCATCCCCTTAGAAAAGAACATTATAAAAATATTTCAAAGAGGACTTGAATTCACAAAATCTTTCCCAAAGGAATATCTTGTCTCCACATCCAACTGGTCACTAGGTTTCCTGAACCCTGGATTTTCCACCAAGTGTAATCTCTTCTTTTTCCTCCCTATAGCCTTAGTTCTAGGACATTCATTTTCCATCTGGACCTTATCTCCTAACTCATTTCTAGTGCCTTCTCTTTTCCAGTCTGTCTTCTCTCCAAACTTCCTTCCTCTCAACCTTATCCAAGTAAATGCACATCTGAGTTAGGATGATATATACTTGGGAACTTTTTTTTTTTTTTTTTTTGAGACAGGGTCTTATTCTGTTGTCCAAGCTGTATTGCTATGGTGTGATCTCAGCTCACTGTAGCCTCCGCCTCCTGGGCTCAAGCAATCCTCCCATCTCAGCCTCTGGAGTAGCTGGGACTATAGGCACGCACCTTCATACCTGGCTAATTTTTGTATTTTTTGCAGAGATGGTGTTTCGCCAGGTTGCCCAGGCATTAACCTCTCTCTGCCTTAGTTTTCTTAGTACTTAGTTCAAAGGATTATGTGAGAATTCAGTTAATATATGTAAAAGGCTTAGAATAGTGTTTGGTCTATAGGAAGACCTATAGATGCATGAGTGTTACCTATTATCACCTGATCCTGTTCCTGGCAGGCTGCTACTTAAAACTCCCACCACCTTCTGGTCAAGGCAGATGTAGCTTATGTACATGGCAGGCATCTCCTCAGGGCCTGGCGCTGCAGCCTCTTCTCTCACCCCCGCCCCCAGGCACTCTGGCCTCTGGTGTCCAACTACGTGTCCCACCCATGTGGTTTCTTCTACCTTCCCTCCATCCCCATTCGGAACTCCTTACAATTCTTCAGGGCTGTGCACTGGTGATTCCTCCTCTGAACTTCTCCAGGGAAGACAAGGATGTCTTTTTTGGTGCTTTCTTCATTGAGTATAACTATTGTTTATTGGATGTCTAGAATAAGCCTGGGACCTTATATGCAGCATGTCATTTAATTCTCACAACAGAAACATCATTCCTATTGTACAGATGAGAAAACTGAGGCTTACAGAGCTGCCATTACTAGTCTGAGAAAGCAGTGGTACCAGGATTAAAACTCTGGTCTGATTCTGGACTCCATGGTCATTTGACTACGCGCTATGCTGCTCTCCCTTTTGGCTGCTAGTTTTTGTGTCCTCTCTCCTCTGAATCTCTGAGCTGCCTCCATGCCACAAACAACATCCTTGAGAGCTCGCTCCCTGCTCATGGAGGCGTCTGTGTCCCAATGAAAGTGCCTGTGCACTATACTTCCTTGACTCGGTAAATCCTCCCTACACTCCTCCACCCCCACAGTGAGCAGGTGCGCTCATTTCTGTCCTTCCATTTCTGAATCACCAGCTGGATTTTTCTTCTGTGTTGAAGACTCTTCTACCTGCCTTCTAACTTTGATTCTCTGAAGGTCACGGTCTTTTGGTTCATGTATGGGAGTAGAGAGTTACCCTGGCTGAAGTATCAAGTACATCCTACCTCAACTGGTTCTCTGGGTACCACCCTGCAGCTCTGGCTGGTGTCTCTCCCTCCCTAAAAGGGAGAAGGGAATTGATGGCAGACTGCTTGCAGGCAGGGATTGCGCCATGGATGCAGAGTGTGTAGCCCAATATCTGGCACACAGTAAACACTCAATAAATATGGCTGAGAAAATAGGTGATTGGAAGAAGCAATGGTAACCAGTAAATACTGTACATTAGATGGAAATCAAAGTTAAGGAATTGGCTCCTCAGAAAGGCAAAAAGATGACTGTCCCTCCATTTTGCTTCTAAGAAGAGACCCATCAGGGGCGGTGCATGGAGTGTGGGAGGTACAGAGGATCTGGATAATTGTTATTTGAAGAATGGGTTGAGACCCTCCCTAGCACCATTATTGACCTACAACTTAACCAAGACAGCAGCAGCTCCTCTATCCAGCCAGATTGGAGCCAAAGTTTCTTCCCTCCTGATGAACCTTTCTCTCAATTACTCATTTACTCTGCAGTCCACTAAAGCAGCAGTCCCCAACCTTTTTGGCACCAGGAACTAGTTTCATGGAAGACAATTTTTCCACAGACTGGGGGAGGGGGAGGATGGTTTTGGGATGATTGAAACGCATTATATTTATTGTGCACTTTATTTCTATTATTATTACATTGTAATATATAATGAAATAATTATAAACTTACCATAATGTAGAATCAGTGGGAGCCCTGAGCTCGTTTTCCTGCAACGAGACGGTCCCATCTGGGGGTGATAAGAGACAGTGACAGATCATCAGGCATTAGATTCTCATAAGGAGCATAAAACCTAGATCCCTCACATGCACAGTTCACAATAGGGTTTGCACTCCTATGAGAATCTAATGCCACTGCTGATAGGACAGGGGGCAGAGCTCAGGCAGGAATGCAAGTGACGGGAGTGGCTGTAAGTGCAGATGAAGCTCTGCTCCCTCGCCTGCTGCTCACCTCCTGCTGTGTGGCCCAGTTCCTAACAGGCCACAGACCGGTACTGGTCCATGACCTGGGAATTGGGGACCCCTGCTCTAAAGTTTACCAACTTTTCTGACTTGTATCGATCCCAAAATTAACAGAAAATATCCTTCTTTGAGAGAAAGTGAGATAATGAATATGAAACAATTTAACATAGAACTCGGCCAATATGTCCAATACATTGGCCAATACATTGCCTTTGTTTTTCCTTTACTAAAAAATGTTAATACCAATTATGTCTGATTTTGGAAAAAACTTTTTGGGAAAATAAATTCTTCTTGAAAGCTAGCCAATTTTCTAAGTAATAAAGTAGAACAAATGAAGAAGGTGGCCAGGTACTGTTTAAAGAGCTACATATAGGCTAGCCACGATGGCTCACGCCTGTAATCCTAATACTTTGGGAGGCCAAGGTGGGCAGATCACCTGAGGTCAGCAGTTCGAGACCAGCCTGGTCAACATGGTGAAACTATGTGTCTGCTAAAAATATAAAAATTTGCTGGGCATGGTGGTGCATGCCTGTAATCCCAACTACTCAGGTGGCTGAGGCAGGAGAATCGCTTGAACCTGGGAGGTAGAGGTTGCAGTGAGCTGAGATTGTGCCATTGCACTCCAGCCTGGGGGACAAGAGTGAAAATTCATCTCAAAAAAAAAAAAAAAAAAAGAAGCTGCATATAAACTGTAAATAAAATCAAACCTTTGTGAAAGGAAGTTAATGTATTTTTTTTTCGCTATAGTTGTGGATGGAAACCTTACATCCTTTAGCTTTACTGAGGAACATAGACTACTGGGGTTAATTTCTCTGAACTCTTTAGACCTTTACCCACATCTAGAGGAGAGGGCCTTGGTGCGGATGAAAATTGGTATTAGTTGCCTTGTGCCTACCAGAGCGATTTCCCCATGCCCTGTACTCGTGGCCTGCAGACTATTCTAAACCCCATCTGGTCCCACCTGGGGCTTTCTCTAAAGCTGACATCCTTAGGCCCTGATGGTTCCTTCACAAAAAGAAGCCCCGGCCCCCGTCTTGCAGTATTTCTCTTTCAGTCTATGAGAGAATTAGTATTTGTTGCTTTCCCTGGCTTTCTTGGATTAGCATTTGCAGGCCTTTCCAGGCTTAAGGAAACTTGGCAGGAATGTTTGGCAGCTTCCTAAGCTTACTAGAAATACCAGAAGCCCACAGTTTGCATAATGCTAATTAAGTTTTCAGCTCAGTCTCCAAGTTCTTATAGTGTTTAGAGGATCGAGTAACTTAGGAAGTGTCCCATATAGAGATTGACCAGAGAAGACAAGAATCCCCATCCACCAATAAAACAATAAAACTCCAGCAGGTATGCCCTACACCTGCAAAGGAGAAGTGGTCTTTTTTTATTTATTTACTCATTTTAACTTGCAGTGAATATCCTGCCAGCATCACATCATTTTCTGGTATCACCTCCTGTGGTGCCTGTATTGATTTTTCTGCCTTGCCTTTGGAAGTGTTTGGTTTGCGCTTAGCCATCACACTCAATGGGTGTGGTTCTCTGGTATTCTGCCATACCTCAGGGGTGTGGTGAGGCAGGGTGCCCGTGCCAAGTGGCTTCACCCGCCCAAGGTGTGGTGATATCACCTATTCTTACCACATCTCGGAGTATTTTATTGGTATCTTACTATAAGTCATCCAAAGTGAAAACGTTTCATCTTGTGCTTCATACCTGCCTTTGACAAGCTTCCAAATATTGGTTATTGCTGTGGGGCTCATATTATACATCAAAAATCAGGCTTTTCATTTTCAAATTTTTATACTAATTACTACAATATCTTCTAAGAGAAGAAAATGCCAAGAGAGGAGGCCAAAGTACCGCAGAAGCACTGACCTCACTTACCTTTACTTGAGAAATTCATCTATTAAGAGAGGGTACAAGTTACGAAATGGTCAATGTGCACTAACACTTTGTGCTTAAGAATATGTGTTAGTAATTAATTATTCTATAATCTGTCAGTTTTGAAGCAGGTACTGATTCCTGGTGCCCAGTCATGGCTAGAGTGTTGGGCACCAGTTCCCTTCTTTGAGCTCTAGAATTTCAGTGCCCACGTGGATGGCAGTCACTGCTGCTTCAGTGTGGTTAGGCCTTGGCAAAAGGCTCGGGTCGGAGAAGTAGGTGGATGGGCCCAGCCTAACCCCTAAAGGAGTTCCAGGGAGCAGCCTGGCCTGTGCATCGGGAAACAACCTTGGAGTGTGCCTACTGTAACGTAAGAGTTAACTAGTTTTCGAAGGAGAGAAAACACAACAATAAAAGGATGTCACCAGTTCCTTTCTTGGAGTGGTTTTGGTTTTGTAGCTGAAAAGTCAAAACGAATGTGAGAATTCATCAAGGGTTAAGCGGTCAGTTACGTGTCATGGATTATGAATTCAACAGGAAAACAGAAGCCAACGTCAGCATGAGCTGGAATAGCTGGAGGAGGCTTCCTGGAGGATGGCAGGCTGACATTAGGCCCGAATGATGGGTACCGTTTGAGAAGACCCGCATGAGGGTGTCTAAATATTTGATTTGTTCCCACGTTTATTGCAGCACTGTTCACAATAGCCAAGATTTATTTATTTATATTTTATTTATTTATTTATTTATTTATTTATTTATTTATGTTTGAGATGGAGTCTCGCTCTGTTGCCCAGGCTGGAGTGCAGTGGCATGATCTTAGCTCACTGCAACCTCCACCTCCTGTATTCAAATGATTCTCCTGTCTCAGCCTCCTGAGTAGCTGGGACTACAGGTGTGCACCACCACGCCCAGCTAATTTTTGTATTTTTAGTAGAAATGGTGTTTCACCATGTTGGCCAGGATGATCTCGATCTCTTGACCTCATGATCTGCCCACCTCGGCCTCCCAAAGTGCTGGGATTACAGGCCTGAGTCACTGCACCCAGCCAATAGCCAGGATTTAGAAATAACTCAAATGTCCATCAACAGACAAATGGATAAAGAAGATGTGGTGCAGACATACAATGGAGTACTACTCAGCCATAAAAAGGAATGAGATCCTGTCATTTGCAACAACATGGATGCGACTGGAAATCATTATGTTAAGTAAAATAATCCAAGCACAGAAAGACAAACTTTGCATGTACTTATTTGTAGGAGCTAAAAGTTAAAACGATTGAAATCATGGAGACAAAGAATAGAAGGATGGTTACTAGAGGATAATGGGGAGCGGTGGCAGGGAAGGGGGGATGGTTAATGGATACAAAAAATAGTTTAAAAGAATGAATAAGATCTAGTAATTGATAGCACAACAGGGTGACTATAGTCAGTAATAATTTAATTATACATTTAAAAATAACTAAAAGAGTATAATTGGATTGTTTGTGACACAAAGGATAAATGTTTAAGGTGATGGATACCTCATTTACCCCAATGTGATTATTACACATTGTATGCCAGTATCAAAATATCCCATATACCCCATAAATACATATGTCTACTATGTACTTGCAAAAATTAAAAAAGGATTCAATTTGTATACACAAGTGGCATATACAATGTTTTCTATAACAAACATTGCTTTGCATGTTAGGAGTTACCGTAGAATAAAGAAATAAGGTGTCTTGCCTTCATACATTCAAGCTCTTTCTTGGCTTCTTGTGAGAAGTAATTTACAGAACACAAACTCGATTTAGGAGTAGAGTACGTATACCATATGAACAAGAGAACATTTATAAATTATTGCAGGGGGGTGGGGTTGCTGGAAACTAAGATAAAGAAATTATATCATTTAAATAGGGGAAATCAGATGAGGATCAATTTTTTTCTCAGTTAAAGAATCCTTTCTTACAGGAATTGGCAAACTGCAGTTCTAGGACCCGATCAGGCCCTTTGATCATTTTTATACAGCATACAAGCTAAGAATGGTTTTGATAGTTTTACATGGTTTAGAAAAACCAAAAGAATAATATTTCATGACAAGTGAAATGATATAAAATTCAAGTGTCAATGTTCATAAGTAAAGTTTTATTGGAACACAGCCACACCCATTTGTTTATGGATTGTCCACAATGGCCAGGCTAAGTAATTGCAACAGAAGGCATAGGTGACACTGTCATCATTTTGCATCTGAAAACCGCAGTGACATGGTTAAACATCAACAGTGTTTTGGTGTCCCCCCAAAAGACGTATAAGTCCTAACCCATGGTCCCCATGAACATGACCTTATTGGAAATATTGTCTTTACAGAGGTGAGCCAATAAAAATGAGGTTATTAGGGAGAGTTGTAATCCAGTATGACCTGTGTCCTTGTAAGAAGGGGAAATTTGGAGACAGACGCATAGGGAATATGACGTGAAGACACAGGGAAAAGGCCACCTAAAGCCAAGGAACACCGGAAGCCTCCAGAAACCAGAAGGGAAGCATGGGCTGAATCTTTCCTCACAGCCTGCAGAAAAAATCAACCCTACTGATTCCAGCCAAAGTCCAGAACCATGAGGTGATAAATGTTGGTTGAAGACCCCCAGTTTGCAGCGCTTTGTTGTAGCAGCTCCAGGGACTCATTCCCTTGCAGCCTCCCTGTCACTGGCAGTCACCGTGTGACAGTAAAACAAAGAGCTCAGCTTCGAAGACCAGAGTAGGTTTCTCCCCTGGGCTGGGTAGTCCTGACTCAGTGGGCAAGAATGACCAGTTGACGTGTGCAGAAGCAGTTTTGCACAGTGCCTCTGTGGTACGCTGAGTGGCAACATTAGTTGTGGCCTGGCCGGCTCCAGTTCTCTGCATGATTTGGGACTGCATATGCCCCTGGACTTCCTGATAATTTTCCTGGAATATTGCTCAAGAGGGAGTTAGAGTTACCTGGCTGGTTAAAGAGCAGGTTAAATTTAACAATAAATAACAAAAAAGAAATATCACTCTCTTTGTATTTTTAGCTTGGGATATAGCTCATCTGGTTAAACTTACAAGTGAGGAATTAGCCACATGCAGGTTTTGAGCTTGTGCAAACAGTATAGCCAACAGAAGCAGTGACAAACAGAAAACCTAGATGTCAGGACTCCAACCCAGCCCAGACTCATCCTACCACACTGTGGGTTAGTTACGGGCTTTGAGCCAACTTATGTACAGTCACAGAGATGATCCTCATCAAAAGACAATTTTATTGAATTTTTCTAAGAATTGCAATATTCTTTGCAGAAATGTATTCATTTAGGAAAGTCTTAGGCATTTCAAAGCCTATTCCCAACTCAAATCATTTATTCACAAAGTTAGCTCATTTTACTAGAACTCAATAAATTTCTCTGGAGCACTGTTGGTGTTGACAGGCAATAAATATGGCTCTAGTAGTTCTCATTATTTTATTCTCAAAGTTGAGTTTCTCAGCATTGCATAGAGAGATGTTTTTGGCGGGTCTGCTTCAAATATGAGGGAGCGCATCATCCTCAATTTCTATACCCTGTCTGCTCAGACAAGGAGGGTGTCCACCTCCACATTTGGAATGAGTTTTAAAATCCCAAAATGCCATTTCAATGAGCCATGATACCGCCACCAAATATTTATGAATATATTTTAATTTGAGCCATTCCTTGAATGTCACTCTGGTTGACAACTCAGCCATGGATGGGTTTTCAGATTTCTTCTGCATATTTGGGCATATTCATTCTGGGAAGCCTACCTGTTTGAAGCACTGAAAACAGCAAGATATCATAGCAATATTTTTGAAAGCACCAAGCTGAGGCTGGAGTCAGCATGGCCGGGAATGTGTTGCTGGTTACACAGGACCTTCTGTATTTAGGAGAGCAAGCAACCCTGGCAAAAACACCAGCTCTAGCTTCATCGTGCCTGTTGCCATCACAAAACACGGGTAGTGAGAGTTTATCTTCTTCTAGGCCGAGGCGGAGCAGTGACCTGCTCTGTTGTTAGGTAATAACTTAGCCAAGCATGTCATGGATAAGTATCTCCTTCTCTGATGTTCCTCCTGCTCTGCCCCCACCAGCATGACTTACTGAAGTGAAACCTAGGGGAAAGGGAGCAGAGACAGTGGGCCCTCACTCAAGCTCACATCGCAGAATCAGACGCTAGTCTCATGGCATCGCTCATGCATGAGGCAGAGGTGAAGATGCATGCCCTATGTGGGTTGTGAGGCAAACAAATTAATGAGGTAAGAAATACCCAACTCACAGGAAGGAGGCAGGATTGTAGTGGGAAACCAGCCTCCAGAAACTCTGGTTTCAACATTGCTCAAGATGCTCTTGAGTAAATCTCTTTAGAGTTTGGGCTTATACTTCTTGTCTGTAAACGGAAGGGCCTAGGTTCTGTGTTCTCCTAAGGCTCGTGTGTGTGTGTGTGTGTGTGTGTGTGAGAGAGAGAGAGAGAGAGAGAGAGAGAGAGAAAATGTGTTGTAAGGGAAAGGGATGAGGGTGGTAGTGAATAGAGCAGTGAGTTCAAGCTCATTTTCCAAAAAATAATAGTGAAAAATGTGTGAACTACAGACCATTTACCTGGCACTAGGCACTTAACACAGATTATTTAGTTTAGTCTAACTGTAATTTCATTAGTGTTGTCACAATTTTACAGGTGAGGAAAATGAGGCTTAGAGAATGTATTAGTTAGGCTTCTTCAGAGACACATAACCAATAGGTTCTCTCTCTCTCTCTCTCTCTCTCTCTGTCTCTCACCCTCTCACTCTCCTTCACCCCCTGTCTCCTCTTGTGAGAAAGATTTTAAAGAACTGGCTTATGCAATTATGGGGGTTGGCAGGTCTGAAATCTGCATCTGCAGAAAAGGCCAGCTGGAGACCCAGGGAAGCGTGTATGTTGCAGCCTGAGTCTAGAGGCAGTATGGAAGCAGAATTCCTTCTTCCTCAGGGGACCGAAGTCTTTTTTCTCTTAAGGTCTTCAGCTGATTAGATGAGGCCTACCCACATTATAGAGGATAATTTGCTTTCTTCAAAATCTACTGATTTAAGTGTTAATCACATCTAAAAAATACCTTCAAAGAAATGCCTTGATGAAATATCTGGGTGCCATGACATAGTCACATTAACACATAAACTTAACCATCACAGAGAAGTAAAGCCCAGGCCGATCAGCTGTAAAGTAGAACCAGGATTTGAACTCAGACAGCCCTACATCAGAGCCTACTCTCCCCTCCTGTGCCAGTTGTCAGGGTGGCTTTGTGCAAATCACCCAAGCGTTTACTCCCCGAGTCTCAGCGGTAAAATTACCCCACAATTTCTGCTTTGTAACCCATAGGCTAAATGTATGTGAAAGTCTTAGCATGGTGCAGGTAAATGTCATTAACATTAAAATGTAGAGTCATTTTTTTACCCCTGCCCAATTTAAAGTCATTTCCTTAGGAAAGTAAATTAGCGTATCTAGTTTTAGAGGGCAATTTGAAATTTTTAAAAAATATAAAAACGTGAATCCTCTATGATGCTACGGTCCAGCTTCTAGGAATTTTATTTTGCAAATAGATATAATTATAAAGATGCCCTTCCAATATTGGTTAAAAGGCAAAAAAAAGGAAACGATCTCAATATCAATAAGGGAACACAGTATGAACTGTGAATCCATACTACGAACTAATAGACAGTTACTAAAAGATGATACAGACTACCTTGGAAAGGTGTTCAAGACATGCTGTTAAATGATAAGAACAATATGTGAAATAATATTTTGGAAGAGTTCTATTTTGATAAGAGAAAAAACTATATATGTTAATATATTGATAAACTTAGAAAAATACTGATGTATACATATTAAATTAGTGTCGCTGGAGAGTGAGATTAGAAGAAAAGGAGGAGAACCGTTTCTTCTTTGTGCATGCTCTCTATATTTCTACAATTTCCAAATGTGTTACAATGGGATTTTCCATTTAATTAAAGATGCGTTTGGTTTGTTACTAAGTTACCTTTTAAAATTTTTTTTATTTGTTTAAGTTTACAAATAAAAACTATTATATACTACATGTTGTTATGAAATAGGTATACATTATAGAATGGCTAATTTGAGCTAATTAGCAATATGCATTATCTCATATCTCATTTTTTTTGTGGTGAGCACACTTAAAATCTCTCTTAGCAATTTTCAGAAATTGTTATTAACTATATAATCACCTTGTTGTACAATAGAGCTCTTGAACTTGCATCTTTTATCTAACAGAAATTGTGTATCCTTTGAAAACATCTCCTGATCCCCCACCTGTTGTTACAAAATTATTGATTTCATTTTGAAACGAGTCAGCTAAACAGAATAGTTTGTTTTTGACCTTAGTCTATTTTATTTCATATCAGGTTGACTGCTTCTCCTCCCAACCCCCAATCATGGCTCTATACTAATTTGCGTAACTTTGATAAAACTTTTATTCAAGAAAAGAAGAACAAGTCTCATGTGGCTTGTGAGAAGATGAAACCACTATGACTTATAGGGACATTTTGGGAAGACAACGCCTAAACTTGGTCAACAGACAGGATGGCACTCATGGGGAAGTCTGTCCTGGCAGTTCTTGCCCTCTGTCTGGCAAAACCAGACCTGCAGAAAGGGGGTGGCCTTTAGGTTAAGGCAATTTCTTGCTGATACCTGGAGGGAAAAGTGTGTGCCAGTGACAGCTTACTGGGATACAAAATCCTCACAGGCGCTCTGTGGCTTTCTGTATTTTGAGGGAGTGCTTTAAGCAGACATGGGGGGAAGTGATTTAGCTAGGAATGTTGAGCTCTCCAAGGGAAAAATAAAAGTCCTTCAATCATTGTTTTAAAAAGTTATTTTTTCCCTTTGTAACACAGAGCTACTAGGATACCATGATGGTGCATGGTGGCATTTGCTGGTTACTCTCCACATAGCAAGGCACTTTGCATTCAAACTCAAAATAAGAATTTTTGCCAATAGAGTTTAAAGGGAAATAAATTTTCACATTTCTCTGTTTTCCTGAGGACAGGGGCTGCAGTCTCTTCTCTTTATTTTAGTACCCACCCCAACAACTGGTGTGATAGGTACTCACTGGTAAACTAAACTAGCTAATCTGCAGATCAGTCTCTCCAGAAAATATTTATGACTTATATTTGATCCTGATACTCCCTTGCTGAAACTCTTCAATGTCCTTTTCTTGCTGTGAATATCAAGTCCAGAACTCAAAATATGTCCTACAAGGCCTCTCATGCTGGGCTGCTGGTCATCTCCTTGTACTGGTTCCACTATGCAGGTTATTGACAGCCAACCTCCCTTCAGAATGGCCAAGTCTGTGTCTTTCTAAATTGCTAAATGTTTAGAACATCACCCCGGCCCATGAGACCTGGCCCCTACCCACCTCTCAGACTCATCTCTGGCTCTCCATCCATGTAGTCACACACTCTCTCTCTTTGGTTTCTTTGAATGTGCTGGGCTTCAGGACACCTTGGTTCCCACCCAATCTGTGTCTTCTGCTGGGGAATCTTCCCAGTTTTGTTCACCTAGTAGTTAGCTATTTCTCGTTCTTCTGATCTCGGTTGTAATCTCAAGGCTGTAGGTGGCTTTTCTGAATCCACACCCTGTGATTAAGTTAAGGTTTCCTTTAGTACGCTGTTAAAGCACACTAGAGTTTCCCTTAAGTATCTATCATAACTTTGGTAAGATGATTATTTGGGTAATTGTTTATGGTAGTCTCCTTGAGGCTAGGAAACTCAGCTTGTTCTGATAAAACAAATGTTTACCACACAGAAGATTCTTAAATATTTGATGCAGTGAAAGAATAAATAAAAGGTAGGCTAAAGCAATGTGAATGATCAGTTTTTTTTCCCTAAAACGATTCAGATTCTACAAAAACCCTTGTTGAAGAAGACCTCTGATTCAAATGTTTCATGCATACTAATTTCATCTGCGTTTGAAATGAGCCTCCTAGGTGTCTTAGCTCTTTTGCAGCTGAACAGATCTACTTGAAAACAATTTTAAGGGATCTGCCTTGCTTTTTTTTCTTTTGACATTCCTTTTGCCACTGTCTCCTGATTACATTTCTAACCCCTGGGGTCATAATCAGGTGATGGCTGAGTTTCACCTACATACACACATTCTATGAAAACCCACAAAGAAACCTACATGAAAGGTAAAGCTTATCAAATTTCTTTTAGGCTCTGTAGCCTAACTTGTTTTATAACCTAGGATTTAAGCATGTGCTAATTTGTCTGTTTTGTTTGATCAAATTATACTTTATAGTACATCAATTATACTTTTCTGGTTTTATTTGAAGTAAAAATATTTTCCCACATGAAAGAGTCATTTTGAGTAATACTGTAACAAACCAAAGTTTGCCACGTACATCCTGAATGCTATTGCCAGTATTTCTTCTTGTTTTGATTTTAAATTTGTTTTTAATTAGCTTTGTGACCCATCAAATAGCCACTTCCATGAATGAACCCTACACTGCACTTCCCTACCAACTACCAGCTGGTTCATTCAACATTAATAGTCATGAAAAACCCCTGCACGAAAACTTACAACAAGCTCCAAACACCCAGATAAAACTCCCCAAACCAAATAAGCAACACATAAATACTTTATTTTTTCAGAATAGAAACACATTTTTCTTTGGGGTAATATCAAGTTTCACTTTTAAAAGATGTATTCATTTTTTACAGTTCTCGTCAAATAGAAATGACTGTCCAATGCTATAACTCTGAATCACAAGATAAAATCAAATCTCCTAAGCAGAGTTTCATGTCGCCATATGGGGAATAAAGAATGATGGTGAGCAGGAGAGAAAAAAACATTCCTCTTAGAATGGGACAAAAGAAGAGGACATAAAAAATAACTAAAAGAACAGAAAGTACCCTGAATGCTATAATTTAGGCTGTGGTGAAAGTAAATTCGAACTCCCCTGAGCCCTGTCAGTGGTAGACAAAACATGTCAGGTTAGCAGGAGGAACGGATGCTCTCTGGTTGACCCTAAGGCAGGACCCCACCCCCACTCCCTAGAGATCACAGGATGCCCCCCTCTCTTGGGGGAGATTCCCATAGTGAGTTACTCAATAGACTCCAACTGTTTCTCAGATCTGTGAATGTGAGGACAGGAAACACAGAAAGTTCTGCAGAAGTCTGGTCAGTGTGGCTTCATTTGGGAAGGAAAGAATCTTCTCATGGCCTCAACCCAAGGCTTTCTTCCACCATGCCCCTTCCCAAATGGGCTGAGAGCCGTTATGGGACCTCTACCCTGCCTGAAAAAGAAATTCTACAAAACCAGTCAGAACTTGGGACTTATCTTACTTCTGTTGTAAGAGTGTGCTTGAAATTGACACTCAGTTTAATTCCCTTAAAACCTTAAAAATAATGACAAGGGGCTTGCTGGAGTTCTCCTGTTGCCATATTACTGATGTAAAGATCCACAACTAGGCTTTCTTTTGCCCTTGGGAACAAGAAATCTTGTTTTCAGGCCATTCAAGTCACAGTAGAAGTTTGCCTTTTGTTGTTTCTGCTTCGACTTGTTCAAGAGTTGATACACATGGTGAATGAGAGAGGAGAAATACCACCACGTTAAGGCTGGTGGTCCCAACATTGCTATTGTTGTGAGGGCTGAAGAAAATAATAGCGTTTGTCGGTGACTTTTAAGGTCTCTAAATGAACCCGTATATATTTTTCCGTTAGTTCAGGATAGAAGGGTTAAAGAAGGAAAAGTCCACTGGGTGGCCAGGGGTAAGACAGGCCATCTCCTGTGGAGGAGCAGGTCTGGGAGTCTGGGGGAAGACTGGACTTGATGCCTAGATTCATCTAAAACACAGAGGCCCAGTTCAGAGATGGTGCGTGGTGGCATTTGCTGGTTACTCACCACATAGTAAGGCACTTTGCATTCAAACACTAAATAAGAATTTTTGCCAATAGAGTTTAAAGGGAAATAAATGTTCACATTGCTCTGTTTTCAAAGTTTTAATGCAACCACTCATATCAGGGTGCTTTTGTTTGTAAAGAAAGAAAACTCAACCTCAAGTAGCTTAAGCGATAAGGAGCATTTTTAGCTCACATAACAAAACACCTGAAAGTTGAGCGACTCCAGACTTGCTGAGTTTAGTGTTTAAATGATGCCATCAAGGTCCCAGCTTCACTCCACCTGTCCTCTCTGTAAACTGGCTTGTCTTTTAGCTGAATTCCTTCATGGCCCCAAAATGGCTGCTATTTTTCCAGCCTCGATGCAGACAGCAACATCCAGAGGCAGCAAAGAGTTTGTTTCCTCTTGTGTGTCTTTTATTGTCGGTAACGAACACTTCTGTTGAGCTCCCAGCGTACTTACGTCTCACTGTCAGAGGGCAGAAGGCACAGGGAGGGATAGCCATTTAGTAGGCAACAAAAATCATTTGTCACAAAATCAGAGTCAGCACCCTAAGTGTAGGTAGGCTTTCCCAGGAGGGAGAGGTCTTCTGATGTTCTTGATTATTATACACAGTATTTCGGCTTCAACATCTTTCTGCTTTCACAAAAACGGTGAAGTGGTTTCTTTTTTGAAAATGAAAACTGGGAAGAGATGGGTTATTGAAAGCACGGATTTTAGGCTTCACCTTAGGTGATTCTCAAAGAGGGGCGGTGTCAGAGTTTCCTTCTGAAGGGTGTTACTCTTCATGCCTTTGACATCGTGTAAGGAGAGCTCAGTGTTTAGAGATGTGGAGAAAATACCTATTATATCTTTTCCCTCTTAAACTTGTTGAATAATACAAGTAGAAGTCAGAGTTCTATTCTCTGACCTCTCTCCAAAAGAAAATGTAAAAAAACACTCAAGATGTTTATCAAAGACTACAGGTAAATTGAGAAGATTTCCTGTAGTGGCATCATGGATCTAAATCTCACTGTCATAATAGCATGACCTTGATCTGCTGGAGTCATCCCAGTTTGGTTTGTTCCTGTTGTTATTTTCACCTCCTTAGGGTTCTCATGTCTTATCTCAAGTCCACACATCTATCTGTGGAACTTCGGAGGGATCAACGCAGTTGACAGGGAGGAACGCAGACCCTATAGAATCTGTAGATGAGGCAGCTGTAGTCTCTTTATGTGACTTATTACAGGGTCCAGCCGCTCCCAGCATCTCCTTACACTGCAGATCTGCCAGGTTCCCTTGTTTTGCCCTCAAAGGTGGATATTCATTGATTTCCGTCTGCTATGTAATGATCCCAATTCTTAAAAAAATGACTGAAAAGAAATGTTACTGTGAGAAAATCTCAAGGGGGAGGAAACAAGAAGAGAGAACAGAAACCTCAAATCTGCTGGATATTTCAGAATCAGAAGAGGTTAGTAAGAAAACAAAAACTGGGAACAAATTTAAAAGTTCTGTTTCTCTCTCTATTTTAAAATAAGAGAAAATGTTATTTGTGATTTGGGGGTAGAAGCTGAATGGCTAAAAAGAGAAAATAGAGTATAGGATACTTTATTTTCCAAGTTTTGATTAGAAAGAAAACGTTCAGATACTCACTACTTAAGTGGTGATTAAAGACATTTAATTTCGTGTAGTTTTTTTCATCCCTGGATTCCCCAATTCCCTATACAGTTTTATTTTTAAAGCCTTTGTACAAGACAAAATGACCAGAGAAGAGCTGTTTTTTAAAAAGGGTTTGAAGTTTGTTTGCTTAACAAAGTGTTTGCAGTCATAATTAGGTTGCATATTAAAGTTCAAAACCAATTCAAGTTGGAAGTGACTGAAAATTGTTACCATCTGATGGCTTTGTGGGCAGAGCTTTCACAAACGACACTGCACGCACCAAGGAATAAAGGCCCCATTCTGAGCATTGCCCCGGGAGACTTGACGGGTCTGGGCAACACTCAAACTGCAGATTTCCTATAGTGGCATCGTGGATCTAAATCTAACTGGCATCATAGCATGGCCTTGAACTGCTGGAGTCATCCCAGTTTGGTTTGCTCTGGTTGTTATTTTCACCTCCTTAGGGTTCTCATGTCTTATCTCGAGTCTACACATCTATCTGTGGAACTGCAGAAGCCATGATGAGTTGTAGCTCCCGGGCTCAGTTCTGCAACTCTCACCATGGAAAATCCATCTCAAAGCCAGGTTTTCTGACAGAGAGAGAAAGAGACGCTGATTAGGGTGTTTGGGATGAGTCAGCTCCTCATCTGTTGTGTTGAAGGGCAAAACTGTCTTTAATTTTAACCGTGCTCCATTTCCATCTTCACTGGCATATGAAGCCTATTTGGGAACAGAAAGAAAAGTTTTATACGGTGCATTTCAAACATCTTGCCTCAGGCAAGAACCTCACTGTTTCTTAGAGGGAACTCTCTTTATTGGCTTCCACACCTGAGTCTTTTATTGCTACTTAGGAGGAGACGGAATGATGGAAGCTTGTCTCTTCTAATGATAAACACGAGGTAAGAATTAAGACCTAATACACTCCACGATGGGGCATAATTATGCAAGGGTTAGTACCAATGACCTTGATGCTTGGAGCCATCACAGGCATTGTACTTGCTGAATGTGTCTGATGTGTAGGTTCAGTGTCCATCTGAAAACCCAGGTTTATATCAAATAAGAAATAAGATTTGTTTCTTTAAGTAATAAATAAAATATATAATATGACTGCATATTAAATCATCATTGAACCTGGAGCGATTTGAAGATAAATTTTGGTTATTAAGTCACTTGTCTTCCTGAATATTGATGCATATTCCCTTTTATTTCTTTTAGGGTATTATTCCAAATGCTTGCTAGTATAGCCATTCTTAACAAAATAAAAAAATTGGGGTCAGAATTTGGAAGAAAGCCAACATAATGACAAAAGAAGCAACTAAGTCTTCGGTTTTGTGATTCAAAACAGACAACAATTTTAAAACAAAATGGAAGGAACCCTGAAATACAGGGTTGACTATACAAAGAGCAGAAATGTTTTCTTGGTGAGGGTAAGGCTGCATTCAGAGGGAGGACAAAGATAAATAGATTTATTTTTAGAACTTTTCTAACAGCTAATTGTGGAATATTTCTTGAAAAATCTTTATCAAAAGCAGGTGCTTTCAGTTGCCCTTAATAAATTAATGTTGTCCCTCTTCCCTCTTCCCCTAAAATACCGATATTGGAAAACAGGTAGACAGTGCTCATCGTGACTCTCTTCATGGACCCCCACAATAAAGACAGTGGATGCATCATTTCAGTCAGAGAATAGAATCAATTTGACCAATGTTATTAGAGTGTATAGTTTTGCGAAGTGACTCATTAACCATGAGCATCTAAAAACCACTGGGATCTAGTAGTACAGCAATAACACAGCCACAGGGAGAATCCCCAACCCCATTTACACTGATATAATACCCCCTAATTCAGTGACAATGGGATTGGCCATGTTCTAAAGCAAATTTAATTACTTTGCTTAATAAATTTGAAGCTTTTGAGAGCTTATGCCTTTTTAATATACTACTGCATGACCCTCACTTGCAAAAATAAGTACATTACATACAATCATAAAAGGAAGTTGCAAACATTTCAAAAACAATGATCTTTAGAGATATTTTACAAAGAGATTAATATATTAAAATGCCAGGCTCACCGGGTGTGGTGGCTCACCCCTGTAATCCCAGAACTTTGAGAGGCTGAGGCAGGCAGATCATGAGGTCAGCAGATTGAGACCATCCTGGCTAACATGGTGAAACCCCGTCTCTACTAAAAATACAAAAAATTAGCCGGGCGTGGTGGCACGTGCCTGTAGTCCCAGCTACTCAGGAGGCTGAGGCAGGGGAATGACAAGAACCCGGGAGGCAGAGCTTTCAGTGAGCCAAGTTCGCGCCACTGCACTCCAGCCTGGGCAACAGAGCGAGATGCTGTCTCAAATAATAATAATAATAATAATTAATTAATAAATAGTAAAATGCCAGGCTCAACAGACTGGATATAAGGTAAAGTTGTTACCTTTGGGAGTGAAGCTCATGGGAGTTGTTACTTTGGGATTGCCTATGTGAATCTCAGATGATGTCTACACACCCTGTTCTTTTTTTTTTTTTTCCTCTTTTTTTTGAGGCGGAGTCTCACTCTGTCACCCAGACTAGAGTGCAATGGCACGATCTCAGCTCACTGCAAACTCTGCCTCCTGGGTTCAAGCAATTCTTCTGCCTCAGCCTCCCAAGTACCTGGGATTACAGGCACACACCACCACGCCCAGCTAATTTTGTATTTTAGTAGAGATGGGGTTTCACCATGTTGGTCAGGCTGGTCTCGAACTCTTGACCTCAGGTGAGCCACCCACCTCAGCCTCCCAAAGTGTTGGGATTACAGGCGTGAGCCACCGCGCCCGGCCTACCCTGTTCTTATAACCATCCACCATTCCCCTTTAAGTTACAGCTCTTGCATCTAAAAGAGAATATTAGGGGCCAGGTGCGGTGGCTCATGCCTGTAAACCTAGCATTTTGGGAGGCCGAGGTGGTGGATTGCCTGAGCTCAGGAGTTTGAGGCCAGCCTGGGCAACATGGTGAAACCCTGTCTCTACTAATAAAATGCCAAAAATTAGCCAGATGTGGTGGCATGTGCCTGTGGTGCCAGCTACTGGGGAGGCTGAGGCAGAAGAATTGCTTGAACCCAGGAGGCGGAGGTTGCAGTGAGCTGAGATCACACCACTGCACTCCAGCCTGGGTGACAGAGTGAGACTCTGTCTCAAAAAAAAAAAAAAAAAAAGAATATTAGGATAGAAACATCCAGCAATCTCTCCCTGTTGAATCTGTTGTTCACTTGGAAGGATGGAAAGGGGAATGAATAACATGACAGATAAGTCCAGGGAAAGTGCATAGACCCAACTCATTAAATTCAGAATCAAGAAGGAAAAGTCCAGTAGCCCTTTGTTAAACTCCAGTCATGAATATACTACAGAGCAGTAAGTGAACAATGGAATTAACCAAAGTGAAAAATCTATTGTAACCAGTTGATCAAATGAGCTGAACATGGTATGGTGCAAGCAAAAAACAGCATTACATTTTTCTCACATTGAACTTTCACTTCTCTCCTGGTAGATTTTTTTTTTTTTCCTTCCTCTAAACAATATCTTTGGAAGATCCCTCACCAGTTCCAGGTACTTTCAGGCTGGACCGGTGTCAGCTCCAGTTATACCAGTTACTTATGGCCATTGTACATTCTAATTGGCCAGTACCTGTGCTATCCCAGCTGGAGAACATACCAAATATCGCCCTTGCCTTCTGATATTAATGACCAGTTATGTTTTCAGCAAATACAAGGTCCAACTTTGCCTAATGTGTCAAAACCCTGATTTCTTATCAATTCAAAGCTTTCACCCTTTCATACCACTCAGGCCTGGCACAGTCTCAGAAACCTGCAGCACAACAAATGGACATGGCCTCTGTACTAGTTTTGTACCCGCTTTGTGATACTTCCAGCTATGCTCTACTCTAAGTCCTCCAGAGTAGAGACAAGGGTGGGGAGGGGAATGAGGTGAGAAAAGGGGAAAATATTTCTTACTTGGCCAATGCTGATGTTATCTGGCAATGAGGCCCTCAGTGTAGCAGGAGCCCAATTATGGGTCCTTTCTCTCGTGGGGTGCTGCGTTGGGAAATCCAAATCACCCACTAAGCCTGTTCCTACCTTACTTTTATTGGAAGAGATTGAACAGATGAAAACTACACTTCCTAGACTCCTTTGCAGACAGGTTTCTATTAAATAGATGTGAATTTGTGGTCCCTTAGATTCACTTACCGGGAGATTTGGAAGGCAGGAATGAGGTCGAGGTCATCTTCCTGAGGCTTCAGGCTATGATTTCTTTTGTTTTTCTTTAAATTTTTATTTTTAGTTCTGGGGTACATATGCAGGATGTGCAGGTTTGTTACACAGGTAAACATGAGCCATGGTGGTTTGCTATACCTATCAACCCATCACCTAGGTATTAAGCCTAGCATGCATTAGCTATTTTTCCTAATGTTCCCCCTCCCCCAACTCTACCCACCAACAGACCCCAGTGTGTGTTGTTCCCCTCCCTGTGTCCGTGTGTTCTCATTGTTCATTTCCCACCTATAAATGAGAACATGTGGTGTTTGGTTTTCTGTTCCAGTGTTAGTTTGCTGAGCATAATGGCTTCCAGCTCTATCCATGTCCCTGCAAAGGACATGATCTCATTCCTTTTTATGGCTGCATAGTATTCCATGGTATATATGTACCACATTTTCTTTATTCAGTCTATCATTGGTGGGCATTTGGGTTGATTCCATGTCTTTGCTATTGTAAATAGTGCTGCAATAAACATATGTATGCATACATGTATCTTTGTAACAGAATGATTTATATTCCTTTGAGTATATACCCAGTAATTAGATTGCTGGGTCAAATGGTATTTCTGGTTCTAGATCTTTGAGGAATCACTACACTGCCTTCCACAGTAGTTGAACTAATTTACATTCCCAGCCACAGTATAGAAGTATTCTTATTTCTCCACAAGCTCATCAGCATCTGTTGTTTCTTGACTTTTTAATAATTGATATTCTGACTGGCATGAGATGGTATCTCGTTGTGGTTTTGATGTGCATTTCTCTAATGATCAGTGATGTTGAGATTTTATTCATATGTTTTTTGGCTGCATGAATGTCTTCTTTTGTGAAGTGTCTGTTCATGTTCTTCTCCCACTTTTTAATGGGGTTGTTTTTTTTCTTGCAAATTTGTTTAAGTTCCTTGTAGATTCTGGATATTAGACCTTTGTCAGATGAATAGATTGCAAAAATTTTCTCCCGCTCTGTAGGTTGCCTGTTTGCTTTGATGATAGTTTATTTTTGCTCTGCAGAAGCTCTTTAGAGTAATTAGATAGCATTTGTCAATTTTTCCTTTTCTTGCAATTGCTTTTGGTGATTTTGTCATGAAATCTTTCCCTATGCCTCTGTCCTGAATGGTATTGTCAGACGATGATTTCTAACAAGTGAGATGATGGAACCATGAAGTTTTGGGTGGTAATTATGTATTGATATAGGTCATTAGTTGTAACAAATGTACCATTCTATTGTTCCTGTGTCCACCTGCCATGCTGTCATATGGAGAGAAGTAGTGGTGGATATGGCTTCAGCTTCTAACTCAAGTGGTAGTCTCAGAGGTACTAGGTCTCCCAGTGGGTCAGTTCTGTATCACTCTGTGAGTGATTCTGGGAGGCTTGCTCCTTTAGCTCTCCCTAAGATTTTGTAAGTCCCTGTATTAACTAATGTAGGTGCTTTTGGGGGTTCTTGATGAGACCACTTCCTTCCTCCCAAGACAACCTCCAACATTGCTAT
This sequence comes from Papio anubis, assembly GCF_008728515.1. NCBI lineage: Eukaryota > Metazoa > Chordata > Mammalia > Primates > Cercopithecidae > Papio > Papio anubis. The sequence goes on along the minus strand of NC_044981.1, from coordinate 101,105,318 downwards.
TCCCTAGGGCCGGTTATATTCCTCTGTGTGATTGCTTGCCATGCAGCCCAGCTCTTGCAACTGATGGGACACCCACAGAGATTATTCTATTCTTGAGACTCAGACTCTTCCAGTAAGAATTAAACACTAGTCTCCACATTCCAGAAAACGCAAGCCAAATTTTCCCAATAATTTTGTAACCAACCAGGCTCTGCTCTGGACCTCTGTTTAGAGAGGGTTGGGGGAGGAGATGGGAGGTGGGTGAGTGTGGTATGATGTCAGTATTCTCTCCTGGCAAGACCCACACCCTCTACAAATGTTTTTGTAAAGGCCCCCTTCATTTGTTTTGAATTAGGGGGAACACCTCCCTCTCCTCTAACAGTGCTCTTCAAAGTAATCCTCACTCTCTTCCTTGTCTGATCAGGCTGAGGTAAGGGCCACCTCCTTGGTAAGCTTTGAAGATATGGTTTAACATCTCTCTTTAGAACACGGGAATAGGTTTCACCTATGATTCTCAGCTTTGGGACCTCAGCTGAAAGGAAAGTAACAGAAGAGGTCTCATTTAGCATCCAGTTATACTACTGTGTCTGATTTTCCAGATGGGAAGCCAGTACCCTGCTTTAAGGATTGTTTGGGTCAGAGTAGCCTGGATCATCAGCAAGATGAGAATTGTCTTCAGCAGTATTGAGTTAAAACCACCAATTCAGAACAACTTTCTAACCCAGGTGACTGTTAAAACCCTGTTTCTTCTCCATGCCCCTTCTCATTCCAAACTTTGCATTTTAAAAATTATTTGCTGGATTTTTTCATGCTTATATGGTTTGTATCAAAAAGTTAATGGCAAAATCTGAGACGGAACCCAATGGGCAAAAGATCTTTAAAATTTAGTAGTCATTCAAGAACTAATGTGACTACATTTAAAAAACATCTGAAAGCAAACACACACACACACACACACACACCACAAAAAAACAAAATCCATGAAGGCTAGATTTTATAAAGGATGGAATAACAACTAGTCCATGTGTATGTGCCTCAGTTTCCTAAAGCAGAATGAGTGGATTAGGCCATCACATTTCTTTTCAGTCCTAATGCTGCATGGCTCTACATAAACCAAAAGAAAGGCCAAACCTTAGTTAACTCTAAGGAAGCATTGTTCTCTTCCCTCAAGAGCTCAGATAAGCTAAAAACAAAACAAAACCCAAATGACTTGAAAACTTACATTCATTCAAAAACCTGCACGTGGATGTTTATAGCAGCTTATTTATAATTGTCAAAACTTGAAAGCAATCAAAATGTCCCTCAGTAGGTGAATGCATAAACAAACTGTTGTATGCCTAAGAAATGAAACTTTATTCACTAAAAAGAAATGAGCTATCAAGCCATGAAAAGACATGGAGGAAACAAATGCCTATGAATAAGTAAAAGCCAATCTGAAAAGGCTATGTACTGTATGACTTCAAGTATATGAGATTTTGGAAAAAGCAAAACTGTGGAGACAGTAAAAAGATCAGTGGTTGCCAGCAGTTACTGCAGAGGGAGGGATCTGTGGGGAATACAGATGATTTTTAGGGCATGTATGGTACTGCAATGGTGGATACACATTTGTCAAAACCCTTAGGTTCACCAAGAGTGAACCCGAATGTAAATGATGAACTTTAAGTGATAATGTCAAATACTCTGTTGTAGCCCCTGTTTAAGTCAAGGCACTTCATGTATCACAAAAGGCAACATGGCCTGGCCATCTTTTGCCAAATATTTTCAGGAAAGAAGTCAAGGAAGCACCCAAACTGGCAGGTTAGAGATGAAGCATGAGCTGAAATCCAGAGATCTTACAGCAAGAAGTAGCAATCACCCTGTTCCAGTTTCTGAGAACTACAGTTTGAACTTTGAACATGGCTGCCTCCAGAGTGGCAATTAGTTGAATGTTGGTCCTTGGCTCATAATGCTTATGATGAAAAAAATGATTAAATAGATAATAAATTTCTAATATATTTACTTTGCTTCCAGAATCATGTTGAAGCATCCCATTTACTGTTAGCTATATCCACTCTTTAATTAGATGAATTCTCTTGGTGCGCCATCCAATGGACCTGGTAACTTGGAATTTTAGTCTCTGTCCCGTTTCTGCTGAATACTCCTAATGCACATTAAATTGAAGACAAATGATTTTTACACCTCCATTTTTATTTAAATGAGAATTGTGAACATGAAGAACAGTGTTTTAAGAATAATTAATTCGAGTAATCAATATCCAAAGTGTTATTTAAGTATATAGCCTCATGATGCCCTCTAGTGGTTAACCCACAAGAAAAGTGCCTCCAAAGTGTCACAGAAAACAGAAATTTTCCCCTTCTAGAGGTGAGTCTACCCGTTCAAGTATGCTGTTATCTTTTATTTCTCTAATGAAAGCAATGGGGTTTTATGTTCAGTTGATGTTGCATTATTTTCTTAGTACCGCAAAGATAAAGACACATCAAGTTAATAACAGTAATTGTGTCAAAATCATTATAACCATTAAGTAAGGGCAATGGGTAGATATGGCCCCACTACAATTGGATTTATTGCCTCAGAGTATAGGAATACATCCCTTAGGGATGAGAAAATTCTGGGATTGGTTAATCTGTTATTGTTAATCCTTTTCCACCACTGAAATGGCTGTCTTGGAAGTGAGCTGTGATTCTTAGGCAGGTAGTGGCACTATTCGAGAAAGAAAAGAATAACTAATAGTCCCAATTAAAAATAAAACAAAAAGTGGACCTATTACTTGATAAATGCCTTATAAGAATTGTTTTCTGCATTCTTGAATTCTCAACAATTGCCATTAGAGTGACATCCATCTATCCATCTATCTATCTATCTTCACATACAAAGTATGTTTTATAAGATTTTGAATAAATGTTCAATAAAGTTAGTGAAGGTCTTAAAATTGGGTTTTCTTCTAATTATCAGTTTCAAGACATAAAAAATTTTAAATTGCTTATAAATTGTTGATTTGAACATTTTTCTTCATTCTATGGAAACTAATCTCATTTGAATACATTTAAAGATATCATCTCTTTAATGGTTTCTTCTGGATAACAAGTTGCAAGCTTCACATTCATATTCTTTACTGATAAGTCTATGGTTTTCTCTGAAGTATAAAGTTGCATGACAATAAATCCCTTCAAAAGAAAACATGCTTCATAGCAGAGCTGTTTATGTGACCTGACAGACGCTGGTCTATAACAGTGCTTTTTGGAAAGTAGTTGAAGCATTTTCTCGATAATAAACTCAACAAATATTTTTATTAGTCTCCTTCCACGCGCCTGCTAGTCTGTATACTAAAGTTAACTAATTGTAGGCAGTTGGTACTGGAGAGAAAGACTGAAAAAGTGATTGCAACATAGAACTTAACAGACATTATGTCCTGCCATTAAGTAGTAAGAATTTTTCAACTTTCTTTTTCTTTTTCCCCAACAAATATTCTAACCATCCCCACAAGGAAATTAATAATAATAAATCTCCAAACAATTCACCAAGACAAGAGTACACATACCAGGATCTGGAGCCGGAATTAGAAAGAAACAAAATGGGGAGAGCTGTCTGAAGGTGAAACCTTCCTTTCCCATCAACTGTGTTTGTTTGCCTAATGTATAATTTATTCCTGTTGTTAGTTTCCTTCTCTCCCCAGGTCCTTGAGATTGTGAACATTGTTTCCAGGACTATATTTGTTTCCATAAAATTACCCTCTCATGAAATGATTTGTCAGATTCACAGGTTTGTTATACTTGAATTTTACCTGATGCTATTACGCCTGTTCCTTTTTCCCTTTCATCCCTGCTAATTCTAAAGCGAGTATATTCTGTGATTTTTAACTCATTTTCTGCAGGCAATCTGAATCCACCCAACCCTCTGCTCATTGAATCTAGGAGTAAGTGAGTCTCACATATACTAAATTCGAGTGATGTTAGGGTCACAGGATTCTCAGAGAAGCCTAGTTTTCTTCAAGTGAGCCAAGGGACCAGGCCGTTCTGAGCCTACTAAAGAGGACACATGCTTTATTAGGTTAGGCCTGGTTCTGACCCTTACCTTCCCAGTGTCCTGCAATTGACCAGGAGCCAAGCTGGAGCTCCTGGAGTCCTTCAACAGAGGAATGAATTAATCTGGCATCCAAACTGGAGATGGAAAATTTCTTCAAATTTTGTAACCGGGGCCCCAAGGGGTGGGAGGGAGACTGCTGGGTGGAGTAGTGGGAGGCATTGTTTTCTTCTTTCTGAAAAGAGAATTTAAAATATATGCATAATATTTTGAGTTGTCTTTTCCAAATGAAAAAAATATTTTAAGGAAAATGCACCCACATCATAGTATAATTTGATCTGCCCCAAAGTGGGGCACACTGGGGACACTAATTGTGAAAATACAACTTATACACAGAAACCAACTTTCTAATTATATTGACTTTTAAGTGTCTATAGTTTTAGTTACAATAGAGTTACAGTAAATCACATTTTAAGGTATTTAAAGTGACTATTGGTTTTGCTTGTTAAAGACAGCCAACTGAAGATCAGTGGCAAGCATCAGTATTAGCGTAAATAATGAAGCAATCATCTGACCTTAATATCCCCTATAGTGTCAAACTGATACTTATTTTCAGAAAAGACTGAAAAACAAATGGTAGTGGGAAAAAAACAGTCTGCATATATTTATCAAGGATCTGTTTTCTGTGCAGAGGTTTTTTGAACATATGCCATTAACATTTCCTTATTTATTGTTCGCTCTTTTGAACGTGTCAGTGTACTTTTACTTGCCTTACTTTTTAAATGATCAAGTTGGAATTTTTTTCTGTATTTACGAAGCATTTGTATTACTTTCTTGTCAACATCTGGAATATACTCTTTTTTAAAAAGTTAATATAATAGTCATTTTCTTACTGATTTATAAAACGTCTATAAATTAATATAATTAACCTCTATGATTTCCCCCTAGTTTATTATTTTCAAATTTTGTGTATGGTGTTTCTTTTAAGTACAGTTAAAAATGATTTTATAATCATATTTATCAGCCTTTTAATTTATATTTTTGTCTTTGGTGTTACACATTGAAAAGCTTTTCTCTCCTTAGACTATGTAGTCCCTTGTGGTGCAATCACAGCTCACTGAAGCCTCAAATTCCTGGGCTGAAGCAATTCCCCTGTCTCAGTTTCCCAAGTAGCGGTAACTACAAAGCACGTACCACCATGCCCCATGCCTGGCTTTTTTTTTTTTTTTTTTAAATTTTGTAGACACAGGGGCTCACTTTGTCGCCCAGACTGGTCTCAAACTTCTGATCTCCAGTGATCCTCCCACCTCACCCTCCCAAAGTGCTGGGATTACAGGCATGAGCCACTGCGTGCATCCCTCATTATGATTTTATATTTTGTGTTTCAAATTTTTAATCCCTCTGGGATTCATTTTGGTACCTTATATGTTGTGTTAATTTGATTTTCTATTTTCCCACAGATTTAGATGGTAGTTTTAACCAGTCGTTAATTCATTTTTCCTTTGATGATTTGAGATGCTAGCTTATCCTGTACTAATATTTTATATCTTTTTAAGGCTGTTTATATAAAGTTATTAATGTCCTGGTATGAAATAAAACATTGAGCATTCTTTGATTTCCTCTTTTTTCCTGCTCAGTTGACTTACTGCCCTTATTTTTATTATGCTCTAACAATTCTTTACATTCTTTACACTCTCTTGACATTTGTATTAGGTCTTATAACTAGGTTTTGAGTTTGTTCTTTTTATTAATTTCTAAGTTAGCTGGTGTATGTTTTCAATTCAAAATATCAGAAAAGATAAATGATTTCTGGTCTTTGTTTATCTTTGTATGTCCAAGAATAGGTCTTTCTGTTGTTTGTATATGTTAGAAATAATAGGAATGAGTAGAGAATTTGAGGACTTTCTGTTGTAGGGGATGAAGGGAATGATACCTGGAAAATATCCCTTTTCTGGGAAACAGATTCTGTTTGTTTCCCTACATGTGGCTTGTAGGATTTTTCTTTCCCATTAAAATTCAAAGGTTGGCCAAGTTAAGTCATTTCATTAATTTTGCCTCATATTTGATACACTTTTGAAATCGAAAGATCTGAATCTCCCTTTGGTTCAGGTCAAAGTTCTTCTGTAGGTTTTTATGTTAGCTTTTTGTACGTTTGCTTTATTTTCTTCTGGAATTTCTAATATACGTATCATTTCCTGGAACTGTTTTTCATGTGCCTTTTCTTTCATCTTATTAATCTCTGCATAATTGAGTTACAGGATAACCTTTCCAAGCATATCTTCTAATTTTTTCATTTTTCTCCTGCTGTTTGCAGTTTGTTGTTACTTCTGGGTTCCAAGCAACTTAAAGCCAGACTGTGTTTCAGATCTTTGTATTTCCAGTTCTTAGTGCACTGCTTGGCACAGAGAACATGATGAATAAAAGTTTATTGAATTATATTGCAATAAAGTTGCTCAAATATAAATGGTAAAAATTTATTATGGAATAATTTTCGGTGACAACAATATGTATATCTTGGTGTAAAATGACTGATATAAACTATATTAGCTGTGAAGTCTTTTCAGAAATTATGGTATTGTATGTAAGAATTTTAGCTTAGAACCTCTAATATTATTCTATAACTTTAAAATCAAGCCCAGCCCAGCCCCAGCCCCCAGGCACACTGTTGCAGTAGGGTAAAAAGACATGTAATAAAGTATGAAAATAATGACTAACATTTGCTGGGGCTTACTAAAGGGAAGGACCTAGCCAAGGGCTCTGCATACATAATCTCATTTCATCTTCTCTACAAATTTGTTAGGCCTTATGTTTACTGATGAAGAAACTGAAGTTTAGAGGGTAATTTGCAAAAGGTCATATAGCTAGTAAGTAGCTGAGCTGGGATTTGAGCCCAAGCCTGATTAATTCAAAAGTCTGTGATTTAACTAATTAAACTGGACTGGATGGCTTTTCCTTTCCCCAGTCCTCCCAATGCTGAGGTTCAGTGACACTGTAATGTTTCTTGACTCCATATGCATACTGACCCTTCCTTCCTTCTCTCTTTTCTTTTCTTTCCTTTTTCTCTTTCCCCAAAACTCTGATTTGGCTTCATAGCATCTGAATCTTTAAGATTACAGACCATGAACATGGAAGGCTTATCCTTGATCTAAAACTGGTGAGGTTTAAGTCATCGCCCTTTTCCTCATCCTATTTGCTTTTAAGCCACATAATTAAATGCCTATTGTTTACGGTGGCCTCAAAGAAAGAGAAGTAAGTTATGGTCTTTACCCGCGAAGGGTTTCAGTCTGATTGCAAAGGACGGCATATCCACACAGAAAGAGCCCATTTCCCCACATAGCTGCTTTTAAAATAGCCATCTGTGTTACACGTTGGTTTGATATTTCAAGATTCTCTTAAAGATTCTTAAGGGATTATGAAGGTTCTGGTACTGAAATGGGTGTTCTCAATCATCCTTTACTCCAAGACCCTCAAAACCAAACCTTGCTCCTTGCAAGGGAATTTAGACACCTGGATTGCCCACTCCAGGTGCTCCAAATCTGGGACCTGCATGGGAACGATGGGGACCATGAGTGCTCAGCCTTGTGTTGGAGCACAGTGCCATGGAAAGAAAAAGATTGTGATGACTCTTTTTTGACCTCTGTCTTATTTGTTGGTGACTGGGGCAAAAGCTACATTAAGGAGTGACAGTGATAGCAGATTATGAAACTGATAAACAGAAAGCAGCATGGTATATTAATTAAGGAATTGGGCTTCAGATTAATAAAGCCCTAGCTCTGAATCTGCTCTCCACCAATTATTAGCATTATGATCTTAGACAAGTTCCTTAAAACCCACTGAGCTTTATTATTCTCATGTTTTACATCAAGTACTCAATAAATAATAGCTAGTACTTTTAATAGTAATTCACCGGGTGTAATGGACTTCTTTGTTTTTCTACCTAGTGTCCATTTTTCCTTTTTTATTTTTTTAAATAACACAATGATTTTCTCACCTCTCCCTCAATGTAATTGCCAACGTTCTGAATCCTCCTCTCAACAAGGGGTGAACATATGGCTGGAGCTAAGCCAACCAGTCTCTCTTTGGGGACTTGGAATCTTGAATTAATCGATACTCTGAAGAGATTGTCCATTGATTCCTGCCACCTGGACCTTTAGAGCTGCCTCAATTGACGTCTTCCTTTAAACTTGATAATTTGACCACCTCCTGTTCTTCTTCTGCATCTAACATCTTCAGCAAAAAACTGAGCAGAGTAGGTTTTGTTTACAACTAAAAGAACCTGCCTACTATATCTGGTCAACCTTCTCATGCCCACATGGTTGATTTCTTTATCTTTGATTTACTCCAAGAAACCCATTTGATCGGTTACTCTGGTCCTAAACATTCCTCTTGCAAGTAATATAGTAGTCATCCTAGGCATCTCCTATATTGTCTAACATTTTATCATGAAGTGTATCCATTTTCTCCAAAGCATTTCTGCGCATATCTAAAGCCCATGTTATCTGTGGTAACCTCATGTATACCTGAGAATGATGCATCTGTCTTCCCCATGGTGTGGTGCACCTACGCGGCTGCTGTGTCTATTTTCTAGACCCAGCATGCCCAGATTTTTCATCTGCTCTCACACGGTTTCATCTCCAAATCTTTTATTATATTGGACTCCCTCCTCTGAACTCTTTCCAGTTAGCTAGAAAGTACACCCTATCCCATAATATCATGTTATCCCAGACAGCACAGAGGTCACGTCCTGTCCAGAAGGTAACTGTGTAGTCCCCAGGGCATGACATTTGTTCTTCATACCTGAGGTAGCTATGAATATTCTGGGTCTCCTGCCCAGGCATACTCTGAGCATGCCACAAGTGGGAAGGGGTTAGCAGACAGGTATCCACGTGTTCCAGGGAAGAGTCATTGCCTATTCTGAGCAGTGCTAATCAGTTCAATTTCTCTTCGTGTCTACTTTGAACTGCAGCCTTCTTTCTAACACAAGAACACCAAAGTGAGTAATAATTAACAATTATTCAGAGCTCATGGTGTGCCAGGCACTGTGCCAAATGCTTAACGTTTATGAACTCGTTTAATTCTTACAATATCCCTTTATACTAGGTTATTATCTTCATTTTACAAATGAAGAAACAGTTATACTGGGTCTAGGTTACATGGCTAGGAAATGAAGTAGCAGAAACTTTGACCTTGGATTTGACTGTAAAGCCCATGTCTTTAAATATAACATTGAATTGTTTAAACATTCAAGAGGAATGGACTAGAAAATGTTAGACAAAAATTAGAAAGGGCATGTGCTTTTGTAAAAAGGTAGAGTCTTATAATTCATGCAATATAGCATAATGATTTCCTGGCGAAAATGAGTGAGAAATAACTCGTGCATATTTCCTTCCCTAGAGATTAAAAATGAGTATTGTATATGGAAGGCTCTGAGAAATCCTGATATGAAGAAAGCTATTTAAGGCCACATTCTTTATCTCTCTCTCTCTCTCTCTCTCTTTTTTTTTTTTTAATACAATTAGGACAGCTTTAATTTCTTTGATTTGCTTTATTGCTTAGCTCAAATGTCCAGTACATTTTCCAGCACCTCTGATTCTAGGGGAAAGACATTTAGTTTTTCATTATTAAATATCACATTGAGTAAAAGTTTTTGTAAGTATTCATTTATCACGTGAAGAAAGTTTCGGTTTTTTTTTTTTTTTTTAGTTTGCTGAGAGTTTGTTTGTTTGTTTGTTTTTATACTTTAAGTTCTGGGATACATGTGCGGAATGTGCAGGTTTGTTACATAGGTATACAGGTGTTATGGTGGTTTGCTGCACCCATCAACTCCTCATCTACATTAGGTATTTCTCCTAATGCCATCCCTCCCCTAGCTTCCCACCCGCTGACAGGCCCGGGTGTGTGATGTTCCCCTCCCTGTGTCCATGTGTTCTCATTGTTCACTTCCCACCTATGAGTGAGAACATGCACTGTTTGGTTTTCTGTTCCTGTGTTAGTTTGCTGAGAATGATGATTTCCAGCTTCACCCATGTCCCTGCAAAGGACATGAACTCATTCTTTTTTATGGCTGCATAGTATTCCATGATGTATATGTGTAAGGCAACATTCTCTAAATTTATTTTAACAGAGGAGACCTCTTTCTCACTGAGAGTACAAAAATATACAGTAGACTTAACTACTTGTTAGAATACTACACTGAATTATACATATAATGCCTCACATCTTCATAATGACCTTGTAATAAGTACATTATTATTTCAGTTTTTCAGATGAGGGAACTGACAGTCAGAAAGATTTACCTCTCCAAAGGCTATGTGTGGGTAAGTTGCTAATTAGGAGTTTTATTCCAGTTATATAAGACTGTAATGTCTTTGCTTTGCTTGCATGCTTAAAATATTTATTTCCCCTATCTAAGACCTCAAATGAAGAAAATTCAGTTTTAAGAGTTATTATTGCCGCTACTTTTTTGATGTCTTGGAGATGTGAAAGCAGCATGCTGAGGAGAAAAGAGCACCTGCTTGGTGTCAGGAAATCTTAGGCTGGATGGAAACCTCTGCTACTGACAGCTAAGGCTGCCTGTGAAAAGTTGCTTAATCTCTCTGAGCCTATTTTCTTTCCTATGAAATGGATATTCATAATATGAGCAGCTTATTAACTGTTTTCCCCAGCATATGTATTCAACTCCATATTTCATTCTAACAAGGTAGACAAAACAAATGGTTTTATTTGTAGCTCAAAATACAGCACCTTAGATCAGATCATGGTTTTCCTGATTTTGTAACATTTTAGAGATAGCTAAAAAATACTAACATACTTTTCCATAGTTTTGTTTTATTTATTTATTTATTCATTTATTTATTTGAGATGGAGTCTCACTCTGTCGCCCAGGCTGGAGTGCAGTGACACGATCTCTGCTCACTGCAACCTCTGCCTCCCAGGTTCAAGTGATTCTCCTGCCTCAGCCTCCTGACTAGCTGGAAATACAGGCACGCTCCACCATGCCCAGCTAATTTTTGTATTTGTAGTAGAGACAGGATTTCATGATGTTTACTAGGCTGGTCTTGAACTCCTGACCTCAGATGATCCGCCCACCTTGGTTTTATCAAAATATCTTATTTAAGAGGCCAGGTGCAGTGGCTTACACCTGTAGTCTCAGCACTTTGGGAGGCTGAGGCAAGAGGGTCACTTAAGTCCAGGAGTTTGAGAGCAGCCTGGGCAACACAACACAGTGAGACACTGTCTTTACATAAGATGATTTTTTAAAAATTAGCTGGGTGTGGTGGCTCACACCTGTTGTCCCTGTGGGAGGCTGAAGCAGGAGGATCTCTTGAGCCCGAGAAGTCGGGGCTGCAGTGAGCCCCATCGTGCCATTGTACTCCAGCCTGGGTGACAGAGCAAGACCCTCTGTCAATATCTCAATAAATAAATAAACAAACAAACAAATGAATAAATATCTTATTTAGGATCTTCTTTTTATTTTATGTACTTTAGATACAGAAAATTGATCTATTTTAAGTGTATATTTCATTAAACGTTGACAAATGTATACAATCACATAACTACCATTGCAATCAGGTTACAGAACATTCCTATCACCCCAGAATGTTCTCTCCTGAACTTCTGCACTCACAACCCTCCCCTGAGCCCCGGCTCCCAGAAATCACTGATCTGCTTTTGTCACTTTGATATATTTTGTCACTGTTTTGCCTTTCTTAGGATGTTATCTAAAAGGGATCAGACAGTATGTAGTCTTCTATGTCTGACTTCTTTGATTTAGCGTAATGCTTTTGAGATTCACCTGTGTTGTTTTGTGTTTCAGTAGTTTATTTCATTTTGCTGCTGCTATGATTTATCCATTAGCCAATTAATGGAAATTTAGATTGCTTTTAGTTTTTTGCCTTCCATGATATTTAGTATGTGTCTTTTTGTGAACATACATTTTTATTTATTTTGGGTAGATACCTAGAGTAGAATTTCTGGGGTCATAAAGTGAGTATGTGCTTCACATTCTAAGAAACTGCTAACCCGTTTTCCAAACCAGTTTCTTCTATTTTGCGTAAGTACAAATTATGAGAGTTCTTGTTCCACATTCTCACTTATTTGTCATTATCAATCTTTTAAATTTTTGATATTCTAATATATGTGTAGGTATCTCATTGTAGTTTTAATCTAAATTGCCATAGTAACTATGTTTAGTATCTTTTCGTGTGCTTATTTGTTATACCTTCTTTGATGAAGTATATATTCAATGTTTGTCCATTTAAAAATCAGTTTGATTGTCCTATTAGTGTGTTGCAAGAGTTCCTTATATATACTGGATAGTAAGACTATTTCATATATGTGTTTGCAAATACATTCTCCTAGCCTGTGACTTGCCTTTCCTTAAAAATGTATTTTGAAGAGGACACAGATTTAATTGTAAAGACATTCAATTTATCCACATTGTTTTCTTTTATGGCTTAAGCTTTTGGTGTCATATTTAAGAAATCTCTGACTGACCCAAGGTAACAATAATTTTATTTTGTATTTTCTTCTACAGGTTGTATAATTTTAGTGCTTATTTATTGTTCTAGGATACATTTATGTTTATGTGATAATTATGTTTATAATTAATTTTTGTAGGTGATATAAAGTAAGGATTGAGTTCATAGTTTTGAATATGGATGTCTACTTTTTCCATTTGTTGGAAAGACTCCTCTTTCTTGATGAATTATCTTGGCCCCTTGTTGAAAATCAGTTGACAATGTATGTGTGGATGTGTATAGGCTTTCTATTCAGTTCCAGCAACCTATATGTCTATCTCTACGTTGTTAGCGACATATTTTTTTAGATGTCCCATATCAGGTTGAGGAAGTTCTCTTTCATTCCTAAATTGCTGCAAGTTTCTATCAAATATTAAAAAACAAAATGTTTGTAATTCTTTTTTATTTGGCATCTATTGAGATAACTATATAGCGTATCCTTTATTATGGTATGTAAATATGCTGAATTTACCCTGAGTCTCAAATACTAAACTAACCTTGAGTTCTTGGGATGAACAATACTTGGTCATGGCATATTATCTTAATATTCTGTGAGTTTTTTCTTATAAAAATATTTGTGTCTGGTGTTAGTATCAGGGTAATGCTGGTTTTATAGATGAGTTAGAAAGGATGCCATCCTCTTCTATTTTCTGGACAAATTTGTGTTCTCTTTCTTAGATGTTTAATTGAATTAACTGTTGAAGCTGGGCATAAAATTCTCTTCATGGGAAAATTTTTAAGCTAAAAATTCTATGTTCTTCATAGATACAGTACTATTTAGATGATTTATTTCTTTTATGAGTGAGCTATAATAGTTTGTGTATTTCAACAGATTTTTCATTTATTCTGAAATGTTGAATTCGTTGGCATAAAATGTTCATAGTATTTCCAATAATATGTTTGATGTCTGTAGTATCTGTAGTGACACCCTTTTTTCATTTATGATATTGATACTTTATGTCTCTTCTCTTTCTTCTAATTTACTTGGCTAGATCGGAGGTTGACAAACTTTTTTCTGTAAGGTATTAGATAGTAACTATTTTAGGCTTTGTGGGCCATGGACTTATTTCTTCTTCCTCTCTTCCTTCTTTGTCTCCTCCTTCCTCTTTAACAGCTTTTAAAAATGTAAAAACAATTTATAACTGCAGAGTACTAAAAACAGGTGACACATTTTATTTGGTCCATAGGCCATAGTTTATCAACACCTGGTCTAGAGTTTTATCAGCTTTATTGGTAATTTTTAAAAATCAGCTTTTTCTCTATTTATTTTCTCTATTGTTTTACTGTTTCCTATATCATTGATATCTGATTTTTTTTCCTTTTGTATAGTTGAGGCTTTATTTACCCTTCTTTTTCTGGTTTTTAAATATAAATTCTTAGATTATCTACTTGAAATATTTGTTCTTTTCTAATATAAGCAGCTAATGCTTTAAAATTACCTTTGTGCTATGTTGCATCCCATAACTTCTGAAATGTTATTTTTGTTTCTATTAATCTCAAAATATTTTCCAATAATCATTGTGAATTCTTCATTAACCCATGAACTCTGAAATATGTTGACTGTTTTGCAAATATTTTTAGATTTTCCATATAGTTATGTTATCCCTTTCTAATATAATATCACTGTGGTAAGAGAACATACTTTTTGTTATTTCAACCTTTTACAATTTATGAGACTGATTTTTCTATCCCAGAATATGACCTATCTTGGTAAATTTTCTATGTGCACTGAGAAAGAATATGTATTCTTCTGTTGTTGGGTAGCACGTTTTATAAATGTCAATTAGGTCAAAATTTTGGTAATGTTCATGTCTTCTATATTTTTATTGATTTTCTGTATACTTGTTATCTCAGCTAATGAAAGAGAGCTGTTAAACTCTCCAACTATAATTGTTGAATTTATTGATTTCTCTCCTCAGTTGTATCAGTTTTGTTTCATATATACAGTCATGTGCCACCTAACAATGTTTCAGTCAACAATGGACCACATATACAATGATCATATGTACCATAGATCATAATGGAGCTAAAAGATTCCTGTTGCTTAGTGATGTTATACCTATTGTAATGTTGTAGCACAATTCTATATTTTATAAATTTAGTGTAGCCTAAGCATACGGTATGGATACAGCTTATAGTAGTGTACAGTAATGTCCCAGGCGTTTACATTCACTCACTACTCATTCACTGACTCACCCAGAGCAATTTCCAGTCCTGCAAGCTCCATTCGTGGTAAGTGCCCTATAGAGGTGTACCTTTTTAATCTTTTGTACTATATTTTTACTGCATCTTTTCTTGGTTTATATATACAAACACTTACCATTGTGTTACAGTTGCCTACAGTGTTAAGGATAGTAACAGGCTGTACATGTTTGTAGCCTAGGAGCAATAGGCTATACCATATAACTTAGGCATTAGTAGGCTTTACTATCTAGTTTTGTGCAAGTACACTGTGATGTTCTAACAACAGGATTACCTAAGGATGCATTTTTCAGAATTTATCCTCATCATTAAGCAACATGTGACTGCATTATATTGATTGTTTGTGTACTTTGAAGCTCTGATATTAGGTGCATATATATTTAGTATTCTTATAGTCTCTTAATGAATTGACCCCTTTTTCATTATGAAATTACCTTCTTCATCCCTGATATAATTCCTCATTCTAAAATCTACTTCATACAGCCACTCCAGCTTCCTTTTGATTAGTGTTTTCATAAAGTATCTTTCTATTCAATAACTTTTAGCTTACCTGTGTCTTCATATTTATGTCTTATAGATGGCATATAGGTGGGTTTTGCTTTTTAATCTAATCTGATAATACCCTTTAAGTTGGGTGTTTAAACTATTATATTTAATCTAATTATCAATATGTTTGAGTTTAAATTTAACTTTTTTTCCTTTTATTTGTCATTTCTGACCTTTGTTCTGCTTTTTCCTTTTTTCTCCAATTTTTTGGGAGGTTAGTTTTTATTTAATTTCCATTTTTTCTCTGCTATTGTGTTATTAGCTATATTTATAATAAAGTAACCCTTTTATTTCACTCTTTTAGTGGTTACTTCAGGGTTTACAATATACATTTTTATGCTTATTACTGTCTACCTTCAATTCATGGATATAATGCTTCTATTTCCCCACCTTTGTGTTATTGTGGTCATACATTTTACTTTTACCTATATTATAAACTTAACAATTCATTATTTTTGCTTTAGATAGTTAATTATTTTTAAAGAAGTTTCAAACTGATAAAAATGTTTTCTATTTATTCATATTTTTACCATCTCCAGAGTTCTTCATTCATTTGTATTGGCTCAAATTAACACCTGATAATAATCTCTTTTAATGTAAAGAACTTTCTTTAACATTCATGTAGAGCAGTGAATCTAGTAACATTCTCTCAGGTCTTTCTGCTAAATACAGAATTCTAGGTTGATATATTTGAGTCTTTTTTTTTTTTTTCTGTGTAGTAAAATGTCTTTCCGTTGTCTCTGGCTTCCATAGATTTTGAAGCAGTCCACTGCATTTCTCATTTTTGTTTCTCTGTTTGTAGCATGTCTTCCAGACCCCTCCTCCATCCCCAGCATCTTTTAGGATTTTCCCTTTATCACTGGTTATCTTAACTTTTTTTATTATTATATGTCTTGGTGTGTTTTTCTTTATATTTTTTCTGCTTGGGGTTTGCTGAGTTCTGGAACTTGTTTATAGTTTTCATCAAATGTGAACATTTTTCAATCATTTCAAAAGAATTAAACTTTTGTATTCTCTCCTGGAACTCCATTAACACATACATTATACTTCTTAATATTGTCCCTCAGATGATTGATGCTCTATTCATTTTTTCCACTGTGTTTTTTTCTTTGTCCTTCATTTTGGATAGTCTGTATTGCTTGTCTTCAAGTTCTCTGAATTTTTTTTCTTTTCTGCAGCATTTAATTTGTCTTTGATTTCATCTGATGGATTTTTCATTTAACATATTGCATTTTTCATCTTTACAATTTCATCTGAATCTGTTTTTTTTTTTTTTTTTTTTTTTTTTTTTAAGACTGAGTTTCACTCTTGTTGCCCAGGCTGGAGTGCAGTGGTGTGATCTCAGCTCCTGGCTCACTGCAAACTCTGCCTCCTGATTCAAGCGATTCTTCTGCCTTAGCCTCCCAAGTAGCTGAGATTACAGGTGCCTGCCACCACGCCTGGCTAATTTTTATATTTTTAGTAGAAACAGAGTTTCACCATGTTGGCCAGGCTGGTCTTGACCTCCTCACCTCAGGTGATCCACCCTCCTGGGCTTCCCAAAGTGCTGGGATTACAGGCGTGAACCACCACACCCGGACTCACCTGAACCTTTTAAAATATCTTATGTTTCTCCTCACTATGATTGTACTTTTCTCTACCTTCTGGAACATTTGGAGCACACTATAATAGCTATCTAGCATTTTTGTTGGGTAGTTCTGTCATTTCTGGATCTATTTCAATTTGATTAGTTTTTCTTCTGCTTATGGATCTTGGTTTTTGTTTTGTATGCCTGGTAATATTTTATTAGATGCCATACATTTTGAATTTTATGTTTTTTGCTTCCGGATTTTGTTTTATTACTTTAATAGTGTTGGATTTTGTTTTTTGCTAACAAGACAGATTAACACGTATTTCCATTAAAATACCCTTTTTTGTTTCATTAAGAAGACAATGACTTATTCAAACCTGTATATATAATGTCATTAAAATACGCACATATATTTAAAAGTTGTACATTTATAGGGCAACCTTTAAAGACATGCGTGTTTAAATTATATATCTTATTCAATATATTTGATTACTTTTTGTATCTCTAAGTTTTCATGTATCTATCCTTTCATGTGCAAGAGAGAGAAAATTTTTTTTTAAGCAGTAATTGATTCCAGCCATGGCTGACTCCTAATGAAATGACATAATTTGCATTTGAAGTGGATTTTTTTAAGTGAATCCAATTTATCGGCCCCTTTGAATGTAGAAGTTAAAGTTTTAACTACAAGTTCAGTAAGGAGAAAGTGAGGTAAAAATATTATTTCATTCATCCATTTATTCACTGAACAAATATATAGGGAATGCTTGTGTTTACCAGATTCTGTTTCTACATTTGTAGGCCCTGAGATGTACAAGTGAAGAAGACAAGGCATTCTCTACCCTCATGACACTTCGATTCTAATAAAGGGAGACAGACAACAAACAAATCATTTTTTAGATAAATAACAAGATTTCTGACGGTGGTAAGAGCTCTGGAGGAAATGAAGGGAAGGGAGAGCAACTATAGACAGTTAATTCAGGGATAGCCCTTTTGAGAAGATGACATTTGAGCAGACCCTGAATGATGACAGAGAGAAGAAACGTAAAGACTAAACACAGGGGAATAGCAAGGATAAAGGCCCTGAAGTAGAATGAGCTTACTGTATTTAAATAATAACAAGCAAACTAGGGCAAGTAGAGCAGAGTGGAAGGTGATGAGGTCAGAGAGGCAAATGGGAGCCAGAGCATGTAAGACCTTGCAGGCAGTGGCAAGGAGTTTGCATTTTATTTTAAATATGATGCTAGTGGAGGATTTGGAGCAGGAGAGTGACATAGTTAGACTTATGTTTTAAGATTACTTTGTAGCTTGCTATTGTATGACCAATAGATTCTAGGGTGGGGAGGATGAAAGGGAAGATGGGAGATCAGTTAGATGCTTTACAATAGATCAATCCAGAAAATTACAATTATTTACATGTAAAGTTAATAGGCATTTGAAAGGAAGAGGGTGGAGAGGATGAGTCAAGGAAGGGAGGACTGACCCATTAGTCAGGAGACTGGAACTCATGAGAAAAGTATCTAGTGAGAAATAGCAACTGGTGAGATTCCCAGTGTCAGAGTGTCTGAGGGACATTTTAGAACAAGGCTGTCTATTAGTCCGTTTCAGGTTGTTTGTGGGTCTATGTTGTAAGCTCACTCTACTATCCCAAGCCTTAGTAAAAGTTTGCGACACATACTGTCCTGCATTGCTAGTACTTTGAGGGTAGAAAGAAATCAATCTGGTGTCCTGTGCAATACCACATAGCATAGGAGAAGGAGAGTGTGCAGAACATGGCAATATGCTTCACTGGGCAAACTAACCTAGTGGATTTGAGAGTATACAACCATCAGTGATGAGCAAAAAGTCAACATTTCTCAAAGATTCTCAGGAGAGTTTGGGATGGATATTGGGTTTCCCAGCCCATACGTGATAGTGGTTTGAGCCAACTCATTTGCATCTTGAAAGGCAAGGTGACCTAGCAGATTACCAGTCACATAAGTAACTGAAGAACAGTAGTTTGATGGTGTCTGGCTATGTCAGTAGCATAAATCATTATGATGGTTTTCCCCAGCCAGATATTTTTCCCAGAAGTTACTTATTAATAACTAATTTATGTGCTCACTGACAAATATATATTGAACACCTATTATATGCCAGACATTGGATTAAGAACTGAAGCTACTGCACTAAACAACATAGCAAACATAGCATAATTTATCCCAGTTGGAGTAACTTGATTCCACTCAGTACTTCAAAATGGCCAGGCATTTGGCTCAATTCCGAGTTGGGCATTTTTATCTGGTAAGACACACAGATACCTAGGTTGGGCATTTGGGGAAATAAGCTTCCTTCCTCTTTTGTAGGAACTCCTGCTCTCCTTCATGGGGAGATCCAGTAGCTGCACACAAAAACGTAGCTATTATCATTATTACTGTATATTGTTTTTCTTAACTTACTGATTTCCCTTAGTGTTTTAGGTGAACTAAATTTCTAAAATAGTTTCCTTAAGCAGTCAGAATTTTTACAACTTATTTTAATACATAGTTTATAATAATAAAATGTTCATGTATGATCAAATTATTTCTTGGAAAAAGTCAAAAATCGTTCTAGAATAGAATATTTTCTAAACATTTAACCAGAAAAAATAAAGATAACATAACAACAACTTTGGAAAACAGTTTGGCATTATCTGCTAAAGTTGAATAGACACATAACATATAACTCAGGAAATTCTACTCTTAGTTTATAACCAACAGATTATCTCTGTCTGTCTATCTTACAAGAATGTTCATAGTAACACTACCCATGATGGCTAAAAACTAGGAATAACTTAAATGTCCATCAACAGTAAAATAAATAAATGAATTGTGATATATTCAAACAATTGAAATATATATAGCAATAAAAATGAATGGAGTACCTGCAATAATATGGCTGAGGCTCACAAACATAATAGTGAGCTTAAAAAGCTAGGTAAAAAGAGTACAACTTGTATGCCTTCTTTTACATAAAAGTTCAAAAACAGGTAAAACTTCATGGTGATGGAAGTCAGGAAAGGGACTCCTCTAGGAAGTGTAGTGACAGGAAGAGAGCTACAGGAAGTTTCTAGGGGCCTGATCAAATTCTGTTTCTTGATCTGAGTGCTAGCTACAAAGATGTGTTCACTTTATGAAAATTCATTGAGGTGTATACTTACGATTTGTGTACTTATTTGTATGGATATTATACTTGAATAAAAAGTTTGCTTAAAGTAGAACAAGAGCAAAACTCCGTCTCAAAAAAAAGTAGAGATAAATGCATTGTATTATATTCCCTAGAGTTCATAATTCATTTTTTTTGAAATGCTGTGGATTCTCAGTGAATATTTGGTGACTATAAATACTATCATTTTGATTTAAATTTTTATTTTATTGTATTCTTTGTGGAATAATTTTTCAGCAAATACATGTTGGAAAGTAAAACAAGTATTTATATTAACTAATCAGCATCATCTAAATAGGAGTCCTAGCCAAGCAAAATGGTTCTAAGCCAGCATTAGATTTAACTATTAGCTTTTACCAAAAAAAGATATGTATCACTAAACTCTCAAGCAGACAGAATTTACAAATTTCATTGAGCTAGAGATTTCTTTTATTTTTCAAAATTAAAATTTCCAACTTAAATTCTTCAATATCACTTTTTACAGAGTTATTTATAAATACAAAATACACTTTAATTTTTGCTCATAAATATTTCTTGAATCTGTTCTATTATCTAAGCTATCCTTGCTTTGGCAAAGATTCAATTCTTTCTTTACTACAATAGCCTGATAATCTGTCGTATCCTGACTCATCTTGTTCTCTTGAAACAACCTCCACCAAACCTCCACAGTGGCCACTGAAACAACAAATCTGATCATTATATTCCCTGCCCTGAAACTATTCCATTCTGGGAAGCTCCATTCTTAGAGTTCTCTTGCCAAACACCTTCTCAGTCTTAATTTTTTTCCTGTCAGAATAATCCAATTCTGTTTTCAAACATAATCAGAATCTGACTAATGCCACCAACATTGTTACCACCTCAGTTAGAGTCACCATCATTTCTTGCCTAGACTATTGCACAGGCTGCCTAACTGATCTCCTTGCTGCCATTCTTATTTCCCTACAGTCTACACTCAATGTAATACTAGAGGGATTTCTCACAAAACATAACTCAGATCATGGTACTTCTATGCCTCAAACCCCTCAATGGCTCCCAATGTACTTAGGGAAAGATCTAGATCTAAAGCCCTTATGCAGCTCTATGACTTCTAACCCCTATTACTTCTCTCACTTTCTCTGTTACTCAAAAATACTCCACTCTAGGCACGCTGGTTTTCCCAGGAAGACACAGTTGCTGTCTTCAGGGAATTAGAATCTCTTGAGCATCACAGACATATAAGAGAAGATTACAATGCAGTATAATAGATGCTATGATGGACTTGAAAAATATTGTTCTAAATGTAGAGGAAAGGTAGGACACATAGATTTGAGATCGAATTGCATATACATGAGAATTTATAAGAATGTAGAGAATGGGAAGAGAACTGAGAATTGCATATTAGGGAGTAGTTAGAAATGTAATAAAAAAAAATTCAAGCTAGTATCTTACCCTGAAAGCCATTATATATAGAATTTCAAGAAAAAAGATGGTCTGAATGTAGGGTATTAAAGTTGGCAATTAAGTCACTAATGACCTCAAGAGAGTATGGAAGAAATGAACCAGTTAATGATTGTCTTAGTTCATTTAGGTGACTATAGCAAAATACCTTAAACTGAGCATGTTATACCCAGTCTACAAATAACAAAAATTTATTTCTCACAGTCCTGGAGACTGGGAAGTCCAAGATCAAGGTGCCTGCAGATTTGGTATCTGTTAAGCGCCCACTCTCCGGCTCACAAATGGCATATTCTCCCTGTGCCCTCACGTTGTGGAAGGTGCAAAGGGTATCTCTAGGGCCTCTTTTATAAGGGCACCAATCCCATTCATGAAGGCTCTACCTTCATGACTTAATCACTTCTTAAAGCCTCCACCTTCTGATACCATCACTTTGAGGGTTAAGATTTCAATAAATGAATTTTGAAGGGATGTCTACATTCAGACCATAGCAGCAATGAATTGAGGCCTCAGTGAGGGTTGTAGAAATGTAATCAGTGAGTGTCAACTATATAAATTATTCTCTCAAGAAGTTTGTCAAGAAGGGAAGAAGGAAGTTGGGATGAATAAGAGGAAATTTAATTTTGCACAAGGCAGTGGTACAAACAGAGCAAAGAAATAAAGTTCAAGAAACCTAAACCATGTGATGAGGGGGAGGTTACCATTCTTCAAGGAAGTACCCTAGAGTAGGGTTACAGGGTACTAAGATAACTGGAGAAAAACTGGCAAATGAGAATGCAGAAGGGTTTGGCTCAGCCTAGCTGAATAGGAAAGTATTTCGAATTGGGTTATTATACTCAACCACTAGCTTGAATTATGCAAAGGAAAAAAGATAATAAGGAATAGCTATACAGTTGACCCTTGAACAATACAGGGGTGAGAGGCATTGACTCCCATGCATTTGAGAATCTGCATAGAACTTTTGGCTGACTCCACAAAAACTTAACTACTAATAGTTTACTGTTGGTCAGAAGTCTTACTGATAACATGAACAGTTGATTCACACAATTTTGTTTGTTATGTCTATTACATGTTGCATTCTTCCAATAAAATAAGCTAGAGAAAAGAAAATGTTATCAAGAAAACCATAAGGAAGAGAAAATATATTTACTGTTCATTAAGTGGAAATGGATGATTTTCGTCCTCATCATCTTCATGTTGAGTAGCTGAGGAAGAGGAGGGGTTAGTCTTTCTGTCTCAAGGATGGCAGAGGCAGAAGAGGTGGAGGAGGTGGAGGGGGATGCAGGAAAGGCAGGCACACTTGGTGTAACTTGTATTGAAAAAAATCTGTATAAGTGGACCCACACAGTTCAAATACCTTTGACCCCTTTATCTCCAAGGGTCAACTGTATTTGGGGAACCAACAGATATTTTCGTAGTATGTCTGATGATCAACATTATTTGTAACTGTGAATAACATTCCTTTGGACATGACCAATATTTATTGGGGCAGGGGAAAGGGCCCTAAGTTCCATTTTCTAGAAAGGTCACAGTTACTATTCATGGTTTTAGAGACTAATTGTATTGCCTCTGTGACTTCATCTGCCAAATTTGACATTTCTAATCCTTTTAATGTATTCTAATTTGGAAACCACTATAGTTCTGTAATAATGAAACTTCACTTCTTTGGGTCTCCTCTTCTTCTGTTTCTTTTGTATTGAGGTATGTTGACAATAGCTACTTTAATACAAGGCAATGTTTATATTTTTTCTTCTATCTGAATATGCTGTTTAAAGATGCTCAACATTTTTGTTGAGCCTTTTTGGCCACACCAGCACTGATGCCTACGAGAACAGTTGACAAGGTTTCTCGACCTCCCTCCCAGGTAGAAATGTATACATCAAGGCTGTCACTGCAGTGATGAAGTGATTCTTAAATCAATTGATTTCAGATTCTTTCTTCACCGCACTCACTTCCTGCCCTTTAAGACTTGTATTAACTTGGCTTGAACTGGGGCAAAATTTGGTTTAATTTGCAGAGCTCACCAAATACGTGTTCAAAGTGTGTCTAATAATATTTTTGGGAGAGAGGGGAAGCAAATTACACTCAAACTTCCTTTTGTGTTTTCTAGACATGACCTTAGAAATCCTGGAGAAAACCATAACACTGAATATTACTTGTTATTAAATATTATTACATGTTATTATAGGGCAGTTATTATTTTATATGATGTGTCATGATTAGTGAGACTTCCCCCTATAAAATTAGAAAACAGACTTGCATGTTTGGTAATTCTATCCTTATGTTTGATACTCTTTTCATACCCTGGACTTGGTAATACTTTGAAAATTCACAATCAGATTAGGAATTAGAAAATTTAGAATCAGGTCAGGAATCAGAAAATTTGGAATCAGATTAGAAATTAGAAGAAAGTTTGTCAAACTTTTTCTTTTAACCTCCAACTATTGGAGCTGGACACAGAACCATGGAAAGAAAACCTTCGCAGACAAAGATAGATGTAATAAAAAAAAAAGTCTACCTTGCACATTACGTATGCCAGGAATGGATTTTAGCATTGTGCCACTGCTGCCGATGGTATTCTCTAGTTCCACCACAATAGTAATAGAAGGATTTTCCATTTATATTGCCACCCTGATGTCCCATGATCAAAGCCCTGCTGACCTGGTGTGGTAGGGAAGTCTGTTGTGGATTGATACAATCGGGTTCTCTACATAGATAAGGTATGTGCCTACATAGATGAGGTGGTGCCAAGTGTTAGGGCACAGATGGATATGATTCCCTCTGGCTGTGCAATAGTCCCACTGGACAAAGGGAACCTGCCCCAGATGATGATGAAGATACTGTGGTCCCAAGAGGTGGGGGAGAGGAGGTGAATTGTCTATGGAGGCTGCCTCAGCTCCCATGTGGCTCCAGGGCACTAGTGATGAAGGGCTGCTCCGAGAAGCACAGTGTTATTATGGTGCACATCCACAGGGTCCCTTCGAGAAAATTCTCATATCCCACCTTTTTTAGGTTGAATTGGGTGTCTCCTTCCCCCTCCAAAATTTATATGTTGAAGTCCTAATCCCCCAGTATCTCAGAATATGACTATATGTGGAGATGACATCTTTACAGAGATAATCAAGTTAAAATGAAATCATTAGGATAGGCCCCAATCCAATATGACTGATGTCCTTACAAAAAGGGGAAATTTGGGCACTTGTCAGTGCCCAATCTGTAGAGGAAATATGATATGAAGACACCCAGAGAGAAGACAACCAAGGAGAATGGCCTGGAATAGATCCTTCCCTCACAGCTCTCAGAAGAAACTCATCCTGCCAACACTTTAACTTCAAATTTCTAGCTTCCAGAAGTGTGAAACAATAAACTTCTGTTGCTAAACTCCTCAGTTTATGATACTTTCTTATGGCAGCTCTAGCAAATGAGTACATACCATTCTCAATATTTCTGTTTCTTCAGCTACCCTCAATCAACTCCCCTTTCCCAGAGTTGGCCACTACCCTACTTCCTTTTCACAGGCCATTTTTTGTTCCATGCCTTGTGGAAGACTTGTTCTTCCTCGAAAGGCTTCGTCCCAGATTATTCTGTGCTAGGATTCCATGCTTCTTCAGTATTTCTGCACTCAGAATTGAGGAAGTGAATTCCTCTTTCCTGTGCTGTGCTCATATCTCTTCTTGGAGCAGTGGATGTGGGCCACCCTCAGTGACAAAATGAGAGGACACAGAACAAAGGATATAAAAGAAAGTACCAGGATAAAAATATCCCTTAATTAATATTTCAATGACTTCATCATGTTACCTACCCCTAGATTTGGTTTATCAAGACAGTTGCCTGAAGCCGACCTCTGTGTTCTTTTTTCCTGTACATGCCAGTGTTTCTACAACCTCAGAGAAGTAAATAAAACCCAGAATTAGAAGGACTGAAAGTTCAGCAATTGTCCAGGGTGGAAAAACTAGCTTTCAGTCTTTCTACCAGCTTTTCAGTACCAGCTTTTCCCAGGAGAAGCAGCGTCGTCAGGGTATGACGGCACCACTGCTACTGGAAAGGGAAAGGATCATTGGTCACTCACTTGACACTCACTGGTGGTTTCCAATGCACAGCCAAGGGATTTCAGGTTTGTGGATCTAGGAGTGAATGTTTACAAGATAAGGTAGGAAAGGTCAAGAGGAGCCCCTCTTACCCTTCTGGGAGAATGGACACAAATGAAAACAGAATCAAGAGAGCCAAGAATCATGCTCAGTTGTAAAGCACTTAATTCAATGGCTCACAGTAAATTCTCAATAAATGTCAGTTATTATTATTATTAATGTCAGTTATTATTCCATTAACTCTGAGATGTACTTCAAATTTTTTTCTGAAGCATTTTAAAGCAATACCAAATGACATGTCATTTCACCTGGAAATACTTCAGTTTGCATTTCTCTGTGTGTGTGTGTGTGTGTGTGTGTGTGTGTTTAAACATAACCACTCATGAAGATTTTCTGATTGCTTTAATTTTCCATTTTTCTCAATCATAAAAGAAGTTCCACAGACATCCTTCACCATATCTACCCACATCTCCATTGTGTGCATCATATGCTCAGCCTCCTGACTATTACTCTCATGAAATTTACTATGTTCCTTCTTGAATCTAATCCTCCCACTTTGCTCTAGCTCCCATTTCTTCTTACCCACCTAAGGGTATCACTCCAGAGACTCTTCTTTTTCTCTAACATCAGTTGGTATTTCCCTTCCACTGACTTATTTCATCAGTATGCACGCATGCTGTTCTTTCTTGAATTTTGAACTTTCTCTTAACGATACTTTTTTTTTTTTTATCAACTACGTAGTTAATTAGTCTATTCTTATGCTGCTGATAAAGACATCCCCAAGACTGGGCAATTTATAAAATAAAAAGGTTTAGGGCAGGCATGGTGGCTCACATCTGTAATCCCAGCACTTTGGGAGGCTGAGGTGGGTGAATCACCTGAGGTCAGGCATTCGGTTCGAGACCAGCCTGGCCAACATGACAAAACCCTGTCTCTACTAAAAATACAAAAAAATTAGCTGGGCATGGTAATGCATGCCTGTAATTCCAGCTACTTGGGAAGCTGAGGCAGGAGAATCACTTGAACCCAGGAAGCACAGGTTGCAGTGAGCAGAGATTGTGCCACTGCACTCCAGCCTGGGCGACAGAGTTAGACTCCATGTCAAAAAAAAAAAAAAAAAAGAGGTTTAATGGATTTACAGTTCCATGTGGCTGGGGAGACCTCACAATCATGGCGGAAGGTGAAAGGCACATCTTACGTGGCAGAAGACAAGAGAAGAGAGCTTGTGCAGGGAAACTCTCCCTTATAGAACCATAAGATCTCGTGAGACTTATTCTCTCTCACAAGAACAACATGGGAAAGACCTGCCCCCATGATTCAATTACCTCCCACTGGGTCCCTCCCACCACACATGGGAATTCAAGATGAGATTTGGGTGGGGACACAGTCAAATCATATCAGTAGGGCTCATTTTTCTGCCTTCTTTTGCAGCAAAACTCCTTGGAAGAATTGTAAGGTGCATGTTTTTGCCTCCCATTTTTAAGAGCTTTGAAATCATAGTCCCCATAAAATGAAGGCTCATAGTCACATGGGTATAGCAATGATTGGTGAAGGGCAGAGCAAACTTGTAGCTGATTTTTCTGCTGGCCTTGTCATGAGTTTTGCTGGCCTCAGCACACTCCAGTTGAGCCATACTTGTTCAGAGAATAGGCTCTGGAGTCAGATGAACTCAATTCCAAAATAGGGAAATAATACAATTATGTAAATAATACATTTGTTATGAGAATTAAATTGGATAATATATGTTATGTGCTTTGCAAAGTGCCTGGTACATGGTGCTCAATAGAGAGCAGCTATCATCGTCATCCTCATTGTCATCATCGTCATCATCATACATCATAAATGATCGTATATGCACACATAAATGCATGTACAATGACTAAGGATGGGTCACATCAGAATGAATATATAAAGGATTTTATTCACATTATATAAGGAGCCGTGCATCATTTTGTTCTTTGCCCCAGCCCCTTTTGGTGAAAATATCAGCCATTCAGTTGTGATAATCACAGTGTTATCAACCTAGTAGAAACACCAGCACACCAGAATACTATAAAAGGCCAAGAGTTTTTTTAACGGACTTCAGCAATCTATTGAAAATGAAAATGTAATTAGTGTGGCAAAACAATAGTTCACATCTTCTAATTACTGTTCTATTTTTTGACAGAATGTTTTAATTATTGTTTTCTTTCCTCTTCTCTTCTGTTTCTATTGATTTGTTGCCAGTTTAATTGAGTCAGTAGGACCTCCCAGTTCTCCATAAGTTACCCTCAGGGGCTTCTGTCTGCTTCATTGTTTTAAAGTAAACCAGATCTCCAAATACCTACAAAACAAACTCAGAAGTTGAAGGGATATTTTTAAATGAGAAAAAACTAGAAGGAATAAAGAATAAGACATACAATTCAAGGTATAAAGGGAAGATTAGACAGAAAACAAGTTTCTAATTTTAGAACTAAAGGAATAATTATTATTAATAAATATGCTACAGACTTACCTATTTAAAGTGCTAAAGCAGAGGAACAATAACATAGAGTAACAGATTTTAAAACATTTTTGTTTTTCTTCTCAAACAAAATTTGTTTACAATTGTATGCAGAAACCTGTGTTTGAATAAGCACAGTATATGGAGAGATGATCACTACATGGGGTGTATGTGGTGTACATTAGCCACACCCACTCATCAATGACTTGGTGTTCTCTGTTGAAATAAAAAATTTCCAAATGACTTTCCGGTCAGATGTAGTGGGAAGGATTTTAACATATAAGTAAAAGATGGGCCGGGCACGGTGGCTCACACCTGTAATCCCAGCACTTTGGGAGGCCAAGATGGGCGGATCATCTGAGGTCAGGAGTTCAAGACCAGCCTGGCCAACATGGCAAAACCTGTCTCTACTAAAAGTACAAAAATTAACTGGGCATGGTGGCACATGCCTTAATCCCATCTACTGAGGAGGCTGAGGCAGGAGAATTGCTTGAACCTGGGAGGTGGAGGTTGCAGTGAGCCAAGATGGCGCCACTGCACTCCAGCCTGGGCGACGAGAGCGAGACTCTGTCTCCCAAAAAAAAAAAAAAAAAAAAGTAAACGACCAAGAAGACATTGATTAATGTTTTATGATCAATTGGTCTAGTAAGCAAAGTGTTCAAAGAGTGAACAGGCTTTTCTACATGAACAACACCATAAATGACAATAGTATTGTGTCAAACAGATTTGGATTTGAGTGTTGGCTCTACTGCTGTGTGGACCTTGAGCAAATTACTTGATCTTCTGAATCTCGGTTTTGCCATCTGGAAATGGGAATAATGTTAGAACCTACCTTAGAAGGTTGATATGAATAATTAAATGAGATAATGCATATAAAGCATACAGTAAGTATGCATTTATTACTATTATATATAATACATAATAAACATATATTTTATTATTGTATTACTATTATTACATACTATTAAAATAGTATTATGAAGTCAAAATTCAATACAGAACCTTTTAATGGGTATATTAGTCTGTTCTCATGCTGCTGATAAAGACATACCTGAGACTGAGTAAATTACAAAGAAAAAGAGGTTTAATGGACTTATAGTTCCACGTGGGCTGGGGATACCTCACAATCATGGTGGAAGGTAAAAGGCACATGTTACATGACAACAGGCAAGAGAGAATGAGCAGGGAAACTCCCATTTTTAAAGCCGTCAGATCTTGTGAGACTCTTTCACTATCAAGAGAACTGCGCAGGAAAGACCCACCCCTGTAATTTAATCACCTCTCACCAGGTTCCTCCCAAGACACATGGGAATTGTGGGAGTTACAATTCAAGATGAGATTTGGGTGGGGACACAGCCAAACCGTATCAATGGGCATACATAAAAACACCCCATCCCTCACCCCCAAAAGAAGCAAATACAATTGTACAGAGTATTATGCAGGAATCTGGCTGGGAGCAGCAGCTGGGATCAGTGTCTTCTTGTTTGAGTATGTTCTCTTGTTCCATTTCATGAAATAAATGGCATCCTGGAGCCACTTCCACACCTAAGAGTTGGGTATGACCTTGGGGTAGGCCCAAGTGTCACACCAACAGTAGCTTGGTTGGTTTGGTTTTAGGAATGTATGTTGACGAGAGTGTTGAGGCAATGGTATATAGTACTTTTCAGATGCTTTCTACCATGACCCATAGTTGGAAATACATTTGGCATCATGATTTCACACACATACACATACACACACACATACACACACACACTAGAACAAAAGTTTTACAAGATAATATTTACTCTTATGAGATACTCTCAGATATTTTCTCATCTCTTCTTTCCTGTGCTGTTTCATTTTTAAAACATGTATTTGGTTGCATCAAATTGATTTCACTTTTCTAAAGGGTCTGCAACCTACAGTTTGAACAAACATGCTGTCAATAACACCATTTTTTACTTTTTTGCTTTCTTCATTCATTTCTCAGCATTTTTATAATTTTATCTCTAAGAGAGGTAGGTGCTGTTACATCGTAGGTCAATTTTACTGACAGCAATAAGTTTCTAAGCTGAGCAAGAATTTTGTTGTGTAGAGGTTTTTTAGGGGTATGTCAAGATACCACCTCAGAGGTATAGAATTTGAAAGCAGTGAGAGTTCTTTTAGGATGGAGGGTCAGGCCACAACATCTTGCTATTTCTTCAAAGGGTTTTGAAACACCTCAGACACCTACTTGTACTTCTACACTCCCTGGGCATTGTCATTGACATGAAACACCTTTAGATGACTGATCCGGGGCCCTTCATTTGCTTCTTCTGCCCCTTTGGTCTGGATAGCCTCTGTGATTGCTCCTTGCAGTGCCCTATAAAGTTTACTTGATGATGAGGAGGAGGTGGAGGGTCTGGAATCTACTCATTATCAGCAACACCTCATGGTCAGAAACATGCAAGGCAAGCAAGTCTAGGTATTCCAGAGCTAAGAGGTATAATACCAACAGGGCCAGTTGGGAAGCTGGCATCAAGGCATGCAACTTAGTGCACCTTATATGTGAAGATGTCTGAGACACAGAGAAACACCTGCCTCTTCTTACTAATCATCCATAGCAGAGAAAATTGTGTCATCATGCAATGTAACATCTTTGTACGTATCTCTTCAGTTAGATCATAAGCCCTTGGAAGTAGGAATAATGTGTTTAATTTTTTTTGTATTCCTCTGGAGTAGCATGTACATTGTTCACACCCAACATGGATATGGATTGAATAAACAACTTGCTGTGGTTGCATTTTCCAGATTTGCTATTTAATTTTAGTTTGTTCTTCAATATAAAATGCTAGTTTTTTCCCCCTTGCTGTCTGGGTGATTAAACTAGATTTGAAAAGTTTTAGAGAGAAATGTAGAAAAGCTGACAGCTTGCAAATGTGCACAATTAGTTGGTTATCCATAGTGATGGGGATGTCTGAAGTCTTTCTGACGACGTGTATAGAATGTATGAAAATGTAAGAATTCAAACAATTCAAAAACTTCTAAACATCTTGGCAATTTAATTTTCAAAATTACCGAAGTGATGAGAGGAACTTATGATGAGTTGGGAACATTTTTTGCCAGATTTTTGCCCCTCTTTTCTTAATGGTCCTGACGTGACTGCAATAGACGAATGGATAAGAATGCAAGCGGCCAGTAGGGTTTCCCTTAATATTTGAATGGTTTTAGAAAGGAGTCAGTTTGCAAATGTAGTCTAGGGGGAAAGTAGACTTGCCCCTGAGCTGAAACTTATTTGGCAAGTTGCAATAAAGATCATGTTTTATGACAGAATTAACATAAATACACGAGCCGCAGGGGCTTTCACGAAGAGGTGACTGCCAGAGTAGGTCTTCATGTTTTATTTTCCTCATTTGGTTGAGCTCACTTAATCTCTAATCATTCTTTAAATAAAAAGGAAGTGCTCCTTTCATTTAGTTTCCTCTGAACTAAAGAGAAAAACTGTGAAGCTTTGAAAAAGACCCCTAGTCTATAGGCTTCATTAAAAGCAAAGCAAAAGCAGATGCTATGATTACAAGGTTTAGCTGTAATTTCATATAGACAACAGTAGCCATAACCACCCAATGACCTCATTAGTCATTTAGATACAGCATCCGTGAGGAAAGGTAGATCAGCTACAGCCTGCTGCAGGTAAATGATGGGATCTTATTTACACCAGAAATAACTCTCAAGTGCCTTTGTGGTTTGAAGAGCAATTCAGAAGAACTTGGATGAAAAACAAAGTGGCCATTTGAATACTAGCCAGCCAGAAGCCTAAATTCCTTGGAAACAGGGGCCTGCCAGGTGGTTGACTTTGGAATTTTAGGGGATATTTGAGAGTGTGTGTGTGTGTGTGTGATGTGTAGCTGACGAGGGGTTCTGAGAACTGATTCATCTAGCCGACATAATCTGAGGAACTACAATGAGTACTATTATGTTGATTTCATTCATAAAGACATACAGAAGCCCAGGCCCTTACTGGGTTCTTAAACTCCTTCAGTTTGGAGCACTCTTCTTCCCCAAGTCCTATGTCCTCTAGCTTCTTCCCTCAACTATTCATGCCACCCCCAACTGCAACTCACCATTCATGGAAAACCTTCTGCCCACCCCTCCTCCTAAATTTGGCTGAATTCCTGCCATTCATTTCCTTTCCAGCACTTAACTCAACCGGAAATAAATATCTGTGTAATTATTTGTTTAAAGTTTACCTTCCTTTTTGGGCAGAAAACTCCATGCAGGCAAGGCCAGGTCTGTCCTACTCACTGTGTCCTAGGGATCTAAACAGTGTCAACCAGAGGGCAATATTAAGATATTTAGAGGCCCTGCCACCCTCCAGATTGTGTAAGTAATGCTAAAATGGAATACAGGCATGTGAGAATTAAAAGAACTACTTTTGGATTTAAAGATTTTCTGACTATAAAATCCTAGACACCCAGCTGTTGCCCTACTGGAAGTCAAAACAAGAGCTAGTCTGTCTATCAAGTAATCTAGCACAGACTTGTCACTTGATAATTTGTCCAAATTCGTATAAGTAGCCAGTGGGAGAGCTGAAATTCCAACTGAGGGCTGATTGATTTCCAAGTCTTCCATCTTCCATCTGACCAGGCAGGAGAAGCTGGAAAGGTAAGGAAAGGGAAAGGAGAGGAGAGAGAGATGAGATGTGGTTTCTACCTTTCTGGGACTGGTTTGTGTGTCTGTTGTTGTAAATGTATACTACAGTGTTTGGCTTCTTTGTAATCATTCTTTTATTTGCTCCTTCATATACTTGATATTTTTTGTCTACTATGTGATAGGCTTTGGGGATACAAAGGTTAATAAATTCTGGCCCTTGTCTTTGAACACCTGGGTTCTGTGGGAATGACATGGAAGACCCCAGACACGCAGTGATACCACATGGCCACTGATGTGAGAGAAGTAAGAACAAAGCCCTGAAAGAATCCACTTCTAGTAGTCTGGATCTCCACTGGTAAAAAATCATTATTTTAGAATAATTAAGATTCTCTTTAGAAAACAAAAATAACTTGTAACATTATTGAGATATCCCTTGATACAAATCCAAACCAAGACATATGTTCATAGGGCAGGTGCACACATAGCATGTCTACATTGAGATTCTTGTATTAGAAATAAATATTCATCGTGAAATCTCAGTCCTTTAGCACGAAGAGAAGCGCTGACACAGATTCTACATAAAGATAAAGCTTTTTTCTCTATTTTTGTACCCAGCATTACAATCACATGTGAAAAATTTTGCCACTGCTTTGATTTAAAACATAATGATGTACACAAAAATACATTTTCTCCTGTCTCTTATTTGCCAAGGAATTATTGAAAACAAATTCCCTGGTCTACTCCCCGAATTCTCTATTGCAATTCTCAGCTCAATAATGGTATTTCTGTGCTTCCAGTTGTGTGGGGATCTTTAACTCCTCTTTTACTCGAGCTTCCTTTTCTCATATGACAGGAAATCCCATTCATTAAGTGAAAAGCATATCCGGCATCTGATTATCTCTCACTGCCTTGGTGGGTGCCACCATCATCCTTGCTCTGGGTGTAGGAGGAACCTTCTAATTGATCTGCCTGCCTCTCCCCCTGCCTGACTCATTCCATTCAGTGTATTCTCCTTTCAAAACTCTTCAGTGACTTCTCATGTCATTCAGAGTAAAAGGCATGGGATCTATAATGGCCCATAAAGCACTGCAAGGTCAGTGGAGTCAGTGACCTCTCCGATCTCAGCTCCAACTCCCCAACCTCCTTTACTCCACTCTGGCCACACCTTGACTTCCTTTTGTTTCTTTACCCTACTAAGTGAGCTCCTACCTCCAGCCAAACCAGCAGTTTCTCAGCCGTGATTTACTTTTCCTCCAGGAAACTTTTGACAATGTCTGGAGACGTTTTTGGGTACCACGAGTAGGGTGGGTGGGGTGTGCTGCTGGCATCTAGTGAGTAGAGGCCGGGGATGATGTTAAACATCCTATAATGCCCTGGACAGTCCCCACTGCAAAGAATCATCTGGTCCATAACGTCAGTAGTACCGCTGTTGAGAAACCCTGGATTATCCATATGCCTGACTCCCCTACCTCCTTCAAGTCTGTACTCAAATGTCACCTTTTCAGTGAGGCTTTTCCTGATCATCCTATTTAAATGTACTCCCAACACTCAACCTCCTGACCTCCCTTATCCTGCTCTATTTTTTCCTTTAGTCATAACACTTATCACCCTGTAACATACTATATGATTTACTTACATGTTATGTTTATCGTTTATTTTCTGCTGCGAGCAGGTGTGTTTGTCTGCTTTGTTTATTATAACCCAGCAGAATGCCTGGCAATAGTAGGCCTTCAGTACATTCTGTGGCATGAGTGAATTCAATGCTCCTATGTGAAAGACTTGTAGTGGGGCTTTGGTAAGGTATACATTTTTCCATCCTCACCTGCAACTCAATATCCTTCTAGGGATTCATTAAAAGGAAATAATCATCTTATCAAACCATCAGTTTGCATCACCTATTGAGAAGTAGTTTGAAGGTCTGGGCTGGGGGGTGGGTAAATTTTTCTTCTGTATTTTTTGACCTGATCCTCAAGCACTATCAACAAACTTCCGAAGTAATTAAAATAACATCACCAAGAAGCTCTGTGTTGTTTTTCTCTAGGTATAAATAAAAAATATTGTGCATTCAGGCAATTTCCTTTTTTTGTGATTGGTGTGACTGTCAGGAAATGTTTATTTAATAATTTTATAATTTGTCACCGTTCTTGGACTAAATGATGTTCAAAAATGGCCAATATAGAATATTTATTAATTTTAAACTACAAAATAAAGAGAAAGATCCTTTATCTCACCCATGCCCTTTTTAAAGTATTGATACATATTTTAGTGTTTTGTCCTCCTCAGTTTGAAATATCTCCAGGGATAATACATTAAATTTCAAAAGCTGTGATGCTCAATCAGTCTTTATCATTGTTTACAGGCTAATTTTCCTAATTTTCGCTCCACAGTGCATCTGCTTTTATCGGAAGATGATTTTTACCAAATAGATATCAGCTAAATGTAATTTTTGACACTTACGTGGGAGACTCTCTAGACTTCCCTTTTTTTAAGAGCAAAATTTCTCTAATGGGGGAAAAAGAACTAATTTGAAAATGTTCGAAAGATAGCGCTTATTCTCATAATTTTGCAAGTATTTGCCCTCAGATCTCATCATTCCCCTGCCCCACAACCTGTTTTCATTCACACTTAACTTGCTCATTACACAAGGAGACTGGAAGTCCAGTTCAAGGAAACAGCACATTCTCCAGTAAATTACAGGTTTTAAGATGACAGAAATTTGTTGTCTGGGCACACACTCTGGTTCCTTTCTTTTCTCCCAAACATGTAACATTGACTTGCTGTTTCGTTGTTTAAAGGGTATTCTTTCTGTATGTGTCTCTCTAAAACCTAATGAAACAAAAATATGGGAATCATTGTTTTCTTTGTTTTGATGGCACAGTAAGGTTGGTTGCGACACAAGGGAGGGAAACTGGGAAGCGGCTTTTTACTTTTAAGCACAGCTTTAAAAATAAATCTTCAGACAAATGCTCTGGAGACATCTCAACAAATGCCTTGTGATCTTCAGCTGAACTGTCGAGTTATTTTTTCCCTCCTCCCCGCTTTTTAAACATCAGTAGCTTTTCTGCTTTTCTGTAAAACAAACACAGCCAATTTTGGGGGGAATCAGTAATTACAGATGATTTTCATTATGATTTCTCTTTTCTGTGTTAAACAAAAAAACAGACACCAAGGCAAAACCTCTTCTTACTTTCATGAGATTTGAATGTGTCTAAATGAATTATTAATAACTCCATAGGGCCCCTCAATAGTTCCAGAAGATGAGTGTGGACAATTTTACTCTTAACCTTTTGCCTCAATTTCTTGATTTTTACCCTCATTCGTTTGTAAAATGGCTTTTCTTGACTAAGATTGGTAAGAAAACAGGTGCTTTCAAATACTGAAATGATTAAAAAATTATGTTATAGCAAAATCATAGGTCTTGGAAAGAAGTCCCAGGGCTGACTTCCCAGGGCTGACTTCCTTTGCAGAATAAAAATGACTAGAGTGTTATACAGAGTGTGAAGAAGTGGATTATTTGCATGTATATACATTATAATGACTTGTATCTATAACTTCCTTGATCTAACGTTTAACCAGTATTTTGTTAGGTTGTCTCTGGGAGCACAAACTATGCATTTGGTACAGGGACTGACGTATTTGTACATCTTTTATATACTAGAGTGACATGCATATATTATTAATATATTTATGACTCAGTGCCCCACACATGTGCAATTTGAATGGTTCTTGAGAGTTCTGCATGTTTCATTTTTCTGAAATAAACTAGAAATTGTATCATGAAAATTTTCATTGAACAACAGCAGAAAGACACAAAATGTATCAAATCATCTTTCTAAGACTTTAGCATACCCATATAAACTACAAGTCAGAGAATAGCACACAGTGGGAATTGTGTAATTAAGAGTAGGCATTAGGCTAAGGTACTCAGAAGAAAGATTTTGTGAAGCGCAAAATGGCAAGAATCAGGTGAAAGGTACTCAGCTTTTTGTCATAACCAGTGGCCTTAAGGAAAAAAACATGACTCGATGTATCTTCCCAAATGGTACACTCTCTTGGTGATTCAGAAAGAGGAAGTATAAGTTTTTTCAATGGATTATGCTCAGGAACAAAAATCAGGTCTCTTTTTCTGTTCTTATAGTGACATATGCCAGAAAATAAGAGTTGATTCCCAGCCTGATCTGTCTGCAGATGCATGGTTTTTTTCTTTAACCAGCTGTGGCTAATTGCATGAGGGCCGCCTCTTGTGCTGAACATGAAAAGGAAACCTGTAATTTATTGCAACAGACCATACCATTTCTGCTGTACAACTGTCTCTTCTGTCATGTCAATGAGTGGATTTCTCATGGTACATTGGCAGCTCAAAGACTGGAAAACAGCATTAGCTGGAGACAGAGAGAGAGAGGGGAAAAAGAGTTTCAGAATCTCTTCATGTACTTTACACAGAGCTCAATTAAAGAATAAACTGGAAACAGAATTTCCCTTTGCCATCTGCCAGGGGCATTTTTTTTTTTCTATTGTTTATATGTAGTTCTTTGATTCAACTATACAGACTTACTAAGATACAACCACATGTTCCGTGTGACATTCAGTATAAGATTAGTTTCTGTTGAGCAGTCATCTTTGCATGCCCCAGGAAGAGGCTGAAGGAGATCCCCTACTGAAAGTAGGGCCAGACCACTCTATCCTCTGCACCCCACCCTCCCCGTGAGCCTTTCGTGATCTTGAGCATCTCAAGAGTTCATCCAAGCATACAATAGGCATGAAATAACTCAGTCTGACTTTTGTAAACTGGATCTGCCTATTGAGGTGTTTACTAGAAATTTAGTTCCTAATGAACAGGTCTCCTCCCTGCCTTAAGGCCCACTTGCAAATGCTTGTCAATGTGATGCCCTTCTTTTGTTGAGTGGAAATCCAAATTAAAAGCCATTCTATTTTGCAGCAATGGAAAGAAACAAGTTGAGAAAGTTCCATGTATGTTTTCCAGTTGACTCATGGCCCCTGTCAATAGTTCTTTTGTGTGAGGGTGGTAAATTTTCCCTGGATGCTTTGACAAGCTTGAAGAAGGGAGCCCCGGGACACTAATTCCCAGACAGTGGGATGGAAACTCCACGAGGGTCTCCAAACTGGGCCTTTCTAATTAGGTCAAGTGCATGTAGAACCTGGAGCCACACATGCTGATTGACTTTTTATCCTCACATTTGTGCCCACACACCGAGCCCAAACTACCCCACCTAATTAAGCATATAGTTCCTAATGAAGGCCACCCATTTGCCTATGACTAGTCTAATCTGGTGCTGGGGATGCTCCCTGAGGTCATTTCCAATTGATCACTTCTTCCCAGTACAATTTGAATCAATTAGAAATACCCCAGTTTTGCTTGTATAACTTCAAGAAGCAGATCTGACTACATTTTTTTGTTCCTGTACATTATTAAACAATGATACCACCAATAAAATCTGTAAATGATGTCCATCTAAGTAATGAAAAATAACTGAACCAAACATTAAAGTATGATAAAGGGGAAAATGCCAATTGAAACATACATATGTATATGAACCAAATATATGTTTGTATGTGTGTGTGTATACACATATACACATATATTTCAGGAGTCAGTGATGTCTAATCAGATGAATATTTGTTAACTGGAAAAATATGGTGAGATTGTGTACATCCCAATTCACATGATTTTTTATACTTTGTGGAAATAAGGAGTAAAGAAGGGACTTTTTGAAAATCTCAAAAAGTGAATAGTGACCAATTTTCCAACCACAACCCTCACAAATAAACTTCTGTTTTTGATGACTTATACCACTTTTCTATAGGGAAGTAGTTTCCCTCCTCCAACCCCTCCCCACACACATGGCATATTGCTCTTAAACCAGAAAAAAAAGGATCCATAATGCAGAATTACACAACTGTCTCTGCCTATGACAATATGTATGAATATAGAAAGTCTAGAATTGTTATACTTTTACTAAATTCTCTTTATATTCAAGCTATTTGGGCAAAAAACTCAATGTTTTCACATTAGAAAAGTTAAAATATAGAGAAAATACCCTTTATACCTTTATACCACACCGTTATTAAAATTTACCCTGTAAGTAGTCTTGGAATAAATCAGACATATATAGGTCCCCTAAGAGCTTTAATTCCCAGAAAAGGTACATTTTTACTGTTTCTCATATAAAAACATGTAAAATATTCATTTAATTTTTATAAACCTCTGGAAAATTAACATTATGCACTTTACTTTCAAATATATTCTCTGAAAAGCTTTTCAAGAATTGCATTTAACTTAAGCCTTCAAAAAATTATATTTAATTAAATTGTGTTTAACTCAAGAATGTATTTAACTTTTCGAGGTTACAAATAGAATTTGTTAGTTTTCAGGGTTTCTGGGAATACTCTACATTATTGTTTTTGTTGGTATTGGGGTTCTTGAAATGATTGGTAGTCCAGGACTAAATGTGGTTCTTCTTAGGCGGATTTACCCATCAATATCTATTTATAATCAAGGCTGAAATAAGAAATTGTTCCTTGACATTAAGAAATTTCAGTTTTATGTGGAAGAAAACACTAATCACTCAAAATACCAGAGAGGACAGTGAAGTGCTATGCTGTGGAGTCCAAGATTTAGGTGTCGTGGGTCACCAACGGAACAGGGGGCTGGCTAATGGGGGCTGCTGTAATTAAGGAAAGATTCATGGAAGAAATGAATGTGATTCCTCATGATTGACTGGAGTATTAGAGTGCCTGTAGACACCTGGAGGTCCAGGAGAACTTTGGGTCATGTTAGTTTTCCTAAGGCAATGATTTATGTATATCCCAACAACTGGAGCCTTGCGAAAACTTGTAAAAGGATTGATAGCGCTATATATTAGGTTGGCGCAAAAGTAATTGTGGTTTTTGCCATTGAAAGTAATGGCAAAGAGAGAAAAGAGAAGTAGAAGAAAGAAAGAGATATTTGTTGAGTCCTTCTATGTCAGACACCGGCCTGGGGAGCTTTGCTTATAGGTATTACATTCAGTATTCACAGTGAGCCTGTAAGACAGTTTATTATCCACATTCTACAGATGAAGATGCCCAGGCTCAGGGGGATCAATTACCTTGCTCACAGTCACATGGCTATTCACCATTGGAGCCAAGATTTGAACTAAATAAATCCCATTCCCAATCCCACTCTTTTCTCTATAGTGTATACTTTTAGCAAGGTCTTTTTTGAAAAATTTTATCCTTTGCAGTACAGAAGAATTGTTAAATATATCGCTGTATATAATTTATATATAAATTATAGCTTGGTCCAACTTTATCCATAAATTAATTCATAAAATCCTTAGAACAAAATTCATCTTTAGAGTCTGTTTTGATTTTGGTTTCTAAAAATGTGATATCTTTCCTATTTAAAAAACTATCTAATTTACGCTAAGCAAGAGATAAGGAGAGTATATTTATGAAAAGAAGCTATTTAATAATAGAAAAGTGGAGGGAGATCATTCTGCAGAGAGCGATGACTCAGCATCTAGGCTCAGCACAGCCACTACATATCTGAGTGACCCAAGACATGAACCCTAACTGGGGCTCAGTCTTGTTATCCGTTTTAGTTCTAACCATCTCTCCTCACTCCTTTTCTCTATTCAGATTGCTTATGAAAGAGAAGTCTTTAGAGAGACTCAATGTGCATAAATGTCTGTGAGGAACTATTATAGAATAGGAATAAATTAGTTAACAAGATGTTGATTTTGACCAAAGTTGTGATTCTAATAAGCTTACTTTCAATTATAGATTTTGGGTTGAATTGTAATGTCAACCCACTGAGTTTTTCTGACTTCTAGTTTATGTGACGGAACTAAATATTCCCTGAACTTTCTTTTGATCTAGGGCAGGAAGAATGCCTCAAAAATGCCATAGTAGCTTCAGCTGATGATGCTAGGCAGCTGTACTAGGGCATTATATTGATGCCATATGAATGTGAAAACCAGTCAGCCAGTGGTCCTATGGGGCTGACACCTGAAGGCAAGGAGTTCTATTCTGCGTGGCAATAAAACATCAGGCAGATTTATAGCTTGAGTTGAATATATTAGAGTAGGTGAAATAAAAGCATTCAAACTTCTCCCTGAATTATTTATTTTGGGTGGTTTTGGGGTGGATTTCAAGCACAGCATACACATTTTCAGCTGGACCTACACACCTTGTACCTACAAGTGAATCAACATGGACAGATAAGAATCAGTAGCCACTGACGGCCACAGGTGGTGAAATGTACCATGAAGTTGGTACTCACAGGCACTAACCAACCCTGCCCACATCAAAGTCATGAGGGCACTTTGGTTTCATAGCCCTTTTCACTGCCCTTTTATGTTACTGTGACAGAGGTTTCTGTGGTTAAAACTAGATGGTGTATCTGCCACTCACCCATTCGGGATAAGCTGCCCAGAACTTTAAAGGACTATGTAGAACATTAGAGTACCAGTGATCTGATTCTGTTGTTCAATGGCACACACCAGTGACTTTCACCAACACACGGTGTCAAAACTTTTCAAAGCAAACAAAGATTTTAGGTTTGAGATAAGTCACAGTCATCTTTCAAGAAAAAAACTGAGTTTTTTCCTCAAATGTAACCACTGTGTCTCTCTTTGTTTCTTCCCTCCCACACCCTTTGCAAGGCCTTGTTGTCCTTTGTGCTGCTGTGATGTACACCTGTGGCATGTTGGCAGTGTGTTTTCATGTGGTGCAGGAAACTCCCAGATTCCCAGCTGGCCCTTCCTTGCAATTTAGTCCTCTTTATGAAACATGTTGTTCTTGCCAGAGTTAAAACAAAGCAACACATAGAGCAGAAGAATATAAGGCACTGAGTCAGAGTAAACGAATGAACCAGTCACTGATCCAGCCTCTATTTTTGTCACACACACACACATACACATATGTATTAGTCCGTTCTCATGCTGCTATGAAGAAATACCTGAGACTGGTAGTTTATAAAGGAAAGAGGTTTAATTGACTCACAGTTCCTCATGGCTGGGGAGGCCAGGAAACTTACAATCATAGTAGAAAGCACCTCTTCACAGGGTGACAGGAGAGAGAATGAGTGCTGAGCAAAGGGGGAAAAGCCCCTTATAAAACCATCAGATCTTGTGAGAACTCATTCACTATCATGAGAACAGCATGGAGGTAACTACCCCCATGATTCAAGTACCTCCTATTGGGTCCCTCCCATGACATGTGGGGATTATGGGAACTATAATTCAAGATGAGATTTGGGTGGAGACACAGCCAAACCATATCATTCCACCCCTGGCTCCTCCCAAATCTCATATTCTCACATTTCAAAACACAATCATGCCTTTCCAACAATCGCCCAAAGTCTTAGCTCATTCCAGCATTCACCCAAAAGTCCAAATCTAAAGTCTCATCTGAGCAAGGCAAATCCCTTCTTCCCATGAGCCTGTAAAATCAAAAGCAAGTTAGTTACTTCTTTTGGTGATACGGGCATTGAGTAAATACACCCGTTCCAAATGGGAGAAATTGGCTAAAACAACAGGGCTACAGGCCCTATGCAAGTCTGAAATCCAGTGATCTTCTTTGACTCCACGTCTAACATCCAGGCCACACTGATGCAAGAGATGGGCTCCTATGGCCTTGACAACTCTGCCCCTGTGGCTTTGCAGGGTACAGCTCCCCTCCTGGCTGCTTTCACAGGATGGCATTGAGTGTCTGCAGCTTTTCCAGGCACATGGTGCAAACTGTCAGTGGATCTGCCATTCTGGGGTCTGGAGGATGGTGGTACTCTTCTCGCAGCTCCTCTAGGCAGTGCCCCAGTGGAGACTCAGTGTGGGGACTCTAACCCCACATTTCCTTTCCTCGATCTCCTAGCTGAGTTTCTCCATGAGAGCTCCACCCCTGCAGGAAACTTCTCCCTGGACATCCAGGCATTTCCATACATTCTCTGAAATCTAGGTGGAGGTTCCCAAACCTCAATTCTTGGCTTCTGTGCACTCACAGGCTCAACACCACATGGAAGCTGCCAAGACTTGGAGTTCTTGGCACTCTCTGAAGCCACGGCCTGAGCTGTACCTTGGTTCCTTTTAGCCATGCCTGGAGCAGCTGGGACTTGGGGCACCATGACCCTACACTGCACAAAGCATCCAGGCCCTGGGCCAGGCTCATGAAACCATTTTTCTCTCCTAGGCCTCTGGGCTTGTGATGGGAGGGGCTGCTGTGAAGACCTCTGACATGCCCTGGAGACATTTTCCCCATTGTCTTGGCAATTATCATTTGACTCCTCATTACTTATGCAAATTTCTGCAGCTGGCTTGAATTTCTCCTCAGAAAATGGATTTTTCTTTTCTATCACATTATCAGACTGCAAATATTCTGAATTTTTATGCTTTGCTTCCCTTTGAAACATATGTTCATATCCTTTGCCCACTTTTTGATGGGGTTGTTTGTTTTTTTCTTGTAAATTTGTTTGAGTTCTTTGTAGGTTCTGGATATTAGCCCTTTGTCAGATGAGTAGATTGCAAAAAATTTTCTCCCATTCTGTAGGTTGCCTCCACCACTCTGATGGTAGTTTCTTTGCTGTGCAGAAGCTCTTAGTTTAATGAGAGATCCCATTTGTCAATTTTGGCTTTTGCCGTCGCTGTTTTTGGTGCTTTAGACATGAAGTCTTTGCCCATGCCTATGTCCTGAATGGTACTACCTAGGTTTTCCTCTAGATTTTATGGTATTAGGTCTAACATTTAAGTCTCTTAATCCATCTTAGTTCTCAATTTTTCGATAAGGAGTACAAGGAAAGGATCCAGTTTCAGCTTTCTACTCTCTATGGCTAGCCAATTTTCCCAGCACCATTTATTAAATAGGGAATCCTTTTCCCCATTTCTTGTTTCCTCTCAGGTTTGTCAAAGATCAGATGGCTGTAGATGTGTGATAGACATTTCAAAAGAAGCACATTCATACAGCCAACAAACACATGAAAAAAATGCTCATCATCACTGGCCATCAGAGAAATGCAAATCAAAACCACAATGAGATACCATCTCACACCAGTTAGAATTTTACATCATTAAAAGTCAGGAAACAACAGGTGCTGGGAGAGGATGTGGAGAAATAGGAACACTTTTACACCGTTGGTGGGATTGTAAACTAGTTCAACCATTATGG
Organism: Papio anubis; assembly: GCF_008728515.1. Lineage (NCBI taxonomy): Eukaryota > Metazoa > Chordata > Mammalia > Primates > Cercopithecidae > Papio > Papio anubis. The sequence goes on along the minus strand of NC_044981.1, from coordinate 101,061,527 downwards.
AAAACAGTGCATATGCATTCCTCATGATCTAGAACTGGATGTACCATATGACCCAGCCATCCCATTACTGGGTATATACCCAAAGCGATTATAAATTATGCTGCTCTAAAAGACACATGGACACGTATGTTTATTGCAGCACTATTCACAATAGCAAAGACTTGGAATCAACCCAAATGTCCATCAGTGACAGATTGGATTAAGAAAATGGGCACATATACACTCATGGAATACTATGCAGCCATCAAAAAGGATGAGTTTATGTCCTTGTAGGACATGGATGCAGCTGGAATCCATCATTCTTAGCAAACTATCACAAGAACAGAAAACCAAACACCGCGATGTTCTCACTCATAGGTGGGAACTGAACAATGAGATCACTTGGACTCGAAGGGGAACATCACACACCGGGCCTATCATGGGAGGGGAGGGGAGGGATTACTGGGAGTTATACCTGATGTAAAATGACGAGTTGATGGGTGCAGCACACCAACAAGGCACAAGGCATACATGTAACAAACCTGCACGCTATGCACATGTACCCTACAACTTATGCATAATAATAATAAATAAATTAAAAAAAAAAATAATAATAAAAATAAAAAAAAAAAAAAAGAAACATATGTTTCCATTTCAAACAATCTCATTGTGAATGTATAAAACTGAATGCTTTTAAGAGTACTCAAGTCACCTCTTGAATGCTTTGCTGCTTAGAAATTTCTTCTGCCAGATATCCTAAATCATTTCTCTCAAGTTCAAAGGTCCGCAGATCTCAAGGGCAGGGCCAAAATGCTGCCAGTCTCTTTGCTAATGCATAGCAAGAGTCACTTTTATTCCAATTCCTAATGAGTCTCTCATCTCTACCTGAGACCACCTCAGTCTGGACTTCATTGTCCATATCACTATCAGCATTTTGGTCAAAGCCATTCAATAAGTGTCTAGGAAGTTCCAAACTTTCCCACATCTTCCTATCTTCTTCTGAGCCCTCCAAACTGTTCCAACCTCTGCCTGTTACCCAGTTCCAAAGTTGCTTCCACACTTTTGAGTATCTTTATAGCAATGCCCCACTCTGAGTACCAATTTACTGTATTAGTCTGTTCTCGTGCTGCTATGAAGAAATACTTGAAACTGGGTAATCGAGTAAACAAAGAGATTAGGCCGGCATGGTGGCTCACTCTTCGTAATCCCAGCACTTTGGGAGCCCAAGGCGGGCGAATCATGAGGTGGGAGTTCTAGACCAGCCTGATCAATGTGGTGAAACCCTGCCTCAACTAAAAATACAAAAAATTAGCTGGGTGTGGTGGTGGGCACCTGTAATCCCAGCTACTCAGGAGGCTGAGGCAGGAGAATCACTTGAACCTGGGAGGCGGAGGTTGCAGTGAGCCAAGATCGTGCCACTGCACTCCAGCCTGGGAGACAGTGTAAGACTCTGTCTCAGAAAAAAAAAAAAAAAAAAAAAAGGAGGTTTAATAGACTTACAGTTCTGCATGGCTGGGGAGGCCTCAGTAAGGTTACAATCATGGCAGAAGGCGCCCCTTCACAGTGGAGCAGGAAAGAGAATGAGTGCTGAGCAAAGGGGCAAAGCCCCGTATAAAACCACCAGATCTTGTGAGAACTCACTCACTATCATGAGAACAGCATGGGGTAACTGCCCCCATGATTCACTTACCTTCCAAGAGTTCCCTCCCACGACACGTGGGGATTATGGGAACTATGGTTCAAGATGGGATTTGGGTGGGGACACAGCCAAACCATAGTAACATACATTCTCCTGGCCATCCCTGACTGTGTCTTTTGGCACTGGACTTTCACAAAATAGGGTATATGGTATCCTGGACTGATCAAGGTACAAGGCAAGACTGTAAGTTTTCAAAAGGTTTGACAGAAACAAAGGAAAAGGTATACCATATCAAGTAAAGAAACAATTACAGACAATTATGATTTTTGATTATCAGTAATTTTTTTCCAAGTAATTATAAAACTCAAACTCCCATACTATTTGTTACCTTTTTATCAAGTCTTACCTCAAGTTGCTTCCTCTCCCAAATAATGGCTCTATTAGCTGGTGCATACAGCATAATCCCAGTCTCCTTGCAATGAATCAAGCCTCATGCTACCATAAGATATGAGGTAAACAGTTATCAAATTTATAGTACTTTGCTGAGCTGGTGAATTAAGATTACCTAGAGAGATTTTCTACCATAGAGATGTTTAGATCTCTCTTTATCTGATGAAAGAGTTGTACTGATTGTGTTTAATAAGGTACAGTGCTGTACCCTTCTGTGCAAAGTTCTCATCTTTATATGTACTGCCTTATTTTTACCATTACCCATCAAAAGAAAGAAACTTATTTGGATAACCAATTCAGAGGGGCTTCTTTGAGGAGACTTCCAAGGAATGTTAGCAATATTTAACACCTTTCTGAGAAGTGTGCATGTTTTATTTTATTTTTGTTATAAGCTTCCTCAAAACAACAATAGGCCTCAGAGACTAAGTTGTTGGACACTTGCTGACTTTGAAACTGACTCTTGGCTTCCTCCATTTTTTTCTGCTGCTGCTGATCTAGAAACTCCTCTTTGGCAACTGCCATTAAAAATGCTTGAATTTTTGCTTTTCAAGGGCTGTTACTCTTTGGTGCTTCCATATGAAAAAGTCTAGAAAGTTTGGTTCAATGGTGACTTCATCCAAAGGCAACTAAAATTAACACTAAATTTTAAAGATTCTAACAAAGTAATATTTCCTTGTATTGGGAAATACTCTTCCTTGATTTGGTCCTCCCCATCAATATCTCTAGCTGCCTGGCCTGTGTTATTTTGTCATATGTCATTTCTCACCTGACATATTAGAGTTTTGTTTTGTTTATCCCTCCCACTCACCCCACTAGAATGTAACCTCCATGAGAGCAAGGACTGTGTTTTCTTTTGTGCTCTATTGCTCTGTATGGTGTCTGGCAAATATTGAGTGCTTGATAAGTACTTGTTGAAGATTTGAGCAAATACAACAAATGTAGCAATTTATTTGCCTTCCCTGAGAGAAATGTGAAGAATATCAGCTCTAGTGGCAAGTCTGTTGCTAGAGTATTAATTTTGTTTTTTCAATAATTTTTGTGGGTTTTTGTTTTGTAGTGTGTGGCCTATATAGAACTAAGTCTGATTTTCTAGCAAACTAACCAAATTTACACACCCAAAAGACTATTCTCCTTCAAGTTGGTACTCTTGAGAGAACATATATCTATTCAAATAAAGCTTAGAATATTTGGGGGAATGTCTCTTGAAATCACCTTAGTATCTATTTGTCAACTGTGTAAAGTAATTGACCTCATTTCTTTACAAAAAAACCTCTTATATTAATTTTTGAATAGGCAATACAGTTGCATAAATGTATAGACTCCAAATATTTGAGAATATTTCAGATATCTTTCTGTTATTGATTTCTAATTCAACCCCATAATAGTCAGAAAACCTTATTTGTATGACTGATTGGAATCCTCTTAAATTTAGTAAAACTTGCCTTATTCCCCAAAATATGATCTATCTTAATAAATATTCTGCACTTAAGGAAATAAATATGTATCTGCTGTTGTTAGGGGTAGTGTTGTATAAATGTCAGATCATTTTGTTGATGGTATTTTTCAAAGCTTCTATATTCTTACTGATTTTTTTGCCACTTTGTTCTACTAGTTATTGAGAGAAGGTCAGGAGAAATCTATGACTATCACTATGGATTTGTCTATCTCTTTTGGAAGTCCAATCAGTTTTTGCTTCATGTATTTTAAATCTCTGTTTTTAGGTGCAGAAACGTTTAGAATATGTTATCTTATAAATCCTTTAATATATTGTTATTATTTTGCTTTAAACAATTATCGTTCAAAGAGATTTAAGCAATGAACAAGTCTTTTATAATTTAGCCACATGGATACCATTTCCAATACTCATCATTCTTTTTGGTAGAACCAGATTTCCATCTTTTATCCTTTTTTGTTCTGCCTAAATGACTTTCTTTTAATATTTTGTATAGTACATGTCTGCTGGTGATTAACTCTTTTTGCTTTGTAGATGTGAAAAAGTAGGGTTTGAAAAATTTTCACTGAGTTCAGAATTCTAGGTTGATTGTCTTTTCTTTCAATACTTTAAAGAGGTTTCTCTACTATCTTCTGGCTTGCTTTTTTTTTTTTTTTTTTTTAACGGGAAGACTACTTGCCTTTTTTTCTCTGAGTACATTTAAAATTTACTTTTTGTCACTGGTTTTAAGTGATTTCATTATGATGTCCTTTATAGCTTTACTCATGTTTCCTGTGTGTGGGGATTCTTAGATCTGTGAGTTTGAAAATTTCATCAAAGTTTGAACATTTCAACAACTTCTCAAAATTCTTTTCCTACCTTCATCCTTATCTCCTTCTGGGACTCCAATTGTATCTATATTTGGCTGATGCCTTTTTTTCCCCCAGAGTTTTGCTCCTTGTGTTTCATTTTGGATAACTTCTATTGTCAAGTCCACCAATCTTTTCTTTCTGCCGTGTCTAATCTTATGTTAATCCCATCTAATATATTTTTCATCTCAGAAATATATTTTAATTTCTAGAATTTTGATTTAGCCACTTCCATATTTCTACTTAACATTCTCACGCTTTTCTCTAGCTTCTTTGACAAAAAAAAAGTTTGTAATTAACTGCTTTAATGTTCTTGTTTACTAACTTAATTACCTGTATAATTTCTGGGTCCATTTCAATTGATTTATTTTTCTCCTCATTATAAGTAATATTTTCCTGTTTCTTCATATGCTTGACAATTATTGATCACATGTTAGACATTATGAATTTTACTTTTCTATGTGCTGGATATCTTTGTATTTCTGTAAATATCCTTGAACTTTCTTCTGGGACACAATTAAGATACCTGGAACAGTTTGAATATTTTAGGATCTTACATTCAAGCTTTGTTACATGGGATCAGGGCAGCATTTATTTTAGGGCTCTTATCCAATACTTCTGAATATTTTAGCTGATGCTCCTAGAATTATGAGGTTTTTCATTCTGGATAATGAGAACAGAAATTATTCCTGGTCTTGTGTAATCTTCAATGAATGTTCTCTCCAGTCATTTTGGGTGGTTCTTTCTCTAACCTTGAATAGTTTCCTTATGAGCATATGCTAATCATTACCCAGGTGAAGATTTAAGAGGACAACTCTGCAGATTTCCATAATATTCTCTCTATGTATAACACAGCAACGCCTATAAACAAGACTGACTGATTAGACTGTGACTACTTCTCTGTGCTCCTGTCTTGGTTTCCCAGAAATATTGACCTTAACCTTCAACTCCACAAGTCAATATTTCCTGTTCTTGCTTTCAACTCAATGTCACTGGATTCTTTCAAATCAGTAACATCTCCAGTTTGTTTGTTTGTTTGAGACAGCATCTCACTCTGTCACCCAGGCTTGAGGGCAGTGACATGATCTCGGCCCACTGAAGCCTCAACTTCTGGGGCTCAAGTGATCCTCCTCTGCCTCCTGAGTTATCTGGGGCAACAGATGTGTGCCAGCATGGCTGGCTAATTTTTGAATTTTTTGTAGAGACAGGATTTCACCATGTTGCCCAGGTTGGTCTCAAACTCCTGAGCTCAAGCAGTCTGCCTATCTCAGCCTCCCAATGTGCTGAGCCACCATGCCCAGGCGTGAGCCACCATGCCCAGGCAACATCTTCATTTTGATTGAAAGATTTTTATTCCTGCAAGGAAATTAGACATTTCTTATTTTCCCTGGATTTCTTGACAATTTTTCTTTGGATTTTGGACTTAGAAAAACATACAGATTTTCTAAGAAATGCCAAAATGGAATTCCCACACAATTTCACAGTTTCTCTTGCAACTATCCTTGGCCATATAAGTAAGTAAATGAATAGAAAGAAATTGTCCAACTTTATTTTTAAAATAAAGTGACTTTCTCTGACCTTTCTTTATGTTCCCCTTATTGCCAGTATGGGGCTGCTGAGTCATGGTACATAATGCTGGTGAGAATGAGAACAACACATTACAAATATCCAGGCCACAAGGTAGACAGAACGGAAGACCCTGAATGTTGCTTACTTTCTTTGCTTTATGTATGTACCTAAAGTTTTTTAGGAAGGCTTATATTTTTGTGTTTACTGATGACCTTTATAACAATCCCCCCTATTTTTTTAAATCTTACAATAGTTTTTGCAGTTGTATCATTCCTATTTTATCAAATCATGTACATTCTATTTTGTCCCTGTCAAATATATTAAATGTTTGTTTCCTGTCCAACCATCATAGTTTTCCCTGTTATCCTTTTGTTGACTGTAGTTCGTTATCTAATAGTCTCCTCAAAAAAAGGCTCATGGGGAAAATATTCTTTCAATTCTAGAAATCTGTTTGCATCCTTTATTCTTGCTGACTGTGAGGTCTCTTAGGACTTCATTTTCTTTTTTGAATATTGGTAAGAGTTATTAATCTGTTATCTTTTGCATAGAACATTGAACTCAGCCCATTTTTGCTCCCTTATAAGTGAGTTCTTTCTGCCTGACTGTGCAAAGATTCTTTCTTTATTTGAAGGCAAATAACTGTATCATGATATGTTATAGTGTCATTACTCTGGATCTGTTATTCCTGATACATGTTTTAATTGCAGAAAAAGTTTCTTCAGTTAAATCTTTAGATTTTTGTTACGTCCCATTATTTTGTTTTTCTTCTTTTGGAATGCTAATTTTGAGTATGTTTGATATCCTTCTATATCTATTATTTTTCTATTGTTCTTTAAAAATTTGTTTTATTTTATGTTTCTGATTTTTTGAGTGTCTATGCTCTATGTACCTTACTGTGTTTTCCACAAGGTTGATTCTTCTACGTCTTGATTGGAATAAAAGGAAAATATGTGCATTATTAGAAGCAGCGTACAAAGAGAGAGCAAAGGAAAGTAGCTCAGACCCAAGGAAGATAAAATTAAGTTAAGGATGATGGAGTATGGGAATGCAGCAGGAATCATGAGAATCCTAATTCGTAATGCTAATCTCTTCCTACCTTCTTGTCATAACCTTTGGAGTAACTCTGCCAACCTTCCCGGGGACCCACAAACAATGCTGAAATCTCAGGATTGTCTTTCTTTAAAGAGAATATGCCCAAGGAAAGGAACCATATAAGCTGAGACGTTAGGCCAAAATTACCATTATAATTTAGACTCACTTTCTTAGAGGTTGTAATAGAACGTGATAATTTTCAAAGTGAAAATGAAAAGGAGTAGGAGATCATATTTTGTTTTTGGATATACCTACCATTCTTTTTATCTTTAGGAATTATATAAGGATAGAACATTCCTTCAGGGAGAATGAGAAAGACAGTAATAAGAATGGGGTCTATACATGTAATTCATGTATACATATCTTCTTTAGAGATGAAAGAAGAAAATATTTATAGCATCATTAAGCTAAACCAAGGATATAATTTAAAACCCTCACACACTTATTGCTCAAGTGAGTCTGTTTATTGTTAGAGTGATGTCCCAGGAGGCGGGGCCATGTGGACACAGATTAAACCATGCACCACATTTCTTTACATAGCAGGGAACTAGTAGAACTCATATATCACTTCAAGTTATCTGAAAGTCGTTTGAGGTAAACCAGTGAAAATGGTTTTACATTTGAAATAATCAACATTGACATACTTATAATTGCCCATGATTCAGGGTATTTATAAATAATGGTTCTTATTATGCAATAAGATTGAGATGGCCGAAAGCAAAACCATTTCATCATAAGTGACATAAATTTCAACTAGTCTTCGCAAAAAAATCTTATATTTTTAACATGGATTTCAAAGTTCATCATTCCCAGTCTAAATATTTTCTGTTCTCTGAGAGCATTTCTGTATACAGTCCTTTATTGCTCCTTTGCTTCTTTATTTGTTTGACAAATATTCATTGAGGGCCTACTGTATGTAATGTTGTGGGGCCAAATTAGATAAAGCCCTTGTTCACATGAAATTTATATTCCATTGTGAGAGATAGAACAAGGAGCCAGCCAGCCAACCATCTGATGTCAGCTTTGTACTAAGAATAACAAGCCTGGATAGAAACAGAGCTATGGGAGAGGGGTTTTGTCTCAGATAACATGGTCAGAGAACATTTCTCTGAGGGAATGAGCAAAGTCTTAAATGAGAATAGCTGGGAAAGTGTGTTCCTGGCAGAGGGAACCCTAAGTTCAAATCCCTACATGTGGGAACATACTAGATACTCTGGGTATAGCCAGTAGGCTGCACAGGCTAAGAAAGCAAGTGCCATCAGAGAGTTGAAGAGGTTGAAGAAGGTCATATAAGAAGGTCATGGGTCATATAAGATCTTGCAGGCCATGACAAGTGCTGTGAATTTTATTCTATGGAGCTAATGGATTTATATCTATAAAAAGACACTGAGAGGTTCTGAGCAGAAGAGTGACATGACATAATTCACATTCCAAGGACAGTAGAGATAAGAGGTGGTGACCATTGTTCAGATACAGGTCATGTTTTGAAGATTACAGCCAATAGGATATACTGTTAGATTAAATGTATGAGAGAAAGAGAATAGTCAAGGACAATTCCAGTTTTCAGCCTAAGTGCATGGTTGAATTTGGGAACCATTCACTGAGAAGCAGAAGATGGAAGAAGGGGTTGGATGACAGAGCTTGAATGAGTTCAGTTATGACACGTTAAAGTGAGATACCTATTAGATACCAAGCACGAGAGGTTGAGTAGACAGTTTGATGTCAAGGAATTCAGTGGAGGGTTCAAGGCTGGAGATAACAATCTGGGAATTTATTCATTTACAGGCTATCTAAAGCCATGGGATTAGACAAGGTCATGTGAGATGTGAGCTTAGATAAAAGAAGATAACGTACAAGGATTGAATCCTGAGATATGACAACACTTAGAGTTAGGGAGAAGAGGTGAGTCCCACATCAAAGACAGGAGAGGAAGAAAACCAGGAGGATGGCACCAGAGAAACTAAAGGAGAAAAAAGTTTTAAGAAGATCAGAGCAGCTTTTAAAAGTCTGAAGAGTTGAAAAGTGCGTAATTGCACTACGGTTATAAAAGATGGTATTATTAGACGAAGCTATGTGAACGTACATAGGAGCCCTCTGAACTATATTTGCAACTTCTGTGAGTCTAAAAGTATTTCAAAGCAGACATTAAAAAAATAGTTAAAAGCAGTTTTAAGAAAAGGAGCAAACAAATGCTGCTGAGAAGTCAGTGAAGAAGAGGACTTGGAGTTCAGTGTTTAATTTGGCAACATGGAGCTCATTCATTAATGACCTTGCTAAGGGCAATTTCATGGAGTAGTGAGAACAAATGTTTGATGTGTGTTTTCAAGAGAATGGGAAATGAGCATGTCAAGATAGTGAGTATAGACCATTTTTTGGAGGATTTTTACTATAAGAGAGAACAGATAAATATGCAGTACATAGAGGAGCAAATAGGGCCAGGGAGCATTTTAAAACATAGTTAAAAGTTTAAATTCCGGTTGCTTAAGTCTGTATATTTCACTAACCACTTTTTTTTATTGTAATCTATTAAATCATTTAATTCTATATCAGCTGATAATGGAACTTTCTTTTGCCATTCATGAGTTTTCTTCTATTCCCTCTAAATTATCATTTAATTAGTTTCTATAAATTTAATTCCCTGGGTTTTATCCTGTTATCTATCACTTTTGAAGTAGTTTGCATCATTCAAAGTATTCATCTGGTGCTATCTTCCATGAGCTATTTTCTGTCCAAGGAAATATATAACTAACTCTTCTCAGCAATTTTAGAACTCCAAGAACATTCTCACCTTTGCATAGACATGAGATTCAGATTTGTGTGCTTGTGTGTGTGTTTAGCAGTTAATCAACAAAGTTCATTTAGGAGCCGTTGTGGAAGGAATATGCTCTGGGTGTTGTGAGGATACAGAAGGATGGAGCATTTGAAGAGCCATGTGAATTTCATGACTAAAGAAGCCTGAGCATTCTGGCTAGCTGTGGTTACGGCTCAGCTTAATGGGCTGACTCATTTCTGTGGCTGCTTTATAATTTTGTATCTCAAAAGGGCCACCGTTCCTAAATACCTCCTGTCTCCTTCAGCATTTCCTGCCAACACTTGTAACTAAAATCAAATAGTCATGGCAAAGCTGTGCTTTTTAACTGACAGCGTGCACACCAATTACCTAAGTGTAGAGCGGGAAGATGCACAGAGACTTCCCCCTCTCTCAATTGCTTGTCAGAAAGATCCAGCAACAACAAAAGGCAAAACATCCTGTTTCACAAAGCACATTAAACAGAGCAAACAGGCTTCTAACTCAATGGTTTAATTACAATATAGGGCATTGTGGCAAACCATGCTTAGCCTTTCAAACCACTCGTGTGTTTCTCAATAAAAAGGAAAGCTCACCCAAAACCCTCACAAAGCTTCTCACACCCTGAGAAACCAATGGCGTCAGAGAACACTGTTCCGTTGGTTTTCTTCTTCAGTTCCCAAACTATCTCAGCTTAGGAGAGTTAACTCAAACGTGAGCAATTCATATACATTTTTTTTCCTCTGTCTTCTAGCCAGCCTGACTGTCTGTCCTAACTTCATGCATCCTACTCCCTTCGCTTTATTTAGAGTCTTTTGTGCAGGGAGCTTTAGGTAGAAGTTTTGAACTAATCATCTCATCAGTTCAAGCCTCATTAACATCATCGGTCCAATCAAGGCCTCTATAAGTCATGATTTATTTTTCTTTTTCCCCTCCACAAGCAGTCACTCTAGAGTACTTAATATGTCTCCTAATATGTATACAAATTTTAAGAATATTTTGTGTATGTATGTGTTTTAAAAAAATTATTTCAATAGCTTTTGGAGAACAGATGGTGTTTGTTTAACATGGATAAGTTCTTTAGTGGTGATTTGTAAGATTTTGGTTTACCCATCACCCAAGCAGTGTATACTATACCAAATTTGTAGTCTTTTATCCCTCAGCCCCCTCCTACACTTCCCCACTGAGTCTCTAGAGTCCATTGTATCATACATATGCCTTTGCATCATCATAGCTTAGCTCCCATTTATGAGTGAGAACATATGATGTTTGGTTTTCTATTCCTGAGTTACTTCACTTGGAATAATGGTCTCCCAACTCCATCCAGGTTGCTGTAAATGCCATTATTTCATTCTTTTTTATGTCTGTGTAATATTCCATGGTATATATATGTGTGTGTGTGAATATATATATATGTATGTGTGTATGTGTGAATATATATTCTCTCACATTTTATATATATATATATCTCTATATATATATCACATTTTCTTTATCAACTTGTTGATTGTTGGGCATTTAGGCTGATTTCATATTTTTGCAATTGCAAATCATGTTGCTATAAACATACATGTGCAAGTGTCTTTTTCATATGACTTCTTTTCCTCTGGGTAGATACACAGTAGTGAGATTGCTGATCAAATAGTAGTTCTACCTTTAGTTCTTTAAGGGATTTCCATACTGTTTTCCATAGTGGTTGTACTAGTTTACATTTCCACCAGCAGTGTAAAAGAGTACCTTTTCACCACATTCACTCCAACATCTATTTTTTTTTTTTTTTTTTTAATTATGGCCATTCTTGTAGGAGTAAGGTGGTATCACATTGTGGTTTTGATTTGCATTTCCCTGATCATTAGTGATGGTGACCATTTTTTCATACATTTGTTGGTCACTTGTGTATCTTCTTTGGGAATTTTCTATTCATATCCTGAGCCCACTTTTTGACAGGATTATTTGGTTTTTCTCCCTGATTTGTTTGAGTTCCTTGTAGATTCTGGAAATTAGTCCTTTGTCAGATGCATAGTTTGTGAATATTTTCTCCCACTCTGTGGGTTGTCTGTTTACTAGGCTGATTATTTCTTTTGCCGTGCAGAGGCTTTTTAGTTTAATTAAGTCCCATCTATTTATCTTTGTTTTTGTTAAATTTGCTTTTGGGTTCTTGGTCATTAACTCTTTGCCCAAGCCAATGTCTACAAGAGTTTTTCCAATGTTATCTTCTAGAATTTTTAGGATTTCAGGTCTTAGATTTAAGTCTTTGATCCATCTTGGGTTGATTTTTATATAAAGTGAGAGACCAGATCCAATTTCATTCTCCTACATGTGGTTTGTCAGTTACCCCAGCACCATTTGTTGAATAGGGTATCCTTTCCCCACTTTATGTTTTTGTTTGCTTTGTCGAAAATCAATTGGCTATAAGTATTTGACTTTATTTCTGGGTTCTCTATTCTGTTCCATTGCTCTACATGCCTATTTTTATACCACTACCATGCTGTTTTGTTAACTATAGCCTTGTAGTATAGTTTGAAGTCAGGTAATACGATGCCTCCAGATTTGTTCTTTTTGCATAGTCTTGCTTTGGCTATGCAGGCTCTTTTTTTGTTCCATATGAATTGTAGGATTGTTTTTTCTAGTTCTGTAAGAATGATAATGGTATTTTGATGAGAATTGCATTGAATTTATAGATTGGTTTTGGGAGTACGTTCATTTTCACAATATTGATTCTACCTATCCATGAGCATGAGATGTTTCCATTTGTGTTGCCTGTGATTTCTTTCAGCAGTGTTTTGTAGTTTTCCTTGTAGAGATTTTTCACCTCCTTGGTTAGGTGTATTCCTAAGTATTTTATTTTATTTTATTTTATTTTATTTTATTTTATTTTATTTTATTTTATTGCAGCTGTTGTAAAGGGGGTTGAGTTCTTGACTTGATTCTCAGCTTGGTCACTGTTGGTGTATAGCAGTGCTTCTGGTTTGTGTACATTGATTTTGTATGCTGAAACTTTACTGATTCATTTATCATATCTAGGAGCTTTTTGGATGAGTCTTTAGGGTTTTTAGGTATAAGTTATATCATCAATGAACAGTGACAATCTGACTTCCTCTTTTTGTATCAGGGTAGTACTGGCTTCATAGAATGATTTGGGGGGATTCCCTTTTACTCTATCTTTTGGAATAGTTTTGGTAGAATTGGTACCAATTCTTCTTTGAGTGTCTGATAGAATTCAGCTGTGAATTCATCTGGTGCTGGACTTTTTTTTTGGCTGGTAATTTTTTCATTACTCTTTCAGTCTCTTGTTATTGGTGTGTTCAGAATTTCTGTCTCTTCTTGGTTTAATCTAGGAAGGTTGTATATTTCCAGGAATTTATCTATTTCCTCTAGGTTTTCTAGTTTGCGTGCATGAAGATGTTCATAGTAGCCTTGAATGATGTTTTATATTTCTGTGGTATCAGTTATAATATCTCCCATTTCATTTCTAATTGAGCTTATTTGGATCTTCTCTCTTCTTTTCTTGGTTAATCTTGCTAATGGTCTATCAATTTTGCTTATCTTTTCAAACAACCAGCTTTTTGCTTCATTTATCTTTTGCATTTTTTTGTTTCAATTTCATTTAGTTTTGCTCTTATCTTTGTTTTTTCTTTTCTTCTTCTGTGTTTGGGTTTGGTTTGTCCTTGTTTCTCTAGTTCCTTGTGAGCTTAGATTGTCTATTTGTGCTCTTTGAGATTCTTTGATGTAGGCACTAAATGCTATGAACTTTCCTCTGAACAGCACTTTTGCTGTATCCCAGAGGTTTCACTATTATCATTCATTTCCAAGAATTTTTTGATTTCCATCTTGATTTCATTGTTGAACCAAAGATCATTCTGGAGCAGATTATTTAATTTCCATGTATTTCTATAGTTTTGAGGGTTCCTTTTGGAGTTAATTTCCAATTTTATTCCCCTGTAGTCTAAGAGACTACTTGATTAATTTCAATTTTCTTAAATTTATTGAGACTTGTTTTGCAGCCTATCATATGGTCCATCTTGGAGAATGTTCCATGTGCTGATGAAAAGAATGTATGTTCTGCAGTTGTTGAGTAGAATGTTCTGTAAATAATTGTTAAGCTAATCTGTTCTAGGGTATAGTTTAAGTCAATTGTTTCTTTGTTGACTTTCTGTTTTGATGACCTGTCTAGTGCTCAGTGGAGTATTGAAGTCCCCCACTATTATTGTGTTGCCATCTATCTTATTTCTTAGGTGTAGTGGTAATTGCTTTATAAATTTGAGAGCTCTGGTATTAGGTGCATATGTATTTAGGATTGTGATATCTTCCTGTTGGACTAATCCTTTTATCATTATTTAATGTCCCTCTTTGTCTTTTTTAACTGTTGCTGCTTTAAAATCTGTTTTGTCTGATGTAAGAATAGCTACCCCTGCTTGCTTTTGGTTTCCATTTGCATAGAATGTATCTTTTCACCCCTTTACCTTAAGTTTATGTGAGTCCTTTTTTGTTAGAAGAATCTCTTGAAGACAACAGATACTTGGTTGGTGGACTTTTATGCATTCTGCCATTCTGTATCTTTTAAGTGGGGCATTTAGGCAATTTACATTCAATGTAAAATGGAGATGTGAGGTACTATTCTATTCATCATGCTCGTTGTTGGCTGAATACCGGTTTCCCCCATCCCCCACTTTTGTTATTGTTTTATAGGCCCTGTGACATTTATACTTTAAGGAGGTTCTATTTTGGTGTATGTTGAGGTTTTGTTTCAAGATTATAACTCCTTTTTGCATTTCTTGTAGTGCTGGCTTGATAAGGGCAAATTCTCTCAGCATTTGTTTGTCTGAAGAAGACTGTATCTCCCTTTCATTTATGAAGTTTAGTTTTACTGGATACAAAATTATTGGCTGATAATTATTTTGTTTAAGGAGGCTGAAGATAGGACCCTAATCCCTTCTGGCTTATAGGGTTTCTGCTGAGAAATCTGCTGTTAATCTGATAGATTTTCTTTTATAGTTTACCTGATGCTTTTGCCTCACAGCTCTTCAGATTCTTTCCTTTGTCTTGACTTTAGATAACCTGATGACTATGTGCCTAGGTGATTATCTTTTTGTGATGAATTTCCCAGGTGTTCTTTAAGCTTCTTATATTTGGATGTCTGGATGTGTAGCAAGACGAGGGAAGTTTTGCTTGATTATTGCTGCAAATAAGTTTTCTGAACTTTTAAATTTCCTTCTTCCTCAGGAACACCAATCATTCTTAGGTTTGGTTGTGTAACATAATCCCAAATTTCTTGGAGGCTTTGTTTATTTATTTATTTTTTATTCTTTACTCTTTGTCCTTGTCAGATGGGGTTAATTTGAAAGCCTAGTCTTTGAGCTCTGAAGTTCTTTCTTTTACTTGTGTGATTCTATTATTGAAACTTTCCAGTATATTTTGTATTTCTTTAAGTTTATTATTTCCAGCAGGTATGATTGTCTTTTCTTTATGATACCTATTTCTCAGGATATGGATTCACCATATCCTGTAACATTTTCTAAATTTCTTTAAGTTGGTTTTTACCTTTCTCTGGCACCTCCTTGAGTAGCTTAATAATCAATCTTCTGAATTATTTGTCTGGCAATTCAGAGATTTCTTCTTGGTTTATATCCATTGCCAGGGAGCTAGTATGATCTTTTGGGGGTATTATAGAACCATGTTTTGTCACGTTACCATAAATACTTTTCTGGTTCCTCTTCATTTGGGTAGACTGTTTTAGTAGAAAGATTTGGAACTCAAGGGCTATTCAGATTCTTTCATCCCACGAGGTGATCACTTTTGTGCTACTCTCCCACTTCCCCTGGGGATGGGGCCTCCTGAGAGCCAGACTGCAGTGATTGCTATTTCCCTTCTGGATCTAGCCATCCAGCTGGGCTACCAGGTCCTGGGCTGGTGCAGGGGAATGTCTGCAAAGAATCCAGTGATGTGATCTGTCTTCAGATCTTCCAGCCATGGATACCAGCACCTGCTCCAGTGGAGGTGGCAGGAAAGTAAAGTAGACTCTGTAGGAGTCCTTGATTATAGTTTTGTTTATTGCACTGGTTTTCTTGAATGCTGGTTATGCTAGCAATGAAGTTGTCATGTGGACAGACTCAAGACCTCTGGTTAGCCAGGGTGTTGCAGGCAGTGGAATTAGCTGTTGTTTTCTCCTTCTTTGGAGCAGGGTTGTTCTGTTATGAATTGCTGTAATGGCTTGAGTTGGTTGACCTCCAGCCAGGAGGTGGCACTTTCAAGAGAGCACTAGCTGGAGTAGTTGAAGGCTGATATAAGCTTGCCCTACCTTGGCCAGAAGAAGCACTCAAGTTTTGCAGGCAATGGATGGGGCCATAGAGCTTCCAAGACTTTATGTCTTTTGTCTTCAGCTACCAGGGTGGGTAGAGAAAAACCATCAGACTGGGGCAGGGTTAGGTGGGTCTGAATTCAGAATCTCCTTGGGCAGGGCTTGCCACAGTCACTGTTTGTGGCCAAGGATGGGAGGTGTTTCTCTAGCCAATAGAGTTATGTTCATAGTGGGATTGTGGTTGCCTCTGCTGCATCTTACAGGTCACCAGGGAAGTTGGGGGAAACCAGCAGTGACAGGCCTCACCTAGCTCCCACACAGCCAGCAAAGGCCAGTCTCACTCCCGCCATACCCCACCAACATCCCAAAGTTTATATCCAGGCAGTGGGTCATCGGGGGTGAGATCTTGCCCCAGGCTACAAACCTCCCCGCTGAGAAAGCAAACAGTCTCAGGCCTTGCCCCTTCCTGCATGCCTGCCTGCACCATGCACTGTGGCTTCTGCATTTGTATCTGCACTTTCCATTTGCAGTACCCCTGCCCTTGATCTGCTTAGGTAAATTCAAGCTCAGTCGAAATTATTACAAAGTTCATCTAGAATCTTCCTTCACCCTGTGGCCCCTCCCCAATTCCACTGGCTGCTGTTGCTGTCCCCAAGGACTACTGTGAGATAAAGCCAGGAATGGTTTCCCTGGGCTTGAGCTGGGGACCGGCAGTGCCTACAGGACTTATCCTGCTGCTGCTTCTACTTTTATATTTTGCCCAACTCAAAATCCATTTCAATTGTAGGTAAGGTTAAATCCTGCTGTGATCTGGATTTGCAGGTTCCCCAGTGGGGATGTGTGTTCAGAGGCAGACTTTTCCCTTCTCACACTCAGGGAACTCACAATTTTTTGGCCGTCTCACAGAGTTTATAGCAGCAAACCACTTCTTTCCGTATACGTATATGTTAATATTGAGTGTCAACCTGATTGGATTCAAGGATCCAAAGTATTGATCCTGGGTGTGTCTGCGAGGGTGTTGCCAAAGGAGATTAACATTTGAGTCAGTGGGCTGGGAAAGGCAAACCCACCCTTAATCTGGATGAGCACCATCTAATCAGCTGCCAACATGGCTAGAATATAAAGTAGGCAGAAAAACGTGAAAAGACGAGACTGGCCTAGCCTCCCAGCCTACATCTTTCTCCCGTACTGGATGCTTCCTGCCCTCGAACATCGGACTCCATGTGGTTCAGTTTTGGGACTCAGACTGTCTTCCTTGATCCTCAGCTTGCAGATGGCCTATTGTGAGACCTTCTCATCATGTGAGTTAATACTTAATAAACTCCCTTTGATATCATATCTGTCTATCCTATTAGTTCTGTCCCTCTAGAGAACCCTACAATGTATGTGTGTTTATTTATTTTATTTTTTAACCTTCCAAAGTTTAATCAATCAACTCCTTAGAAGCAAAATCTAACAATTACTCTAAATACTCTAAAAGTCAACAGAGTAAAATCTCAAAGTACTTTCTCATCTTCCTAATTCTAACTTTAAAAGGAGTCCCTCCATGAAGTGTCTGTACTTTCACGAGGATGTCAGGGAGGACTCGTTGATTTTCACACTGGATAATGTTAAACCGCTCCAGTTTCAGAGACTCATTAAAAAGAAGATTCATTATGTTAAAACGTCCACATCCCCAAGTTAAAAATGGATACTGAATAAGACAGCATCCATATTTCTGGAGAAAAATCAGTACACATGTCACTTCTGTTACAGAAATCCATTTACAGCATCTGTCCCGCTCCGTGGAAGCAACCGGTCTCAGGCATCTCCAGTCTCACCACCTCATTGCACACATGAGAGGCTTGGAAGGCTTTGAGCAGAAGCCAAGGTCCCATCAAGGGTCCAGACTTTCAGTGCCCCCTTTGTTTTTATTGCGTCTGGGCTGCTTTAGCTCTGAGGGACTGCCCTGAGCGTCTCTTACTAAATTCTTCTGCAGAAGGGGTGGAAATTACATTGATTGGTACAGACTTTGGTGGAGTGTCTGTCTCTAAGGGTATTAAGTTTATTCTCCAGGGTGTTGTCTTGCTCCAGGCTTGCAATGTGTACAGAGTGACCCTCTGGGATGGGTGAGCTTTTGTGTTTTAACTACTGGGCGGCAGGATCTTCTCCTCCGAAGGCCTCAGCAAGGAGTTTTTGACAGCAGAATGATAGAGAGAGGGTCCCTGATGGCTGTTGGGGCTGGGGCCTGTCTGGCCTGAGGTGGGGTCGAGCAGGGGTTGCTGGGGTCTTAGGTTCTGCTGGCAGTTGTTCCCTCTACTGGTCTGGATCCTGGCAAAGACCCTCGGTGTGTCTGACTCTTGGTTTTCTTTGCTGTGTCAGGAGTTCTCGTGCTCAAAACTGACTTCTCTTTTAAAAGAATTCCAAGTTCGCCTTTCACAAATGTCACAAATGAGCAGTAACTGTCTGTGGAAGAAATGGCCAGGAAGGCACCATCGCTAGACCATGAAATGTCACTGGAGGTGTGGTAATGTATATTAGACACGTAGCCAAAAGGGAAGGACTCCTGGGTGTCCAGAAGCACAGAGTCCTCCTAAGCCACAGCAAATACCAGGCAGTAGGGCAGACCCATCTGCTCCACACCTGTTTCCACCACCGGCCTCAGTTCAAAGTAGACCAGACAGCTGCCAACAGCAAGAGTGACTTTTCTAGGACCCAGAAAAGATGAGCGATGGGCCTTTTAAGATTCTTCCTGGAGAAAACGTAAGTGGTGTTCATTACATTTTCACCAGATTCCGCACATCCAACTGGTGTGAGGAGCAAAGACCCATCGGGAGTGAAACTCAGTCTATGGAAGAACAACTTCACACTGTCATCGTGAAACGCCCAGTAGCTTCTTGCCTCTCCTTCAGCCCCTATTCCAGATAGCATCTTTGAAACATTAAAAGCCACACGCATCTTCTGTATACTGTATACCCGCAGCACCCTGTCACAGCTCAGAGTAGCAACATATTGACTTAAATGGTCCCAGTTTACTCCTTGGACGTAACTTTTATGTTATGTTAATCGATATTTTTTGTCCTTTATTGATGATCCTATAAACATCAATTGTCCCATATGATGGCTGTGCTATCCACAGAGGCAGAGGCCATTAAATTCCCATCAGTTGCCCAGCAAATATCATACACATCTTCTAAGGGGCCCCGCAGAGTCTTCACAATCGTCCAGTTCTTCTTGTTCAGCTGGGCCTGGTCCTCATCCTGAAAAGCGATCTGTTCCAGGTCCTTGTTATCATTCACCTTCTACAACAGGATGACAGCATCATCTCCTGCCGATGCTAAAATTTCCCCAGTTGGAGAAAAGTGCAGGACATTGATGGCTTTGGTATGATGAGCAAGATTGGACAAAAATTCCACGATGGCATTTCCATCTGGTCCCTTTTCTACCTTCCAGATCCTGACAGCGGAATGTACACCTGCAGACACCAGTCTGTGCGTCCTCCCAGTAGTCCCATGCTGGAAGTCGAGGCTGTACACAGGCTCTTTGTCGTGCCAGGCTATTTCACAAGTGATTACTCTCATCCTCCTGAGTCTTGAAGGGGCAAAACGTTTCTCTGACACCATTCTGCAGGGACCTGGATGGTCAGTGGTGCCGTCACCTCCTGTGCAGGGCTGTGCTGCTTCCTGCGCGTGCCGCAGGCCCTGACCCCACATGGACGGGACCCATGTTTTTATTTTTATTTCTGTTTTTTGAGACAGAGTGCTCTGTCCCCCAGGTTGGAGTGCAGTGGCACAATCTCAGCTCACTGCAACCTCTAGCTACTGGGCTCAAGCAGTCCTCCCACCACAGCCTCCAGAGTAGCTGGAACTACAGACAGGTACCACAATGCCCAGCTAATTTTTGTAGAGGCAGGGCCTTGCTATGTTGCCCAGGCGGTTCTCGAACTCCTGGACTCAAGCAATCCTCCAACCTCAGTCTCCCAAAGTGCTAGGATTACAGGTGTGAGCTATTGCAACCAGTCATGTATGTGTTTTTAATAGGCAATAAATGGGGTGCTATCAGTTTCATTCTGTAACTTTATTTTTAAAACTCATCATTCGATTTTAAGATCTTCCCTCATATGCATATTCATCCAGTAAGTCATTGCTTCTAACTGCTTCATGGTACTCCACAATGTGTAGCCATCATATTTGATTTCTCTATTCCTTTAGTAGTGAGCACTTAGGTTGCCTCCAACTCTTGCTACAGTGACATGTTCTCATATATATCTCTTTACAGCATATGGGTAGGTCTCATTTTATTGAATGCAACTTTATTGTACTTTGCAGATACTGTGTTTTTCTCAAATTGAAGGTTTGTGGCAACCCCGTGTCAAGTAAGTCTATCAGTGCCATTTTTTCAACAGCATGTACTCACTTTGCATCTCTGTGTCACAGTTTCATAATTCTTGCAATATATCAGATGTTTTCATTATTATTATACCTGTTGTAGTGATCTGTGATCAGTAATCTTTGATGTTGCCATTGTAATTGTTTTGGTGCCATGAACTGTGCCCATAGAAGGCAGCAAACTTACTCTATAAACACGCTTACTTCACCAACTGGATGTCCCCTCAACTCTCAGGGCTCCCCTCAGGGCTCCCTATTACCTGAGACACAATAATATTGAAATTAAGTCAATTTATAACCCTACAATAGTATCTCACTCTTCAAGTGAAAGGAAGAGTCACACACCTCTCACTTTAAATCAAAAGCTAGAAATGAATAAGCTTAATGAGGAAGGTATGTTGAAAGCTGAAATAAGCCAAAACTAGGCCTCTTGCACCAAACAGATAGCTCAGCAGTTAGCCAAACAGTTAGTTGTGAATTCAAAGGAAAAAATTCTTCAAGGAAATGAAAAGTGCTGCTTCAGTGAACACATGAAGAATAAGAAAGAGAAACAGTTTTATTGCTGATATGGAGAAAGTTTGAGAGGTCTGCATAGAAAATCAAACCAGCCACAACACTCCCCTAGAGTGGAGAAGTTAAATGTCTGTCTTCAAAGATTCAAACAACAGGCTGACTCACTTTTTAGGGGCGAATGAAGCTAGTGACTTTAAGTTGAACCCAATACCCACATACCATTCAAAAAATCCTAGGGCTCTTAAGCATTATGCTAAATCTACTCTGCTTCTGTTCCATAAATGGAAGAACAAAGCCTGGCTGACAGCATATCTGTTAGCACCATGGTTTACTGAATATTTTAAGTCCACTGTTAAGACCTACTCTTCAGAAAAAAATATTACTTTCCATAGATTACTACTCATTGACAGTGTACCTGGTCGTCTGAGAGCTCTGATGGAGATGTACAAGGAGATTAATGTTTTTTTCATCACAGCATTCATTCTCCAGCCCATGCATCCAGGAGTAATTTCAACTTCCAAGTCTTATTCTTTAAGGAATACATTTCCTAAAGCTATAGCTGCCATAGATAGTGATTCATCTGCTGCATCTGGGAAAAGTAAATTGAAACCATTCTGGAAGGAATTCACCATTCTAGATGTTATTGAGAACATTCATGATTCATGAGAGAAGGTCAAAATACCAATATTAACAAGAATTTGGAAGAAGTTGATTCCAACCCTCATGGATAACTTTGAGGAATTCAAGATGTCAGTGGAGGAAGTAACTGCAAATATGGAAACAGCAAGAGAGCTCAAATTAGAAGTGGAGGTCAGGCACGGTGGCTCACTCCTGTAATTTCAGAACTTTGGGAGGCCGAGGCAGATGGATCACCTGAGGTCAGGAGTTTGAGACCAACCTGACCAACATAGTGAAACCCTATCTCTACTAAAAATGCAAAAATTAGCTGGGTGTGATGGCGGGCACCTGTAATCTCAGCTACCCAGGAGGCTGAGGCAGGAGAATCACTCGAACCTGGGAGGCAGAGGTTTGCAGTGAGCTGAGATCACGCCATTGCACTCCAGCTTGGAAAAAAAAAAAAAACCTTCGTCTCAAAAAAAAAAAAAAAAAAAAAAAAAAAAAAAAAGAAGTGGAGCTGGAAAATGTAACTGAATTACTACAATCTCATGATAAAACTTTAATGAACAAAGAGTAGTTTCTTGAGGTGGAATCTATTCCTGATGAAGATGCTGTAAACATTGTTGAAATGACAACAAAGGATCTAGAATATCTCATAAACTTAGTTCATAAAGCAGTGACAAGATATGAGAAGACTGACTTCAATTTTACAAGTATTGTAGGTAAAATGCTAACAAACAGTATTTCATGTTACAGAGAAATCATTCAGGAAATTAAGAGTCAATCCATGCAGCAAACTTCATTGTTGTCTTATTTTAAGGAATGGCTGCAGCCACCCTACAATTCTGCAGTCACCACCCTGAAGAGTCTGTATCCATCAACATCGAGGCAAGACCTACCATGAAAAAGATTATAACTTGTTAAAGTCGAGATTATTATTAGCATTTTTAGCAATAAAATATTTTTGTACAAAGTCTGTACCTTGTTTTCTAGACATAATGACATTACACACTTCATAGACTACAGTAGAGTATAAACAAAACTTTTATATGCACTGGGAAATAAAAAAAGTTGAGTGACTTGTTTTATTGCAATATTCACTTTATTGTGGGAGCCTGGAAGCAAACCCACAATATCTCCAAGGTATTCCTGTAAATCCAGAAATGGAAAGATTAGGTCATATGGTAAATGCACACATTTTTCATATTAATGTTTTTATTGAAGCGTGACATAACAAATACAAAAGAGTGTATATAGAGTAAGCATACAACAGCATAGAGTGTGATGAGTTTTCACAAAGTGAACACACTTAGGTGACAACTACCCAAGATGACAAGCTCCCATTCACACCCTGTGCAGTTTTAGCCACCTCTTCTCCCCCAGACAACCTCTACCCTACTCCTAATACACAGTTTTAATTTCTCTCAGAAAGTTGAAATGTTTTTAAAGCAAAGTAGAGTATTATATTTTTTAAACTTGGAGGGAAAAAAAGAAATTTTACACCAAGACCGTGAATTTTTTTTTTCCTGTTTTCTTTTAGAAGTTTTATTGTTTGACCTTTTGCATTTTGGTCATGATTCATCTCAATTCAATTTTCAATGTGGTAATGAGGTCAGGTCACCATCCATCCTTGGCCTGACTGTTAGCCTGGTGTATTCACCTGGGCCCCTTCTTTGGCAGGTCTTGAATTCCTGTTTTCATCTTCTAAAACTGCTGAAAACTCTGACGATTATCAGAGGCTTTCTACTTCTGTTTTTTTAGCTTCATACACTCCCAATTCAGCAAATGTCCTGAAAGGAATTCCTGCTGTGTGTTTCAGGCTCTTCATGTCTCTTTTGGAAATTCTCTAGTTTCGCCATCTCCAGATTCTCAGCTTCTCCCATGACCCAGAATAGGTGAATGACCTTCGGGTAGAGGCTGCTAGCTGCAGCTCACCTCTCTCCAATTCTACACTCTTCAGTCTCAGCCCCTACAGTTCTCTTTGCCTCAACAGCACATCACTACCTTCAAACAGGTTATTTCTGCCTTGAACTTGGCCTTTCTTCTTTTGCTGGACAAGAGTGCCATTCTGCACAGTTACTCCATATGGCCTTGCACAATACACTTTTCATGGTTTTTGATTTAACCCCCAAATGACTGGGAGAGGTGGGTGCAGTGTTCTTCTCTTTACAGAAGAGGGTTTTGAACACAGGCTTGTTTACATCCAAATCATACACTATTTTCACAAGACTCTTTACGATTGCTATCAGGATGGCTCAGCCGGAACCTGGCCTCTCCCTAAGTCATCAACTCCTCTTATGAGCTATAGCTTCACAATGTTGCTTGGTTTTAGCATCCCATCTCATGACCCTCAGTCACAAGGAAAGCCATTGCAGGTGACACCTCTCCTGTGCTGGGTCTGCCTCTGAGAGCAACTTCTAATTTTCCACCTTTTTTCTTTCTTCATCTTGCTTCACCGAAGACAATTTGTTCACAGTTTTCTTAACATATTGGTATTACTTTTCTCACTTTATACTGACTTTGTGTGCAGCTGCCCCCAGGAAGGGAGATGATTACCATTGTTGTCTAGGAGAATCACAGTTATGTAGTTTACCAGTTTATTATAAAGAATATTACAAAGGATATAGGTTAAGAGATGCATAGGGTGAGGATAGTCTCTCTATCCCAATGGCCACTTATCTGACCTTGTGATTTTTGAAAATCTGATGGGTGCAAAGTATTTCCTATTTTGCATTTTTATAACTGCTGTTTCTGTTGAACAGCTTATCAAATACTAACTAGTCACTCAGTTTTCCTCTCCATTCTTTCCTATTGGGTTTCCTGTATTTTATTTTTAAATTTTTATTAAAAAAAATTTTTTTTTGAGACAGAGAATTGCTTTCCTGCCCAAGATGGGATATGGTGGTACGAACATGGCTTATTACATACAACCTCAACCTCCTAGGCTCAAGCAATCCTCCCACCTCAGCCTCCTGAGTAGCTGGAACCACAAGTGTGTGTGCACCACCACATTCAGCTAATTTTTTATTTTTTTACAGAGACAGGTTCTCGCCCTGTCACCTAGGCTGGTCTCAAACTCCTGGGCTCAAGCAATCCTCCTGCCTTGGCCTCCTGAAGTGCTAGCATTACAGGCATGAACCACCATGCCCAGACATCTTATTGATTTGTAGGGTTATGTGGATTTTCTAGTCATTAATACCTTATTGGGTATAGATAAGGTAACTATATGCCAAATTTATGCCTATCGTCCTACCCTAAGTATTAAAAGGACCCTCTTTTACTCTCAAGCATGTTTTTAAGTTTAAATGTTATAAATGTCTTTTCCTGGTCTCTGATTCTTCTCTTCATGTTTTCACTGGTGTTTTAATGCTATCAAATCCACTAAGTTTTTGCCTTACGGTTTGCACTTCTTAAGAAGTCTGTTTTCAATTCAGACTTGTGCTATTAGACATTTAGGTTTTTCTGGCCATTTGCATTTTCAGACAATGCTGTATTGAATATCCTTTTATATCTCTTTGTTCATATGTGTGAGATTTTCTCTAAGTTTTGTATCTGTGTGGCTGAGACTACTATGTACTAAATAGTTCCCATCTCCTTTTCCTCTGTCCACACAATGGCTGGAATACATTCCACAGCCTCTCTTACAATTGTTAACTGCATGCCATGTGACTGGCATCTGGTCAATAGAATGTGGGCAGAAGTGATATATGATGTGTCCAGTCCTGGCTCATGAAAACTTCCCATAGGGATCCACCAGTGTTCTTTCTCCTGCCTTCTGGGTGGATACAGAAGATACAATGGAGGACTCAGAAACCCAGAAGATGGTGGTGCCACCAGATGGAAACACCTTGGGACCTGGGATTACTAGATGGATCCCAGAATACTAAATTGGGAGTTATGTAAGTTAAAATTCTGTTAAGCTGTTAATATTTTGATGTTGTTTGTTACAATAATATATTAGTTGATGATATGGCTTGGCTCTGTGTCCCCACTCAAATCTCATCTCAAATTGTAACCCCCAGGTGTTGAGGTAGAGACCTGGTGGGAGGTGATTGGATCATGGAGGCAGTTTCCCCCATGCTGTTCTCACGATAGTGAGTAAGTTCTCATGAGATCCAATAGTCTGAAAATGTGTCACTTCCTCCATAGCTCTCTTTTTCTCCTGCTGCCATGTAAGATGTGCCTTGCTTTCCCTTCACCTTCTGCCATAATTGTAAGTTTCCTGAGGCGTCCCCAGTCATACAGAACTGTGAGTCCATTAAACATTTTTAATATAAATTACCCCAATCTCAGGTCATTCTTTACAGCAGTGTGAAAATTGACTAATACAGTTGAAAAAAGCATGCAGAACTTGAAAACTATAAAATATTGTTGAGGAAAAACTAAATACAAGAGAGAAACATTGCATTTCTGAAGTGGAAAATGATTTTAAGATTTCATTTATTCTCAAATTCATCTATAGCTTCAATGTAATCTTAGTCAAAATCCTATCAAACTTCATTCTAAAAATTGACAAGCTGATTCTAAAATTTATATAGAAATATAAAGTGCTTAGAATTGCCAAAACAACTTTGAAAAAGAAGAACAATGTTGGAAGACTTATACTAGATGATTTTAAGGCTTATTATAAAGATACAATATTCAAAATACTATGATATTGGTATAAAAGAGACATATTTATCAATGTGACAGAATAGAGATTCTAGAAATAAATCCACACATATATAATCGATTAATTTTTAACAAAGATAGCAAGGCAATTCAGTGTAAAAGAAAAATCTTTTCAACAAATTGTGCTGAACAATAAGTCAAATGAAAAACATAAACTCTGTCATTAACTCACACTACATACACAAATGAACTCAAAATGAATTATAATTGTAAAACTCAAAATTATAAAACTTCTGTAAGACAACATAGGAGAAAATATAGTGTAGTTTTGGACTGGCAAAGATTTCTTAAATTCTGTAGCAAAGCAAGAACTATAAAATCTTAATATATGAATGGAATTTAACGCACCATTTTTTAAAGGTTTGCCCTTCCATCAATATTCTTACAAAAATAAAAAGGCAAGACACAGATTGAGTGAAAACATTGGTGATATCTGACAAACAGCTTATATCTAGAATATGTCATAAATTCTTCCAATTTAATGGCAACCTACTTTTTAAAACAGGCAAAAGATTTGAATGAATACTTCATCAAAGATGATATATAGATAGGAATAAGCACATAAAAAGATGCTCAACTTGATGAATCACTAGGGGAAATGCCAAGTAAAGCCACAGTAATATTACTGTGGACATTCATTAGAGTGAATAAAATTCAAGACTTCATATCAAAATTGTGGTGAGGATACAGAGCAACTGGAACTCTCATATACTGCCGGTGGAAATGTAAAATGGTATTTAAAAAAGCAGTTTCACAGTTTCTTTAAAATTTAAACATGCATATACACCACAGCACTATGTCCTAGTCCATTTTCCATTGCTATAATAGAATATCACAGACTGGGTAACTTACGAATAAAAAAGGTTTATTTGGCTCATGGTTCTGGTGGCCGGGAAGTCCAAGAACATGATGTCAGCATCTGGCAAGGGACTTTGCACTACATCATAACAGGGAGAAGTAATTTCATGATGAGAGAGTGTGAGAGTGTATGAGACACAGAGAGAAATGTGGGCCAAACTTTATCCCTTTATCAGGAACCCACTCCTGAGATAATAACCCATTCATGAAGGCAAAGCCTCATAACCTCACTACCTGTTAACGGCCCCACTTCCCAATATTCTTAGACTGACAATTAAATTTTAACAGTCCATTGTAATACAAAGAAACACCCTAAGGGATGTCCTGTATTACAGACATACTCCTCTTTACCTCCATTGTGGAGTAGTAGTCAAATTTGCCCTTGGTAGTCAGAATCAACTACCCAAGCCAGCAAGTAACTCCCTTCTATAACTATGGATTCAGAGGCATGAAAAACCCAAAGTGGCCAGATTTCCAATTCAATGATATTATTGTTGTGTCTCCTCTTTGCTCCCTTTGAAAGTAGGATATCTAGCCCAGCAAGTCATAAGGTCATGGGAACAAGAAGCAAAAATTTACTAGTGCATCATGAGGGGTAATAGTGAACTAGGGGTAATAGTGAGTGGTGCCACTCCCATGTCCATCTCTTGATTCCTAGAACAATGACGCCCGGCTATGGGGGAAACAGCACCACGTATTTGATGCCAATTCAAAGCATATAGAGTCTTGTAGAGAACATTGCTCCAGCTCTTTAAGGTATTGCCACCTCGCTGGTATTATATCTGAGTCTTCCAAAGGCCATCCCACTATTTTATCAAGCTACTAGCTGCTTCCAGATGGTAAGGAACATGGTAAGCCCAGTGAATTCCATGAGCATGAACCCATTGCTGCACTTCTTTTGCCATGAAATGAGTTCCTTGATCCAAAGCAGTGTGTGTGGAACACTATGCTAATGAATAAGGCATTCTGTAAGTCCATGTATGGTAGTTTTGACAGAAGCCTGTGTACAAGGCAGGCAAATCCATATTCAGGGTAAATGTTTATTCCAGTAAAGAAAAAATGCTGCCCTTTCCATGATGGATGCGGTCCAATGTAATCAATCTGCCTCTAAGTAGTTGGCTAATCACTCCAGGAAATAGTGCCATATTGGGAAAATGGTGGTGGTCTCTGCTGCAGGCAGATTGTGCACTCATCAGTGGACATAACCAGATTAGCTTTGTAAGTGAAGTCCATGTTGCTGAGCCCAGGCATAACCTCCATTCCTGTGACCGTGGCTACTTTGTTCATGGGCTCCCTGGGCAATGAAAGGGTAGCTGGGGAAAGAAGCTGACTGGTACCCACAGTGAGAGGTGAAGCCAGCTGGACTTCCTGGGTGGAGTGGGAACTTTGAGAACCTTTCTGTCTAGCTAAAGGTTTGTAAACACACCAATCAGCACTCTGTAAAAATGCACCAATCAGTGCTCTGTGTTTAGCTAAAGGTTTGTAAATGCACCAATTAGCACTCTGTAAAAATGGACCAATCAGTGCTCTGTAAAATGGACCAATCAGCAGGATGTGGGCGGGGCCAAATAAGGGACTAAAAGCTGGCCACCGGAGCCAGTAGCTGCAACCGACTTGGATTGCCTTGCACGCTGTGGAAGCTTTGTTCTTTTGCTCTTTGCAATAAGTCTTGCTGCTGCTTACTCTTTGGGTCCGCACTACCTTTATGAGCTGTAACACTCACTGCGAAGGTCTGCAGTTTCACTCCTGAAGCCAGTGAGACCACGAACCCACTGGAAGGAACAAATGACTCCAGATGCACCACCTTTAAGAGCTGTAACACTCACTGTGAAGGTCTGTGGCTTCACTCCTGAAGTCAGTGAGACCACAAACCCACTGGAAGGAAGAAACACTGGACACATCTGAACATCTGAAGGAACAAACTCTGGACACACCATCTTTAACAACTGTAACACTCACCCCAAGGGTCTGTGGCTTAATTCTTGAAGTCAGTGATCCGATTAATTATTAAAATCCTCCTCTGCTGAAGCCACCCTTTGGTGAACATCCACATGCGACACAAATATCTCCACATCTTTTTGCCCACTTGAAGAAGTCTATCTGCTTGTGTCTTACCCAGATTTCCTTGTCACCAATTTTCCAATCATGTTCCTTCCAGGGCCCTGAACATCCAGCTAAACCATTGGCCACAGTCCATAAAATGGTATATAATCACATGACTGGCCATTTCTCTCTTCAAACAAAGTGAACAATCAGATGCCTTTCCAGGATGAATTCCCTTCACCACTGCCTTTTAGTGTATGTAGTGCTGCAGCTGTCCACTTTCAGGTGGTGCCTGCATACAATGCAGAACCATCAGTAAACTAGGCCTCAGTCTTTTATTCTTCTCTCAGCTGATTGTCAGAAACTTCCTCTTAGGCCACAGTTACAGGCTGGGAGAAGGAAGGCAGTGTAGCAGGAGTAAAACCGGTAGACCTTTTGGTCATTTCTTCATGTAACTTACTTGTGCCTTTAGGGCCTTCTCAGGATTGGTCTCATGTATACCACTTCGACGTGAGGATGGAGTGCTGCTGTGTATATTCAACTTTATGGCATTGTAGATCAGGTAACACCCAGTTCACAGTGGGCAGTTTAGGTTGCATGGTAACTGGATGGCCCATGGTTAAGCCTTCAGTCTCTACTAAGGCCCAGTACCAGGACAAGAGCTGATTCTCAAAGGAGAGTTAGTTATCCACAGAAGATGTCAGGACTTTGCTCCAAAATCCTAATGGTCTGTACCATGAGTCAACTATAGGGGCCTGCCAACTTCTCCAAAAAGTGTCCTTGCTGCTGCTTCAAGCACCACGGATCTGCTGGATCACGTGGCCCAAGTGTCAGAGTACGTGCAGCTTGGATTTATTGCGGAAACTTCTCTTGTTCTGGGTCTCATTTGAAACTAGTCCTGAACTCAGACTTTCTACCTCTAGAACTGTCAAAAAATTAATTTCTGTTGTTAAAGCCACAATCTATGGTATTTTGTTACAACAGGCTGAGCCAACTAAGACGATAACCAACTGAAATTTATCCTAGGAATGTACCATTCGTTTAACATAAAAAATTAATTAATGGTCTATATTAATTAACGTATTAAACTACATCAACAGATTAAAGAACAAAAAACCACAGTTATTGCAATAGATGAGGAAGAAAGAACTTGACAAAATTCAATATACCTTTGTAATAAAAACATTCAGCAACTGGGAATAGAAGAGAACATCTTCAACCTGATAAATCTGTAGAATACCCACAGCCAACTTTATGATTTAATGGTGAAAGATAATATGTTTTCCCTCTAATATCAGGAACAAAAGAAAAGTGTTCACTCTGTCACTTGTATTCAATATTGTACTGAAGGTTCTTGCCAGGGCAATTAAGCAAGAAAATAAAATTAAAAGCATACAAATTGGAAAGTAGTAAAACTATTTTTATTTGTAGATGATATGTTCATGTGTATAGGAGCATGTTTATAGGAAGTCATGAATACACTAAAGAACTGTTAGGACAAATAAATGAGTTTAGTAAAGTTACAGGATACAAGATTAATATGCAAAAATCTGTATTTCTATACGGTAGCAATGAGTAAACTAAAAATGTAATTAAGGAAACAATTCTATTTACAATAATAAAAAAGATGAAATACTTAGTAAATTTAACAAGGAAATGCAAAACTTATACTCTGAAAACTATAAAATCTCATTGAAGAGAATTTTGAAATATGTAAATAAATGGAAAGACATCCCATGTTCATGGATTTGAAGAATTAATATTGTTAAGATTCAGTGCTCCCCCAAATAATCTATAAATTTAAGGCAGTCCTTATCAAAATTCCAGCTGCTTTTCTGACATGGATCAGTTGACAAGCTGATCCCAAAATTCATATGAAAATGTAGGAACCACGAATAACCAAAACAATCTTACAAAGAAAAAGTTGAAGGACTTCTTCATTTTAAGCGTATCACAAAGCTACAGTAATCAAGATAGTATGCTTCTAGCTTAAGGACAGATATATAGATAAATGGAATAGAGTGAAGGGTCTAAAAATACATTGGCCTTCAGCAGGCTGCCAAGATAATTCAAAGTGGAAAAATATTCTTTTCTACAAACCATGCTGAAGAGAATGGATATTCATATGTAAAAGAATGAAATTGGATACCTATTTCATACCATACACAATAATTAACTAAAACTCAATCAAAGACCTAAATGTAAGCACTAGAACTGTAAAACTCTTAAAGAAAACATAGGTGTATATCTTTGTGACCTTTGTATATCTTTATGACCTTTGACTGACAATGGTTTCTTACCTATAACATGAAAGGCACAAGCAACCAAAAGACATATATAGATAAATTGGACTTCAAAAGTAAAGTTTTGTGTTTCAAGGGACACTGCCAAGAAAATTTAAAAAAACAGCCCATAGAGATGGAGAAAATATTTGTAAATCATGTATCTTATAAGTATTTCTTATCCAGAAAGAACTAAATTAAAAAGTCCTAAATTCATCAATAAAAAGACAACCCAATTTTAAAATGAGCAAAGCATTTGAACAGATATTTTCTTCAGAGAAGATATATGAATGCCCAATAAGTACATGAAAAGATATTCAGCATCATTAGTCATTAGGAAAATGCAAATCAAAACCACAACGAGACACCAATTCACACCCACGAAAATAGCTATAATCAAAGAAATGGAAAATAAGTGTTGAGGAGGTTGCGGAGAAATTGGAGCCCTTCATACATTGCTGACAGAAATCTAAAATGGTGCAGCCATTTTGAAAAAGAGCTTGGCATTTCTTTAAAAAGTTGAACGTAGAGTTACCATATGACCTACTTCTAGGTATATATCGAGAACTGAAGACATGTTCACACAAAAACTTGTGCACCCATATTCATAGCAGCACTATTCATGCTAGCCAAAAAGTGGAAACATCCCAAATCAATTCAATGTCTAAAAACTGATGAATGTATAAACAAAATTTGATAATTTCATACAATGGGATATTATTTAGCCATTAAAAATGAATTATTGATACTTGCCACAATATGGATGAACCTTGAAAAAATTACACTAAGTAAAAGAAGCCAGACACATAAGGCCACATATTGTATGATTGTATTTATTTGAAATGTCCATAAGAGGCATATCCATAGTGATAGAAAGATTAGTGGTTTCCAGGGGCTTAGGGGAGGGGGAAATCAGGAGTGACTGCTAATGGACACGAGTTTTCTGTGAGGTGGTAAAAATGTTGTGGAATTAGATAATGATGATAATTGCATAAATTGAAAATATACTAAGAAACAGTCCCCACTCAATCAGACACTTTTAAGGAGTGAATTTTATGGTATGTGAATTATATCTCAAATTTTTTTTTTTTTTTGAGATGGAGTCTTGCCGTGTCGCCTAGGCTGGAGTGTGGTGGCACAATCTCGGCTTGCTGCAACCTTCACTTCCCAGGTTCAAGCGATTCTCCTGCCTCAGCCTCTTAAGTCGCTTAGATTACAGGCACGCACCACCATGCCCAGCTAAGTTTTGCATTTTCAGTAGAGATGGGGTTTCACCATGTTGGTCAGGCTGTTCTCAAACTCGTGACCTCGTGATCTGCCCACCTCGGCCTCCCAAAGTGTTGGGATTACAGGCATGAGCCACCACACCTAGCCTCAATTTTTAAAATCGGAACTCTCTGTACTGGTATAACTACATAACAAGACTTAATAGGCTCATCCTGGAAGATGTGGGCAGAAGCTTGCTTTTTGACACTTTCTTGGTGCTTCTGTTATTCATCAGTTGGCTTTAGCTGCTCCTAGCATGTTCAAAGCCTCTGTTCCACCCAGGTCGTTATTATCTCCTCCTTTCCCCTGTCTCTGAGAGGGGCTGTAAGACTCGCGGCTGTGCCCCCGTGACTTGGCGTGTGATCAGCCACTTCTATGTCAACTCTCTTGCTTTCTGGTGCCAGTGTCTTATAAGTGTGCCCACAGTGGTGATCAAAAGAAGAGAGAATATTCTTGATGTGGTCAGCTGATTTCCTCTTTTTTGAGGAGTAGGATGGGACCCCTTCTAAGCCTGGTCAGTTGGCTATCCTGGAGGGAATTGAGTGAGTGCTACCCTTTTCTCATTTTTACCTGCACAGATACCATTTAGCCAAAGTGCTGTCACTCATCTCAGCCCCGGGTCCTCTGTGAATCTGGTCCACAGGAAACCTCTGGTACTGATGGGAATGTTCACACCCTCAGATGTTGGTGTATGGAGAAGGATAGGGATCACTACAGGTCCCAGCCCACTGTGCAGATGCTTATCTTACATTTTGGCTTCTAGAAAAAGCAAAGGAATCTCTGAAATGAATAATTCTGCACATCCAGGTATTTAAAGCCTCTAAGAGAAGAGAAAATATCTTTATGCTTGGAAAATCAGAATTGGAGTAATATCCCGAATTCTTCCAAAAGTTTTCGCTCCAAAAATTACCCCAAAATGCAAATGAGAACAAAGATTCAGGATGCCATCAGAGCTTATAGATTTTATTTCCCACTGAAATTGATGTATTTATGAATTATCATTTTTCTTGTTTTCTTATCCCATCTTTTTCTTAACTAGACCTTCATCTTTTCTGTATTCCTTCTACTCAAATTTGTTTCTTCCTTTCTATCTCTAAACAAAGAAGAACTAAATAATTTTAATTACTTTGACACTGTTGTTGGCCTCTGGTCTCTTCAATTATTCAGCATTCTATTTTTGAAAGATGAATCAATGAATTTAACTGAAGTCTCAGTGACTAACAATGCTTATCTTCCTCTCAAAGATGATGTGAGAATCTACACCTTAATGAATAATGTTCACAGAAAAGCAAGTTACTTAGATGTTAAATGATCATTTAGGGAATATATGGTTACTTAAAACACCCTCATATATATTGAAATATTTAGGTGTTATCATGCCAATTCGGAAACCTTTATCATGAGGTTCTGCAAACATTTATAAGGCAAGAGTTTTTCAGAATATCTGTCTTGGCTGCACCAACAGACCAAAGGTCACTTTCTTAGTAAACAGTAAACATTTTATTCAATTTTTGAAAGATAATTAGGATAAGTTTGAGATGGTAACATGCTATTCTTGCTGATTCAAGCATCGCTATTCTAAACTGGTGTAACAGTAGAGGTGAGAAAAACGCACTGTAAAAGTTATGTTTTTCAGATGTCATCAAATGAGAATAATGAGTTCAGTCACAGTGTCCTGTCGCCTCCAATTTTGCTTCTTCAAGCTAAAGGCCCTGTCTCTTTTTTAGCCAAAGCATTGTCATTTATTCACTTATTTTGCACATTTAAACAGCAGAGTAGAATTTCATGTTTGGCTTTTACAAACTCCTTAAATCATTGTTTTCAGCTTTAAAAATGAGTATATTAATACTGATGCAAAGGTTGAGGTGACAGTGTTTATAATGTTTATTGAGATCTGCAGATGAAAGGTAGACGTTGATGTTATAATAGTGTAGTATGGATTGTTATTGAAAGCTTCTGTGTTCTCAGAGTCAGGTTTAAAGAGATCTCAATCTCTTTCTTGTGGGCTTAGAATGCTTTTAAAAATTGTCAAAAGAAAACCATTTCCTTCATTATTCAAAAAAATTGAAAGAGAAGAACTCCTGAATATTTATTCAGAAGTAGTTCAAAAAAAGACCTGGTTCTATTTTATTTTGCAGAGGATTAGAAATGTAGTTTAAACTACAAAAAAGGAGTTTTTCAATATTTCAGAAAGGATCATTGGTATATTGAAAGAGTAGATTTGAGGCTGGGTGCAATGGCTCACGCCTGTAATCCCAGCACTTTGAGAGGCCAACGCGAGTGGATCACCTGAGGTCAGGCATTTGAGACCAGCCTGGCCAACATGGTGAAACCCTGTTCTACTAAAAATACAAAAAATTAGCCAGGTGTAGTGGCACACACCTGTAGTCCCCGCTGCATGGGAGGCTGAGGCACAAGAATCACTTGAACCCGGGAGAAGGAAGTTGCAGTGAACCGAGATCGCAACACTGCACTCCAGCCTGGGCGACAGAGTGAGACTCTGTCTCAAAAAAAAAAAAAAAAAAAGAAACAAACAAACAAAAAAACCACGTGGATTTGAGAAATGACAGCAAACCCAGAATTATTAATGGGAAAATAAAAATAGAAACATAATATGATGTTGAGTTTATATTTATGTAGAGCTTTAAAGTTTACGAAGTGTTTCTATCTTAATTCAGTCTATCCTCACAACATCTCTCTTAGAGCAAAACCTGTGTTTTATGTCTGAGGAAACTGATATTTGGGGAGGCTAAATCACTTGCCCCAGGTTGTATGGCCAGTATCTTGTTGATGTTGAACTTGAACCTGCATCTTCTGATTCTTGGGCAATAATTGTTCTGTCCTTCAGAAAGGAAGATAGAACTTCTGCTTTGCCATTGGCTGATTTCAGAGAAATCAGAAGAAAAGAAAGAAAGACAATATTTCTAGCAGTTTGCTTTAAAGTGGTCGATGAAAATACATTGGTCCGCACTACTCCAGTCACCTGCCTCTTTTGCATAAATTTTGGCCAGGTGAAGACCTAACCCAAGAGGGAAGAAGAACCTGCTTTTAGACCTTCATCAGATGTTTTAAGTCACTTATAGGGAGTCATTCTGTTATTTCTTACCTCATGCTTTCTCTTTCTGTGGAGGTAAGTTTGTAGTGATATCTCATTCACAGAACATGGTAGTATATGGGAACAGAAAAGAAACGAAGGGTGGGCAGTGGATGGTAAGTGTGAGCAGGTGTTGGAGAGACACCAAGCTCAGGCCACAGCTCAACTTCACAGGAAGTTGAAGAGCTACTTACCCTTTCCTAAAACTCAACCTTTCTAAAACATTGACAATGAGGACAAGTAATTGGTGGGTTGAAAATGGAGAAATGGTCATGAGAGGGAAGAGGTAAAATAGGTTTGAACATTTTCTTATTTATTTACTTGTCTCCAAAATTAACACTTCCACAAGCTAGGTGAATGGGGACCTTGTGCATGGTTACATTTACCATCTTACAGCTTTCCTCTGGGTTAGTGAATTTAACAATATGAATGAAAATAGATGACACAATTCTGAAGTTGATATATATATATTTTTTTTAGTTAGCTTAAGTCACCAAAGGATGGGCTCTAAATAGGAAATGGAAGGGGTAAAGAAACAGGTCATATTGAAAACAAAAAATAATTAAAAATTTCCCCAGAGGAAATACCCCTTTCTAGAGCATACTAAACTCTCAGTTGCCATATGTTGCTTGAAAAAAAAAAGTTACATACCAAACATTTACATAATACAAACTATAGAAAATGAGGTTATAGGAAATCTTTTTAGCTGAAGGAGATCTTCAGAAAGTGAGAAATCATCTGGGTGGGTGGAGGGGCTTTAGTTAGAGAAGTCTGAGAAGCCCCAAATAAAAGGAATCAGCAGTTCCTAGAAGGAAACAGTTTGGTAGGAAGAAGGGATTATCCCAACTAAAAGGCTAATGAAAACTGAGAGCTCGGGTGACTTCTGCTTGACAAGGAGATTGTCACTGTTGACAGGGTTGACTGGCAGGGTGGAAAAATGAGGGGGATAAAGCTTCACAGAAAGACTTCAGAGGAAACTTGACACCTTCAAAACCACAGGTGTGAAGGTAAGTGAAACCGGCAAGTAAAAGTTGGTGTTGTTTTTCAGGATCTGATGTTCTACATACTTTAGGTTCAACATTTAGGAGTTTAAGTGGACCACTGAGATAAGTTGGGACACGGGAGGTTAGGAATCGAGGAGTCAGAGGACTCTTTTCTGCCCCTGAAGAGACTCCATAGACTTTATTTTTAAATGTATTCCACAATACTCTCTAGAGCTCTAAGAAGACAGGCTAGCTTTTTTCTCTGCCAGCCCAACCTGTTTCAAATCACAGGCTTCAATGGGCTTTCTAGCCTAGCTCTCAAAGGTGATTTATTGAGTGTCTGTCATGTCCAAGATGTTGAGCGTGATGTGTGTGTTAATATATAAACATGTTTGAACACTTGTTCCTTGCCTTCAAGGGTTTCATCTCAATGAAAAAATGGGATAGAATGAATTCTGCCTCAAGATGAATTATTCTCAAATGGAACTAACAGTAAAAAGTAAAACACAAAAAACACACATGCCGAATAAATAGTATTAACATTAAATGCCATAAAAATTCAGAGGTGGAGATGACAGGAATTGAAAAAGCCGTTTTTGGGAGAGGTGGAAGTTGAGTTACATCTTTAAGGCTGAATAGAATTCGACAGCCTGGGTGAGGGCTGGGGGAGGAGGGAATGTGAAGAAACAGGAAGAATGGGAGGATACTCCCCAAGGGGGTAAAGAAACCACTGGAGTAAGGGGAACAGGGGATTAAATTTAATAACCCTAAGATGCACCCCCTGGGAAAACAAACAGTGGAATTTGTAACAATTATTTTTGTTTGGCTCTTGAAGCTGAGCATTTGGGTCTGTTGAGGATATAAACAGTTCAGTGTTTTAAATGGGAAGAGAACGACTTGAAGTGAATAGCAGAATGGGCTCTGGGGACACTGGACCTAGGGCTGCACCCTGGCTCTGCCATTTGTGAGTGTTGTGATCTCCAGTGAGTTCACGTTTTCATG
Organism: Papio anubis; assembly: GCF_008728515.1. Taxonomy (NCBI): domain Eukaryota; kingdom Metazoa; phylum Chordata; class Mammalia; order Primates; family Cercopithecidae; genus Papio; species Papio anubis. The sequence goes on along the minus strand of NC_044981.1, from coordinate 101,023,714 downwards.
CCTCAGGCTCCAAATTTTTAATTTGGGATAATATTAGTATCATAATAGTATCTAATTCATAGGGTAGCTGTGAAAGTATTTACTATGCTTATAGTGCTGGGCACATAGAAGGAGGTCAATACATCTTTATTATTTTTATATTAATACAAATAACACTAATAACAATAATAATGGTAATAAAATCTCAAAGCCAAGTAAGCATCATGAAATTTTTCATGTGCCCATGAGCACAGGGGAGATCTTCGGAACCTACTATTTTCTGATCTCCAAGAAAGATGGAGAAAAGAAAATTATAGCATTTTTCTTTCGTTTTTTCTTCCTTCCTCTTTTTTTTTCCTAGAATAAAGAGATGAAGAAAATGTAAGACAGTCCATGTCACTCTTGGCTGTTCTCTGCTACTCACCCCAGGTCCAGGGGTCTGTGAGTGGTCGTGAGGACCCCACCCCCAGGCTTCTGCTTGGGTCCTTATCATCGTGGCCTCTCCTGCTACCCAGTGAGAGTTCACTGTTCTTGCAAGGGATATGGCTCCCGAGTCAAGTAGAAAGGGAGCGCAATGCTTTCCTTCTCCATTATTCTATGGGCAGGTTTAATATCCAGTGCCTCCTATTTATAATTAACATGAAGCTGTTTATTTCTTGCTTCTCATTTTAGCAGGGTAAGCATGTCGAGGCAAGCCACTTTCTAGTAGATTGTGAGAAGATAGACCTCAGCATGAGCCTGACTGTGGGTCTGATGTGGAGAGAAGAGAGTCAAAAGGAAATATTCTGTGGCTTTCTATATGACTGAAAGGCAGCGAGGCTGTTGTTTGCTGTAGCAGCTGATTGAAAAAGAGTGACATTCTGTCCAGTGAACGTTAATAGGCCCAAGTGGAAGTGTGGTGATCGAAGCTGAGTCATAACTTGAGAGGAAACCAGTCTTACCCATGTTTTTTGTTCTTTAGTGGAGACCCTTAGTAAGCTCTTCGAAGACAGTGGCTTTCTACAAAAGGAGAGCTATAGTAACCGTTGGCCGCAGCAAGAGGCTCTTCTCACTCTTGTGTTGGAACACGAACCAATTATGAGAAGCCTGGGTTTGACTTGCTTTTGGTGTGGTTAATGTTGGTGGGAAGGTTACTTATAGGTCTCTTTATTTATTAATACATTTGGTCGTAGATGGGCCTACAGGATTTTCAATTGCTGTGACTCTGTTGGTCTGGCTAGCTTCTTCCAGGCTAACTATGTAAACACCTCCAGCACCCCTGAGGGACAGTCTCACAAAGCCCCTCTCTGTCTGACCTGTGGCTATATGTAAGCATTCTCTTGATGGTTCTTGGAATGTGAGACTTGGTGACATGACCTAAGACTTGGTTGTTTTTGTGATTTATCCAGGACACTTGACTAGGCAACAGGAATGCAGACCATCTCTGTCTCAGTCTAGTACCTGCAGCTTTAGCCCAGGTTTAGTCTTTGGGGTATGACTGGTAATCTGAAAATTTAGGAGAGAGTCCACTGTCTGTGCAAGAGCAAATCTTCAATTTGGACTGATTCCACTACGAAGGAAATTGAATTTTTATGGGAGCTAAAATAAACAATCCTTAGCACCCCCTCCATTCTAAAATACATTAAATAGCCCTCATATTTTCATCTTAGAACAAGTCTGGCCTCATTGTTTCTGTCACTCAAACACTTGTTAATGTTATTTATCTAATTTTCAGATATTCTCAGATCAAAATTGTCCATGCCCAGTTATCTTTCTCATGCAAAGAAATTGTGATCAGTGTTCGGTTTCAATCGGTTTACTGAAGGAAGGGTCATTTACAACACCTGTAGCCACTTTTCTCTTAGGGACTTAGTTAAAAAATCAGATGCAGGGTGTGAAATGAGACCTAAGTAATTCTTTCCAAGTTCCTTTGAGGAGCTCTCTGCTAGTAATCTCTCAGCCCAGAAATCAACACCTGCCTTTCACAAAGGAACCTCCATCCAGTGTGGAATTCCAGCAAGTACACAGGTAGTTACTTCTAGGAATATTGCCCTTGCACATCTCTCCTCTTGCCAGGCACTAAACTAAATTCTCAAAGAGAAACACTGGGAAACAATATGTTCTGTGCTGCCTTCACATTTTACCACCATGAGAGGCAGTTACATAAGCCGGCTTCCAGAGATTTGCCGAGTGCTCTTTTTAAACAAAGTGGCTGCTGATGGATCATTCTTTACATAAAACAGACACTTGTTTCAGCAACCAAAGTCCATGTCAACAGCAAAATCCAACTAGTGTTCTACTTTTATATTTGTCTATAGAGTATAGATCTCTATACACTTCAGGAGAAAAACCTGTGTCAATAATGGATTGGGTTCCACAGTTTACCTTAGTTTCTCATTATCTACATCAACTCAGAACTGGCAAGAAGACCCATAGTGAAGCCTAAAGGCTTTGAAAGGGGCTACTATGAGCATTATGGTTTCTGTTCCATACTCAGGAAGTACCCCCCAACCAGGAATCTCTCAAGACCAAGGCGTGATGAGTGCAGTTTTACTGCTGCCTCTGCTCATGAATAAGACCTGTGTGGTAAATCATTTCCCAGGTAGAGTTTGTTCTTCCTCCTTAAGTAAAAATAATCTTTAAAAAAAAAAATCCTTTCTCAGAGTAGTAAACAACTCCCTGAAGTATGCGTCATCTAGATAACCTCTACAAAAGACATTCTCTGCTTGATTCCATATGGGTTCTGACATAAAAGTGCATCAAAGTTAGAAAAATCTGCTCAAGTTTTACCAGCAAATATTCTTAGCCAGAGGAGCTGACGTGGGGGTGAATGGAAAGGAAGCAGAAAGTCAAGTGCAAGATCAGTTACAAGAATACCACTTAGAATTTTTGGTTTTCTCTCACGCCTGGTCAATATATTTTTTACGTGTCAGTGGGTTGGGCCCATCATTAAGCTGTTGTCTCATAGCATCAAGCCCATCCTCCTCCACTCTGCTCTGTGATGCTGGGCCTCTGCAAAACACAATTATTTCTGTGTTGCTGATAATTCCCTGTTAGGCTCTGCCAACAGGGGATGCTAGAGAAAGACTGCAAGTCTGAGAAAAGAGAAAGTTTATTTTCCTCCCTACTACCTCTGACTCCAGTTTTGCTGCCTATTTCTTTCACTATCACCCATGAACACTTCTTCACCCAAGCAGTGGCATTTTACTTCAGTAACAGCTGTTTATACTAGTTTGCATTTTTTTTTCTTGACACAGGATCTCATTCTGTCGCCCAGGCTGGAGTGCAGTGGTGTGATCATGGCTTACTGCAGCCTTGACCTCCTGGGCTCAGGTGATCCTCCCACTTCAGCCCCCCAAGTAGCTAGGACCACAGGTGTACACCACCATACCCAACTAATTTTTGTATTTTTTTATAGAGATGGGTTTTCGCTGTGTTGCCCAGGCTAGTGTCAAACTCCCGGGTTTAAGTGATCTACTTGCCTTAGCCTGCCGAAGTGCTGGGATTACAGGCATAAGCCGTCATGCCCAGCCCAGTTTACAATTTTTCCAATACATGCAGAACCAGTCTCATCGTACACCCCTTAGATGCACTGTCTTAGCTGGCAGTATCCCCTTTTTGGAAGTTTGGGCCAACCCTGTGGCCCCATACTGGCCTTAGGTACATCAGCACAAGCCACCAGCTGCCACCTCCCCTGGGGGATCTGAGTCTATCCCCCTACCCAAGTCTGAAGCACCAGCAACTTCACAGCAGTGCCCTCTCCTCAGACATCTGAATGCAGCATTCATTGGGATCTATTTTGATGGTTTCTATCTCATCCCTTTGTTCCCCAGCCCCGCAAATGGTAAATGTGTCCTATTTCCATAATAACTTATTGTTCTCTTTTTGCACGTTCAGTCATTCAGTACCTAGTAAGTACTTCTTTATATTCTTTATATTAAATTATCTCCATTGGTATAATTTGTCTCTTGTGTGGACCTGGATTGATAAAATAGGAGTCTTTTCCTTGACCTCACAGCTTTCACTTGGACATTGACTAGGTCTTACAAGGTATAGCTGAAGTCAACATGATGCTCTTGGGATGGGAATTTCTTGTTCCTATTTATTCCCTGGGCCTAAAAGACCAGGGTCGATTATGAATTCTTACTCTGGGTTCTAGAAAGATGTTGGCAGCTTACTTAATAGCTGAGTTAGCTGTTGCATAAGATGGAACAGGAAAAGGTCTTCCCTTTTTAATTGATAAGAAAGACTTAAAGAGGCTCCCTTTTCTCATTCTAAGTCTCTCTGAAAACTAAGATGTCAGAGGGCACTTTCCACTCCAGGCGTCAGATGGTATGAAAATAATAGAGCTGAAAGATTTGTAGCATGAGGCAAGGGAAAAAGGTTGATGGGTTTAAGTGACATAATTGAAGTTCTCAACATTAGAAACCCCTTTTGTAAACTGGGACACTTAAGGCTTAGCAAATATGCATGCCTGTTAGCCGTCTGCATCACTACTAACTGTATATCTATATTGAAGGATTGAATGAATCATAGACATATGATCGCTGAATGGAAAAAAAAATGTGTTGTGCCCAGCACTCTTTTCCATAAAGAAAGCGTCATTGGGAAATGCAAACATGTGGAAACAGACCACAAAAATGCAGCAAATTAGTCCTTATTATCCACTCATCCATGCAGGAAAGTTTTAAAAGGTAGTAAAGTCTTAGGTTCTTAAAATTGGCACTTTAGCCTTACTGTTTTTAAAGTAAAATATATGGTGCTGGAAAACCACCGTGCATCTAAGCATTTCGTTTAGCTTTTAACTACTTTTCAATTCAATAGGCATTTCGAGTCATGCTGTCACCTGTTCCCAAGCTTTCCGCTGCAGGTTACCATCCCAAGCTACCTCATTAAAATAAATGAAAACAAATAGGATTATCCAAGTGAAATGTTACTAATGCTATTATGAAGTAAGAATGTTTTGGCGCCATTCAATAAAGCTGCAACTCTAAGCTGTAAATGTAACGCATGGAAATTCAGATGACATCTCAACTCATTAGATCTTCTGTTCCATATTTGTGCTTGCGCTTGGAATAGATGATAATGTAATTCTGTACAGTCACAGTATCATAAGGGTACTTGTTTTTTTCTAACGAACAATGATGCAATTCTATGATTCCACTATCCTTGTTTGTCAGGTGTTCCGTGTATTGTAATTTCTGAGCACAATGGATAACCCTGTAATTTAAATATGGATATGCCCACACCGAAAAGTCAAACCTACATACCTTTCAAAACAATTTTTCTCCAATTGCTTTCTAATTTTTCAGTGTTTGTTGGAGGAGGAGTTGTGCTAAAAATCTGGATGAACCATGTGTATCCTTTTCTAGAATTTTTTTAACCATAAGTATGTTGGAAGTTTATGGTTTTTTATGAGTTCAAGTCTGAGAGAGAGACAGAGGGAGAGAGAGAAAAGGCATGGACTGAAAGGCAAGATGATGTACTATCAGGAAAAAAAAGGACAGGAACTTATTTGCCTGACTCAGGGGCACCCAAATACAACACAGGTGATACCAAATGTGAAGTGATTCTTAAACTATAACCTAAAAGTTCAGTATATAACCCAGCATGCTACTGTGTGCTGTGACACGATGCACAACTGTACGCCTACAACTCCCCAGCTGGTCATTCTTCATCCAGATGTACAGGAAACTGAGAATCAAAGAGACCAATGTGGTCACATGTACGCAGCACATCTGATGCTGGGGAAGCATCAGCTTTTTAAGCATAGGACTCATCCCCAAGAGTGACAGAGACCCTAAAGAGTGAACAGAAAAATCATGGTTTCTGAGAACTCAGAACATATGCTATAGCCATGGTAGGGAAAAGTATATTGTCAGTGTAGAAAACTCCCATTTAGGTCCAATTGACATCTGGGAAATAAAGCTAAATTTTATGAATCTTTCTTTAAGCCATTTGTTTCTTTTACATGACTATGCAATGGTGTTTCTGCCTTTCCAGTGCTGAGAGAGCTCACCTTCCTCTCCATTGGATCTGCCTCCGTTGGATGTGTCTTAAAGTTTTCATCACTATCACTTGTAACACTGAGTAGTGCAAACCAAGAGGCTTAGGTGAAAATGGAAAAGCATAGGGTAACAAGCATTCCCTTAACTAGCACTTACTAGCTGTGTGACATTAGGTAAATTACTTATCTTTGAGGCTTAATTTTTCCATCTTAAAAATGTGTATATAATACCAATCTTATAGAGTTGCTGGGATGATGCTGAAATGAAATTATATTTATGATACATGAGGCCTAGTGCTTGGCACATTCCTAGGTGCTCAGAAAATGTTAATTTCCCACCCACTCCCTTTACTTTTTCATTATACTTCCAGGTGTCTTACCAGCTTTGAAACATCTTGGCCTCAAAATGATAGAACCAAGTAACATACATAGGAAATGTAGTTTATAGCTATCTTGTCACGAGGTTAGCTCAAGTCATGGTAGAATGGGTTGTTCTGGAAAGTGTTGGCATTGTGAAGGCTACAAGGAGATCAAGAATACATCTTTTTACCTGAGAAAGGCACTCCAGTTCCTTTCCCAAACTGAAAGAACTTAAAGATGTTGGAGCGTGGTGGGAAGGAAAAGAATGATGTGATTCTGGAACAAATACATCTATACTGTCTGGGCCAAGACAGAATGTACCAATTCACGCTAAGCCAGGTCTGGATCTCTGAGGGCAACTTTGAAAATTACAGTGCTCCTAAGGTCTTTAGAGTTAATATGAAGTCTTTGGTATTATACGTCTGTGGGTAGAGTGACTATATATCCTGATTTTCCCAGTATGGTGCCGATTTATGTGTGTTATCTAAGCACAATTATGAATGATGCCTCTTTTGTTCTCCAAAGTATCACAGTTTGAATGACACGTTATATGGTTTTCAATGCCACTGGGTAGTAGTTGGAAGCTCTAAGCCTCCAAGCGGAAGTCACTACTCAAAAGAATCTACATTGGCTCCAGTCAGTAACTCCGCTACTATTAGTTGTGCTCCTAGTATCATTTTTAAAAAACACACATTTTCAACAAGCTCATCCCCATCCCTGAATGATACCTGAATGTGAAGTGAAGAATGAATGGGGCCAGCTATTCAATGAATGATTTTCGATTTTTGATAATCTACTTCTTTGGGGGCCATATTTTACATATCTGACTCATTCATTTTCTCACTTTCTGTCAAACTTTGCATTTTCTCCATATACTTCTGAACTCTCCATTCAATTGATTTATCTTTTTGTGCTTAAACACTTACATGTATTCAATTACTATGGCCTTATAATGTCATGCTATCTGATAGGATGTGTTTTCACCTCACTGATAAGATGTGTTTTCTCCTCACCCAATGTTATTCTGATTGTTTTAAAACTGCTTAACTATACTTGCAAATTTATATATAATTTTTTCTTTACTGGAATATTGAGGAAACAGGCCCTTACTTATACTTTGCAAAATAGGAATATCAAAGCCCTACAAAATTTCCTTCTACCAGTTCAATCTGTTCCATCTCAGGATCTCAGGTTTAACTGCACTCCTGTCTTTGATTTTTCATATGTTTATACATGTTATGGATGAGAGATGAGATGTGCTTGTCTTTGGTGACAAGTGTTATGAAATAAAATTTCCTCCTAATTCAGAGCAGACTATTAACATGAAAGTACAATCAAGACATGGAAACCCAATGACAAAAGCATTCCAAGAACTGCAGAGGAGCACTCCCCTCGTCTTTTCATTATACACCCATTAGAACAAAATCTCCTTTGGCACACGCTAGGGAGAATCAAGGTAGAATGATTAGTTTGAATGTACCAGGCTTTAAAGGATTTCCACCCCCCTTTAAGTCAGTACAAACTGAGCTACTAAATACATATGAAAATTAATGGTATTTATAGCCGTTGTTATGGCCATGGTGTTTGTACAAAAGCTTTCTCATTAATGGAGAAGGGAGGGTTTATGTTTAACAAGTCCATGCTAGTTGTGTTCCAACATCTTTGATATCCTTCATAAATTGCTAAAGTATCAGCGATAAGCTGACAATGGGACTGTTGGGGTGCTGAGTCATGGCCAGAGTCAGAACATCTCCTAAGTCCCTAGGAGTTTTCGTGCTCAGCTTTCCAAGTTGAATTGATTGGGTAGGATGGTACTCTTTAAGAAGAGATCTACCTATCTGTGGATTTCCCTGTGAAATATGCTAATCTCAATATAAATAAATGGGCTTGGATGGAATACACATGTGGTCTAAAAGTCTGCAGATGCAGGTTGAATGTACATATGATGGTAATCAAAGCATGTATGTAAATATGCCTTTCCTTTATCACCATGAGTACAATACTAGCTAGGACATAGACAGTTTTTAGGAAAGAGAGAAGTATTCCTATTGGGGCTATTGGCACAAAATAAAAAATACTCATTATCCACCTTGGTCTGCTCTGAATCCCCGTGTTTCCATCAAAACAGGAATCTTACCACTCCACTTACCATGAACCTCAACCTCCTAAAATCAATCAATCATCAATCAGTCAAACGATAAAATGGAGGAAGTTGAAGACCTTTTCCTTTAATCTTTGACCTCATCTCCAGAAGGAAGAGTAAGAATCTGTTATAGTGGCCTAAAGTCTCTACCCAGCAAGTCAACTAATACCCAAAACCCTCATCTTTACATTACTTCCCTCCACCTTATTCCCATGTTTCTTATCTCCAGAGTAGACCTGCCTGCCTCTGTGTGGAGCCCTCAGTGATTCTTCCTCCAATCTCTGTTTTGCTAAGTGAGGTCTGGAAGGCCCAGGATGACTTTCATGGTCTCTCTTTTCTGTGTCCCATTTATGGTGCACATTTTAAACATCGACCAAAATATGTTGAGCACCTACTGTATGTCAGGCTCTGCTCTGGATACTTAGGGCACATCATCAAACAACACAAAATTCCTTACCATTGTGGGGCTAACCTTCTAGCTGCTTCTCAGTAGTCTCTGCCCTCCATAGCGAACAAGTTGAGGAATTCTAAGCTTCAAGTTAGTGTTCTTCTAACAAATGCAGGTTTTATCTCTCAGTCTAAGATCGTAATTGAGGAATAGTTGGAATTCAGGCATATGAACTAAATTACATTCTCTTCCACCTTAAGAAAACTATGTCCAAGATAACATGAGTTGGTTTTCAGTTTTATCATTTTATTATAGTATTTATCCGTGCTCTTCCCCATAGTTGTTTTGGACATTAGCCATCATTGTGGGAACCATGTCTTTTCTACTTTGCATGGATTATTGGTGATAGCTGCTATGAAACTTGGATTCTAATCTCTCTGCAAGAATTACAGCAAAACAGAAGTTGCAAGATTATATGATAGATTCATTACATATAAAAAAACTAAATTAATCTTCTTGTACTCAATTTTCACCCTAATGCCATGCATTTGGGAAGAGTGAAAGTTATTTGAGTAAAAATATCTTTATTTTATCTTTCCTCTCAAAGGACAGTTTAATTCGGTTGACAGTTATTTTCCTTGGCACTTTACTCTCTCAGTCAACATTTCATATTAATTTCTTAATATAGATCCAATTCCCACTTGATATTCAGATTTCTCCAATTATTCAACAATGTCTTTATAGTTGCCTTACCTGCAAAGTGGCAATTAGATATTGAGGCTTGAGGGTTTCTTTTAGGCAGGAAGGGAGCAGGAGCACTTTATGGCTAGATGCTGTGTGTGTCCTTTTGCCTTGTATCCAGAAACATGTACTGTCTGGTTGGCATACTTTTAAAGATATTAATACTGGCCAGGCCAATGGGTTTAGGTAACTGTCAGCCCAACTCCTGTAAGATTAGAGGGGAATATTTTTAAAGTATTTTTTTTCTGAATAGGTAAGTAATGTGTGTTTATTTCAAGAATAAAAATATGTACTATGAAGAAACTGAAAATTATCCACACTCCCACCCTCTAAATTTTCACACACAATGTGCAGTTTCATAGTCAACTTTTTTCAGTTAACTTGAACTAATGACCTGTTTAGATGCACTTGTGCTATGCAACAAACAGGAAACAAAGAACCTGCTTGGCAATGGTTTTATGAACATGAGGTAGCAGTGGCCCAAAGAAGCTAAGCAATATGGATATCAAATATGGAACCAAAAAAATGTAGCTCAATATTAGGCTGAAACCAAAATCAGTGTCACTGACAGATAATCTGTATACTTAAATTGCAGGAAACCAAATAACCCCATACCACAAGCCAGTATGTTCAGATACCCAGAGGGTCATTCTTTGGCCATGGAATTGAAATCCATAGACATACTGCAGAAGATTTCTGTGGGCAAAGCTGATGTCCTAGTAACGTCTGTTTTGAAAATATTCCAGGCCTGAATCAGCTGTGTCCTGCTGGGGTCATAGAACTGTAGGCTTCTCTGCGCCCATGAGCGGAAGTCTCTCTAGAGCCTCGAGAGTATTTTTCTTAACTCATGTAAATTCATTTGGGAAATTGATAATTCCATAGACCAATTAAGAAGATAGGTTTAGATCAGGTGCAGTGGCTCACATGTGTAATCCCAGCACTTTGGGAGGCTGAGGCAGGCAGATCACATGGTCAGGAGATTGAGACCATCCTGGCTAACATGGTGAAACTATGTCTCTACTAAAAAATATAAAAAATTAGTTGGGTGTGGTGGCATGCACCTATAGTCCCAGCTACTTGAGAGGCTGAGGCAGGAGAATCGCTTGAACAGGGAGATGGAGGTTGCAGTGAGCCAAGATCACGCCACTGCATTCCAACCTGGGCAACAGAGCAAGACTCCGTCTCAAAAAAAAAAAAAAAAAAAAAAGGTAGGTTAAAATGCATGTTATGTTTTTTTACTGTAAAACGTAAAGTGATTTCTCATGACAACGAAAGACGTTATTGGCTTTTGCAGGTGTATTTGGGAAGCCACGTGCCAAGCACCAGTGCTGCAAAAATGAACTGTTCTATTTTCTTTGTGTTTGCCCTGGCTGCTGAGATTTATTTTGAGAAGATGGAAAAAGTGTGGGGCCCACTTTTTGTGGTGCTTGTGGGCCTATGGTGTGGTGTGATGCCTCTTCGTGGATACAAGTCTCCAGTGAAGATTTGGTACCTGTGCTTGAGCCCATTGTGAGGCAATCAATCCCTGACTAATGGTTCAGGGGAAGCTTTTTGATCCCCTCCGAGTGAGGAAGGGTTGGATTCAATACACAAAAGGACATCGATCATGCTTCTCTGGCTTTCTGATAGAACCTCAACCACTCCACCCACTCTGCAGATCTCCAAAACAACATTCAATGCATACCCTCTAGGCCCTCCTTGCCATTGCTGGAGTTTACTGGAGAGATTTTAGATTGCTTAGAGTGAGAAACACTCCGTGTATTCTGCTACTCCATAAGTCTTAAGATCTATCCTTGTATCAAGTTTTGGTTTTCCCCTGGAAGACTCTTTGTGAAGTACTCTAGCAGTGGGGAGGCCCATAAAGGGCTGTTCACTGCTGCTCTGCAAAGTTGTGCCTTCGATTTTAACACTTGAGGAAGGGAAAAGTAGAGGATAGCAAACTGCTGTGGATTTGTTGTAATGTTGTCAAGGATATTGTCTACAGGACATAGAGTGTAAGGTTCTACTTCAACATCTTCTTTTTCGGTTGAGAGCCAGGATAAATAAAAGGGCTTTTCTTAAGAAGGTGGCAGACTTTCTCCTTTCTGATAAGTAGAGTGTGTTAGTAATATAAGCTGCTATAACGAAGGTATCCCACAATTCAGTGGCTTAAACACGATGGAAGTGTATTTTCATTTTGTGTAATACTATATAGAGAGGTGATCCAGAGCTGGCATGAGTTCTGTCATTCTGAATACTCAGCTTCTGTGCATTCAAAGTGATTGGTCCAAAGCAAGGACCAAAGGAAACTGGAAGGGACTTGCATTATTTCCACTTACTTCCCACTAGCCAGATGTTAGCCTCATGGCCATCCTGTCTACACAGGAGGATGAGAAGTGCTTGATTTAAAGGAGACAAGGAGAATAGATATTGGAGGACAGCTAGAGTCTGTGCTGGAATCTTCCCCTCTGGCCATCTAAGTATCCACGTGCACCCTTCTTCCCACATGTAGGACGTTCTCCATCAGGCTTAAAGTTCAAAATCCACAGAATGTACAATCCTCTTCGTCAGGTCTACATCTAACTCCTATGATCTGGTGACCTAGAAAATAAGAGACAAGTTATCTTCAACCCCACTTTCCACCCAAAATACCACAATAAACAAAGCTTTATGATCATTTTATTGTGGATAACCACAATAAAAACTATTCAAAAAAGTGAAAAATGATGAACATACAGCAGCCACTGGTACAG